>NC_090933.1:925258241-925567690 GCF_040938575.1 Ambystoma mexicanum | reverse complement strand
ACCGGCTGGGAACGGGGATGGTGGGGGGATGAAGAGAGAGGAGAGAGTAGAGAGAGAGAGAGAGGAGAGAGAGAGAGAGAGAGAAGAGAGAGAGGAGAGAGAGAGAGAGAGAGAGAGAGAGAGAGAGAGAGAGAGGAGAGAGAGAGAGAGAGAGAGAGAGAGAGAGAGAGAGAGAGAGAGAGAGAGAGAGAGAGAGGAGAGAGAGAGAGAGAGAGAGAGAGAGAGAGAGAGAGAGAGAGAGAGAGAGAGAGAGAGAGAGAGAGAGAGAGAGAGAGAGAGAGAGAGAGAGAGAGAGAGAGAGAGAGAGAGAGAGAGAGAGAGAGAGAGAGAGAGAGAGAGAGAGAGGAGAGAGAGAGAGAGAGAGAGAGAGAAGGAGAGAAAATATGGTCTCATACAATTTTGAGCTATTACTTTCTTATGGCCAGTTAGTACCATTTCTGGCACTGCCTGGTAAATGTCGATCATATGCCTACACAAAGGTTGTATTTACTAGATCTATTAAATTATGTTTTGATATTTTGTCCATGTACAGTGCTTCATGCCAGATTCTTCCTGCTTCTAAGCACGATAACTCACTGCATGGTACAAAAATGTATGTTCTCGCATGACAAATTTTTGGGAGGTGTATTTCACTCTGACATTATTTCGAAGACCAATTCTACTCTGGACTTCTGATTATAGTGGATTGATATACTCTGAGCAGGTGATTTGAGATAGATGTGCGTACACTTCGTCCGGATGTTTGAAGAGCACAATGATGCTGGCTTTGAAGAACGCATGAAAACTCCGGTGTATGGTCACACACTGAAACCATGCCATGGTGAAGGCCCATACACCCGAATGTATTGTGTAACCCAGAAGTGGAGCTCATGAGGAAGAAAGCGAAGGTACTGCAGAAATGTCTAAGCTCCACTATCTTTTTTTTTTCTTCAAATACTGCTTCATTAAACTCGAGTCGTACAAAAGCTGTGGCTCAGTGAAATCTGATTGGACATTAATAGGCAGTCGCAGACAGCATGCACACGTAACCCACCTTGATATATTTAAACATGGTTGCCTTTTAGTGGGTGTTTCAGCAAGCTTACCTAGTACCGATTGAAAATTTAACTCCCAAAAAGTGTATTGTTAGATGGCTGAATGAGGGGTGAGAGTAAGAAAGGCAGGCAAATACAACAGGAGCATGAATCAAAGGTGTTTAATATGCTATCTGATCAGGACTTAAAAACTCATTATGGCTTGTCCCTAAAGTGATTTAGATACTTGCGGCATGGTTGTGCGGATTTGTGCTCTCCTCCGCACCCTTTTGTTCTGAAGTGGTAGCTGGAGACAGTACAGGTGAGGTCATCCCACTGTATTCAATGTGTGTTTGCAGCGGTACAAAATTTCAAGTTGTAAGCTGTTAACCAGCCATAAAAAATGTTGTCCTGATCTTTGGGTGGTGTTTTGCATACTATCTTTAAACCAGTGAGGGATTAACCTGTCCCTCCCCCTGTCATGGAAAACAACCATAGTAGTTCCTATTTTTAGGAAGGGGGACTGCCTAAATCCCCAAGATTAACGTTCCATAGCATTATTAGAAGTTTCGGAAAAGATAATTTCTTCTCTAGTGCTTGCCCAATTGAATTAGTGGGCCACAAGTAATAATAAATTGGACATTTCTCTGGCAGGTTTTGTTTAAGGCTCGGGAACAGCACTAAATGGCTTTGTATTCTCTTCAAAGAAAGAGCTCTCTGAAGGGTCTTGTGTTTTTCTGGCCTTTATAGACTTCTTGCTAGCATTAGATAGTATCAATAGACCGCTTTTATGGAACAAACGTTTTTAAAATGGGGCTGCCCAATCTACTTGGTGAAGATATTAAGATATCCATTCTGTTACTTCCTTTTACGTGTCAGATTTGAATCAAGTGTGCAGTTTATCGAAGCACATTGACATTTAGGGGTTTAAAACAGGGCTGTATGCTAGCTCCAACCTTATTTAACCTCTTTTTATCTAACCTGGGAGACGCTCTACAGGAAGCTAGGTCTTTTACTCTGCGGATAGACGGCCACCCCATAAATTGGCTACTATACGCACGCAATTTGGTTCTATTGGACCAGACCCGTATACGCTTACAATGCCAGCTTCATAAGCTGCATCTTTATGCACTAAAGAATGACAGTTTGGTAAATGTGGCCAAATCCAAAGTGTTGGTATTAAAGTCGGTAAGAGGGGAGAAAAAACCCATAAATGGTATCTGGATAATGATACATTGGAGAGGGGGATATCTTTTACATATTTGGGGTTCTGTAGTGTGGGAAGCTCAAATGAAACTTCTGGAATTCATATGCTAAAACATAAAGGTCTGTTATTTGCCTTCCAGTAGTGTGCGTTAAACAATACATTTGGTTGGTTTCAATGGTTAAAGTTTTATAATTTCTTAAATATCTTCAACTTTGGGGGGGAAAAACTGGAGGGAATGTTTTGGAGAAGTATTTCGCCTTCCAACCGCTGTTCACCTTCAAATGATCCAATATGAGTTGGGGTTATTTTGACAGTGGTGGTAGAGTGGAAGTTACTATCTCTATTTCGAAAATGTTTGAGTCCTGAAAGAAATAGTTTATTTTATGTATTGCACGGGGCGTTGAAAAACAAACAAGATAAAATTCCTGTCATTTTCGGAAGAGGGGTGTCTACATCTCATAAAATCATTGGACACTAGATTGGATTTGTTAATCGACAACCTCTTGGCAGTAATTTGCAAACCTTGGTTAATTTATTTGGATTAACACGGGACTAGAATAAATTTGAAACTACTTTATCATTTTAATCGTGAGTCGAAATCTTTTAATACTATCCCCAACTATTTCAATAAATTCTCTCGTGCTCTGTGGAGAGTGATCAGGTTTCACCTTTACTTGTACCGCACAAATGACATTCTCTGTGTACGTCCTAAACTGGACAAAAGATCCACTACCTGCAGATTTTGTAAGGATCTGGCAGTAACTGAAACGTGTAATTGTAACCTGTCCCGCTTTAAAAGAATTGAGACTCTATTATGATTGATTTCTGGTGCATTATAGGATTCTGACTCCAGATGAGTGGTGGACCATAGTGATAACTTGGTCCAGTGCTAGTTTAGTACTGGCCACGGTTACGTTTCTAACGGATCTTCTTTTTTATAAGGATAAATAAGGAGGGTTGTAAACTTATCCAAAATGTATTTTACTTGTAATGTTTACTGTGTTGAACTGATTCTTGTATTATATGGATCATCTATTGTACTTACTCCTTTTCTATGAGAGTTTTATTTATATTTATTTCCATGATGAATTTATGATGGAAATGCTTTTGTGAAAGGTTAATCCAAACACATAATTAAAAGAATGTTGGAGTTGAACGCTATCCTGAGGTTTGTGGGTGAATTTGGGGGCTGTATTCATATGACATGGAGTAATTGTGATGGATGTGTAATCAAGATGTATGCCACATATGGTTGAAGTGATGCAAGTTACATTCTTAAATGTTTATAAATAGAATTAAAAAAATATACAATTTTAAAGCTACAATTTAAAATGTTTATTGAAGCGTACATGTTCAAAGGTCTTAATACACGGCCGGTCTAAGAATTTTAATGTGTTGGGCATCTGTAGGCCCTGTATCATGCTGAGAGATGCATGACCCACATTATAACAGTGGTGCATGCGTCTGTGTCCATAACACTATGGAGGGTTAGGGCAACAAACCCGAAGATGTCAAAGTGAATATTGGCAAACTGAAAGACTTGCTTAATAAATTACCAACAGGAGTATCCCATCTTTAATGAGAACAGTAGATTGAGTAAAATATTATGGGGAGCTGGGAATTTAGGAAATAGAAATTTGTTTTGATGAATGTGTAAAGAAAATAATTAGTCAGGTTGTGTTACAAAAAGAAACAGAATAGTCAAAGCTCATTGAGTCAAATGGTAGACCTTCCCAAACTGACAGGATAGAAGCATGAGCTGAGAAACCTATGCATCTAAAAAGTTGAATTGGTGCTGTTCGATAGGATTGCACAAAAATACTATCAATACAGTATTATAGGTTGGAGGCTTCTTACCGGCCTAGTTGAGGCAAATCAAGTGAAATATCAATTATGTAATAAGTAGCTGAAGCAATATAGCAAATGCCCAGTGAGAATACTTAGATGTATCTTCGAACTAGGTAAATCACCTGGTCCGCAAATTCTGGGAATAGGTCGATCATTTCTTGGAAAGAGGCAGGAAGAATTGACACAATTCACCAGGTCTCTACTTCTCCCCTGGGGGATTCCTTTCCTATGAGGCTGCTACCCAATAGTCCCCCCAGGGGTGGTAATATGTGGGAGGACCTCATAGGGAGGGACTCCCCTCCTGGGGATAAGCATGAATAAAACCCTGTCACACAACCCCCTTTTCTCCCACCATTGATAGTAGAACCCTGTGCTATTTTAAATCTGTTACTGTAACAAGTGTAAAACCTATTGGGACGAAGAAGAACATGAGACCTATGTAGTCACCATATGCAAATCCTGCCAAGTACTGAAATGAGGTAGCTCCCGGGAGGCATGAAGAGGGCCAATGAGACTTTCCAAGATGTTGTTCTTACGCAAGGGCAGTGCGGGCAGGAGGGGGGGTGTCAACAGTATAAAGAAGGCAAGAACGGACTAAGCGTCTCTCACTGTGGAAGCCAGGAAATTTGCACTTGGTTGCTGCAGCCAGAGCAGTCTCTTCTCTCCGGAAGGGAGACGGCAACAATGTGACGTTGCTAGTGCATGCAGCGAGCCAACTCATTTGCTGGTGGCGTGACTGCTGGAAGGTGGACCACGCTGCGACCACCAGTCTGCTGTGGAGCCGCGCAGGAAGAAAGGAGGTGAGAGGCCCTGAGAAGTGTCCCTGAGGCACTGCAGGTAATGGGAACAGCGGTAAGACCGTGTGGGGTCTGGGAAGAGGCCGAACTTGAGCAGAGTGCAACAGGAATCCTCTCCCTCGTTGCAGTGGTCCGCCCGATACCACTGCCGAAGCAGAGCGCATTGGGAGTTGGCTCCCTCGTCACAGCTGCTGAGTCAATACCACTGCTCAAGCAGATAGCATCTGGATCAAGCAGAGTGCATCAGGTGTCATCTGCCTCGTTGAAGTGGTTCATCCAATACCATAGACCAAGCAGACATTTGGGGTTCATCTCCCTCGTTGCAATACCACTGCTCAAGCAGACGTTAGAAAGACTTCTAAGAAAGATGCAGAGAAGCCTGAAAAAGACATCCACCAGCAGAGTGTTAAACGAAAGTCAAATAAGGCTATGAAGCGACTAATCCAAGTTGTCTGTAAGTTTGCTTAAAGACCACTTTGGAGGACCTTTATAGAAGGACCAGATGAAGGGAGTTATTCCCCTGGCCCTTTTTGAAGGACCATTGACAGCGTTACTGCTGACTGAAGCAAGACACCAGGAGAAGGGAGTCCTTCTCCTAGTGAAGGAAACACAAACTTCACTTTAGTTGAAAACTTATGGTTATAGTGTTGGGGTTGTATTAGTTGGTTTCTGACAGATGACTGAGAACATTTAATTTGGCGGGACAATATGACCGGTCATTCAAGTTTTCCTTGGTTGAGACGGGCCAAACCGCCGAGACTAAGGGAGAGGGAGCTTTTCTGAAGTTGCACAATAAAAGGTTTGTAACCCACAAAATGACCCCTCCAGGTCAGTCTCCTTCACCACCACAGAATGGAATATAGTAAATAAGTACAGTCTGCAGGAGGAGGCCAGCATTGTATCTCGAGTCATGCTGACATTATTCCTTGCTGCGTAGGAGTGCATTTCCCTGCATCTAGCTGCTGTAGTTTGACTGACCTTTTCTTACCTGCTTATCGGTGCTCACCTGAGCATAATAATGCCTACCTCGCGCGGAGTTGGGGTGCACCCAATATTCAGAAACTATGATAAGGCGTGAGCTTTTATTCTCGACTTTGTACACAAACCTTTTACTGAGAGTATTCCTTTCCAATGCCAAAAAAGCTTGATTGTTACCCAATAAGAAGCTGTGCAAGGATTGGGCCCAATTACAAAGGTTTAGGGGAATCTTTAAGCACAGATACCGGCATGGACCAGTCTGAGTGCCCTTCCAGGAAAATATCTGGGACATGAAGTTTGAACTTGCAGTAATCACTTTCCCCATCAGGAAAATTACAGCTTTCTTCTTCCCGAAACCAGTCGACACTGCCCCATCGGAATTCCTTCATAAAGACAGTTCTTGCCAGACCTCTGAAGAATGTTTGCTTGAAGAGCAAAGTAAGAATTTACCACCATAGGTAATAATTCCCTGCTGAACTTGTGTTACAGCTTGTAGAGAGAGGCCACCTACATCAGCATTCTCTGCAAAAGGAAAGTTCTGAGAGATTCCAAGATGGCGACCAGAGGCAGTCTGACGTGAGCGCAGAAACTCCATCTTTGAAACACCCCGCAATAAAGTGAAATAGCAATGAGGCAGTCTTTGAGCTACCCCCACAGTTACTATTAAACCTATACCAGCGAGTGCCGTGTGGGTCGAGCCCTGAAAGCGCCTGTCTTATGCGGGCTCTGGACGGCGCAGATAAGAACCGTGGTGGAGTGAGGGCGCAAATTGGGAGCAAAGCATCAGAGAGCTGCGGGGACCATCCCCACTCCTGTAGAGCAGAGAATGCTGTTGAAGGGGACAAAGTTCCCCGGTGTTGGCGGTAAGGAAACCGGGCAGGAGATTTGGCTGGGAGCCAGCGCAGTAGCGGGTTAGGACCGGTGTCCCAGTCTGTGTAAGAGCAAGCTGTTGCTCGGCGTGCTGGCCTGACCACCCCCCCCCCCCCCGCCCGCCCACATTTCCAGAGACATCAGAGACCCAGTGAGTGAAGCAGGATCATTCCATGGAGGTCCAAGCGCTCCCGCACACCCTGCACAGGGAGCAGGTGGCAGGTAAGAAGGCCACAAGACTCCATTGTTATCCAATGGAGAAGGTGTTGGGACCTGGATTCTCCCCACCCCTCATCCTCCCACCTCCCACTCACCATCCCTCATCTACCGAGAACACACAACTTCACTGGAGGCCCAACAAAACTGGCAACTGAAATCCAATTGAAACAAAAGGGAGCCACCCCAAACAAGTTGCGCAGCCCAAACGTGAGTTGATTGAGTACACAGTTCTACACGATCAATGTCATCTTAGAGAGCACCATTGTCCAAAAATTATTCTAAGGAAAAAAAGTCAGGAATGCAAATGCTTGATATAAATGTTTATGAGGAGATGAAGAACAGAAATGCTGACACGTGTTTCGACCCTAAACAACGGGTCCTTTTCAAGGCAGAGCTGTTCACAATGACACAAAAGAAAGTCACACGGTGAGGCAATACCATGACATAAACATAAGAAGTGGACATAAAACATTCTAAATCAAACGCATGAATGCATACGTGAAAGGATCAGAAACCATCAGGGAGAAGCACAAAGTAATAGATGAAGGCGAGCATAAAAGGCAGGAAAAAATCAGATGCAAGCAAAATGATAAAGATAGGTCACAAATCCAATAAAGTAAGGTGTTACCATTGGAGATAGCACATCCAATGTCCAGCAATATGGAATCCTATTTAAAATGCATGAGGAGAGAACAGAAGATATGGAATAAACAGTGAGCTATGCATTCGAGTCACATACTGAATACAGAATAAATGCGCAAATCCTGATCAGTGCACAATAGTTTTGAGAACACTTGTCGATGTCAAAAGTAATAAGGCCTATTTGGCAAGTGCTGTATTAACAGCTGAAAGGGTAAAACTGAAATAGTCCTAAAAGTCCAGTACCAAAGTGAAAAAGAAGACATAGATGTGCAGTAACCACACTATCATGTCCATTCCCTCATAATCACCAATCATATAGTGAATTAACAGTGAGCAGGAAATGTGTATCCCAAAATGCAGTACAGAGGAATCAGAAAATGGATAATTACTGTGACGTCAGAACGGAAAAATGCTGGACAAAAGACCACGCTGAGTAGCTGATTAGGCAGTGCAGTTGAACACAGGTAAGTAAAAACCTCACTGGCGGTAAGGATTTAGGCAACAGGACGCTGTGAAATCAGCACGATCTGTTGGGAATAAGACCCAAAAGATAATGTAACGCTGAGGAAAGGTATGGTAGTGACTATGGAAAATATAAGGTGTTGGTTTTAAAAATCATACCTGAACAAATGTCAATGGTTAAGACCCGACAGGTAAGGCGAATGGGTCGGTCCCATGCTTGGTCACCATAGCGAGACCTGCAGAGTAATGAAAAGTGTGCATGATATAGCATAATGCCGGACGCACATATGAATTCAAAAAAGGGTTGTCCATATACCAGCAGTGATTGTATTCTCTGCTTTAATTCAAGTGACAAAGGCCTACCTGGCATAAAGGGGTTAGATCCCCGACGGTTGCAGAGTCTTTCGGCAGTGGTGTACATATGGAACGCGGACTGTTACTTCCGCATTCATGGATGTTAAAGCCTCGACATGCGTCACGTGATGAATCACGTGCGCCTTACTGGGCGCTGAGGTGAAAACAAAAACATTCGGTCTGCATCGGAATTCCGTGTGACTCAAGTTCTAATTATGAGCCTATTCATGGGAATGCAGTAATACGAATCTAATATTCCAGAGTCTTTCGGCCATGATACCTCGTTTGTTTAAAGTTCACAAACTTTCATGAACTTTAAACAAACAAGGTATCATGGTAAATGTTATGCTTTTTAAACATTCGGGTTTCATAAATGTGCTGCATCAGTTATTGGATTTGTATTACCGCGTTCCCATGAATAGGCTCTCCTCATGCATTTTACATGGGATTCCATATCGCTGGACATTGGATGTTGAATGTGCTATCTCCAATGGTAACACCTTACTTTGTTGCATTTGTGACCTAACTTTATCATTCGAAGGGATTGTGTCCTCCGACATATTCCTTATCTTTGATAATTCGTCTCCAGCTTGCTGGCCTCAGAAATGTTTTGTTCTCTGTAGATGGCGCTGCGCGGCGACGTCCGGCGAGTCGATGTCCCTCGACAGCCACCATATCGATGCCGACGTCACCATGCCCATAAATAGCCACGCACGGCGTCCGTTGCTCAGTTCCGTTTTTCTGCGCTTTGTGGGGCCTCAGAATATATTTGCTCAGTTCAGTCAGATAAACCTTCTAGATTACTCAAAAATACCAACTCGTTCTCGATGGCTTCTTCATCGGAACCGACAACGCCGCGATCCGGCTTCAAAAAATGTCGAGACTGCTGTAAAAAAATGTCTAACAGATCCACACAGGATCTGCTTGTGGTGCTTGGGAGCCGAGCACCATTGTTCGGAGTGGGAGGACTGCATGTCCATGACGGCGAAAGCCTTGAAGGAGCGCAAGGGGAAGCTCGAGAGAGGTAAGTCAGTCAAATCCTCGAAAGTTTCTTCGGCTGAGTCGAGGCATTCGTCTCCTCGCCGTCGAAAGCATTCCCATTCCAGATCTCAAAGTAGCTCCCACCATTCGTCGAGATCGAGACACTCCAAGAAGAGACGTCGAAGATCCCCTTCCTCGTCTTCTTCTGTTTCCCGAGAAAGGGTCTCCTCCCCCACAAAACACAGCTCCCAGGCTTAGTGGGGGGAATTCAGGAAGAAAATGCTAAGCGGCCTCGACCCCCTTGAAGACAGTTGAGGGTGATGCCCCAGGTGAAAAACCCAGAAAATCGAAACGCCGCGAGTCGTTGCACCCGGCGAAAGATTCCACCCAAGAGCTCCACGGGCCATCGGGTAAGAAGGCACCGTCTTCGATATCATCGAAGATCTCTTCGATGCATGGATCGGCGCCATCGACGCCGTTGTCAAAGGGTTCTTCGACGCATCGGTCGATCGACTTGACGCCATCGTCGACATCGACGCCAATGAAAGAGAAAACCACGGCTACTTCACAGCCAACGGTGATACCAAGAGCCTCCGGCACGACGCCAAGACCGTCGTCGACATCCTCGAGTAGGATCCCGATCCTCTCGAGTTCTTCGAGGCCTCTTCCAGTTTTCTCCGTTCTCTGCGCCTTTGAAGCCTGTCACATTGGCGTCGACGACATCGACGATTTCTCGCCCAATAATGACGAGTTTGGCTCCTTCTGCCCTAGAAATGGGTTTACACCATTTCCGAGGTCCGAGTACCCCGGATTATCTTCAATCTATGAAGAAGGGGAGGATTCTGACCAGGAAACCTTCGGGTTTGCAGAGGACCACACTACCTGTTTCAGAGGATTTCACCTCTGAGGAAAGAAGGTTGAAAGACCTACATGAGTCATTACATGAGGCAAGTGGGCTGGACACTTCCCCAGAAGTGGAATTTGTTAAACCAGACACAGGAGAACATGCCGAAACACCCTATAGAACCCTGATGGCAAGGATTATTGAGTTTATGGGTTGGTCTGCGCCTTCACCTGTTTTTCAACAGGATGACCTGACAGACATATTAGACAAAGGTCCACAGGAAGATCCTGTGGTCCCTTTCCATGCAGCCTTACAAAGAAAGATTTCATCTAATTGGGAAACTCCTGAAGTTATCCCTGCAGTCAATAAAAGATTGTCAGCCAAGTATAGGGTAGCTGCGGCTGACCCTGAATAATTATCAACACACCCGACTCCGGAGAGCCTGGTGGTTCAAGCGGCAACTTCATCAAGCAGCAGGTCCGCTTACCCTACTGTCCCACAGGATAGAGATGACAAAAGGTACGATTCTATGGCAAAAAGTATTTTCTGCTTGTAGTATGGCGTTGAAGTCAATCAACGCCACCTGTACGCTTGCCAGGTTCAGTCACACACTTTGGGAGTGTGCCTCATCAGCGGCTGACTGCATACCCGAAGGAGAGGAAAGGGAAGCCTTCCTTAACATTATTAAAGATGGCAAAGATGCCATGTGCGAGTCACTTCAAAGTGGCATTGATTCCGCTGACGGTATCAGCAGGGCCATGGCGGCAAGTACGACAATCCGCAGGCATGCGTGGTTGCGAAAGTGTGGCTTTGCTCCAGATGTACAGGCCAGACTTTTGAATATGCCCTTTGACGGCTCTTCTTTATTCGGTAAAAAGGCTGATGACAGTCTGGAAAAGTTGCAGACATCTAAAGCAGCAGCAAAATGGTTAGGAGCTGCAATCCGCCAAACTCCTTTTCGCGCCTCAGGAACCTCTGGGAGAGGAAAGTCCTTTCGCTATTATTCCGCATTCGGGAAAGGCAGAGGACAGCCAGCTCAAAGAGGCCAAAGGAGATCCAACCGAGGTGGATGGGTCAAAAGTACTAAAGCCGCAGCAGCAGCAGGTGCCTCTTTACCCTCGGCATCTGCATCAGCTGCCCCCAAACCACTCTGAGGTCTTTCCACACAAAACACCTGTAGGGGGCAGGTTGACTCACCATCTGACGGAATGGCAGGCTATAACGTCAGATGCTTGGGCATTGGAGACAGTTGCCCAGGGTTACTGCCTACCCTTTCTACACATCCCTCAGTCATCCACCGGGGCACAGCTCTCTAAAAGTTCCAGATCCGCTCCTCTTGCAGGAAATTATAGACCTGCTAGAGAAAGGTGCCATAGAACCGGTACCTGTAGCGGACAGGAACAAGGGCTGGTACCCCCCCCCCCCTACTTTTTCATACCAAAAAAGGACAGAGGACTGAGTCCCATCCTGGACTTAAGAGAATTGAACAAGTTCCTCAGGAAGGACAAGTTTAAGATGGTAACTCTCTCTCAGATCCTTCAGGCCCTCCAGCTCCAGGACTGGCTGGTATCTCTGGACCTTCAGGATGCTTATTTCCATGTGCCAATCGATCTCAAACACAGGAAATACCTGAGGTTCGCAATTGGCGACTCTCATTATCAATTTCGAGTTCTGCCATTTGGGCTGACCTCAGCCAGAGGGTCTTCACCAAGCTAATGTTGGTAGTGGCTGCGAGTCTAAGGAGGGAAGGGGATCCACGTCTACCCCTACCTGGACGATTGGCTGATCAGGGCTGTATCTTCGGAACAAGCTCAGATCCAGCTATATTATGTCTGCCACTTCCTTCACAATCTGGGCTTCTCCCTCAATTTAAAGAAGTCACAGATGATGCCATCACAGAGAGTCCAGTTCATTGGAGCGGTCCTGGACACTTCCCTGGGAAAAGCCTCGCCACCAAAGGTGAGGGCTCCAGATATTCTGCAGATGGTCAACCAGTTCCAAGATGCCCAACGTCTCCCAGCCTTCGACTTTTTGAGCTTGCTAGGCCTCATGGCATCCTGCATCTTCCTTGTGCCAGAGGCTCGCCTGAGAATGAGATCTCTTCAGTGGGCACTGAGAACTCAGTGGTCGCAATTCTCAGGGAGAATGACAGATCTCCTCTGGATTCCGGACAAGGTAGCTCACGACCTTCAATGGTGGGCCTATCCAGAGAACATCTTGAAAGGAGAACTGTTTTGGCAACCATGGCCGGAGATAACAGTAGTTAGACGCCTCACTCAAGGGGTGGGGAGCCCATGCCAACGACTTGACCATCAGCGGTCGTTGGTCTCCATCAGAGTCCAGACTACACATCAACCTATTAGAGCTGAGAGCGATTAGAATAGCGCTGAAAGCATTCCTGCCTTCAGTACAGGGGAGAAATGTCCTGATAATGACGGACAACACGGTGGCCATGCACTACCTCAACAAAAGAGGAGGCGTAGGGTCACTGCCACTGTGCAGAGAGGCAATGCAGCTCTTGTTTTGGGCAATTCAGGAAGGAATCTCTCTATCAGGAGTCCACCTAGCCGGAGAGAAGAACTTGACAGCGGACGCTCTGAGCAGGCAGAGCAGTCTCCCACGAGTGGGAGCTAGCTCAGGAAGTCCTTCAAGAGATCTTCGCCCTTTGGGGAACCCCTCAGGTGGATCTGTTCGCCACAAGCACCAACAGGAAGTGTGATCTGTTCTGTTCAAGGGAATTTCCCCCGAGAGGAGCTCTAGGAGACGCGTTCGTAGTGGACTGGGAGTTCCCACTCCTTTACACATTTCCACCAGTCCCTGTTATTCCTCAAATGATCAGGAGGCTGAGAAGATTCCGGAAAACCATGATCCTTCTTGCCCCGGACTGGGCCAGGAGAACCTGGTACCCGGACCTTCTAGATATGTCCATCTGCCCTCCCAATCCGTCTTCCACTCAAAGAGAATCTTCTCTCGCAGAAGGGAGGTCAGGTTCTCCATCCAGACATCAGAACCCTCAACCTTCACACTTGGCTTCTGAAAGGGTGAGGTACAAGGATTTGGACCTCCCTGATGACCAGAAGGCCAGCAACAAAGTCTTTATATCGCTGCCGTTGGAACAAATTTTGCAGCTGGTGTAGAGAAGGGAATATCGACCGTTTTTCATGTGGCACACCAACGGTGTTATCGTTTCTACTCTACTTGGCAAACTCAGGCCTTCAAGTTGGCACTGTAAAAGGCTATCTCGTAGCGCTTTCAATCTTCAAGCGCACTGTGGAGGAACCATCGTATTTCAAACTACCTCTAGTAATACAATTTCTCAAGGGATTAATGTTTATCCTCCAAGACCATTCCAAGTTCCCTTATGGGACTTAAATTTAGTCTTAAACTTCCTAATGGGTACTCCATTCGAACCACTCCACTCTTGTTCGCTGAGTTTTCTCACGCTTAAAACTGTCCAATTGGTAGCACTAACATCTGCTAGGAGGGTGAGCGAGCTACAAGCTCTTGTAAACCCCCCCCCCCCCATATAATTTTCCATAAGGACAAAGTTGTCCTACAGGTGAAGCCTAATTTCCTCCCAAAGGTGGTTTCTGAATTTCATATTACTCAGAAAATTACCTTACCTTCGTTCTACCCTCCTCCCCCTCCGGTGTAAAGAGGAAGAAAGGCTACAAAGGCTGGACCCAAGTGAGCTCTGAGCTTTTACATCAGCAGACTGGCTAGGATTAGGCAAGCAGACCAACTGTTTGTAGGATACTCGGGTCACAAGTTGGGACTACCCATAACAAAACAGACCATTTCCAGGTGGATTATTTTGGCCATTCTGGAATGTTACAAACTGGCAGGGAAAGAGCCACCCCCAAACCTTAGTGCTCATTCAACCAGGGGTATCGCAGCCTCTTCGGCCCTCCAAAGAGGGGTACCGGTCCGAGACATATGTGCGGCTGCCACATGGTCGTCCGCACATACGTTCACAAAATTTTACAACCTGGATTCCTCCGCTAGTCAAGAGACCAGATTTGGAAAAGCCGTAATACATGCGGTTCATTCCTAAAAGGGATACATGACATTATTACTCCCACCTCCAGTTACATGCCACTGCTATGGGAGTCTATCAAAGATAAGGAATACGTCGGAGGACACAATCCCTTCGAAGAACAAGTTACTTCTTACCTTGTAACGTTCTTTCGATGGGATGTTCCTCCGACGTATTCCTTATCGCCCCTCCCATCCATCCCCGCAGTAATACTTCCCTTGTGGTTGCAGCTTACGCTCCTTCAAGGTCAATAACCAATTCAGCCATGACTTATTTTACGGAACTGAGCAACGGACGCCGCGCGTGGCTATTGATGGGTATGCTGACGTCGGCGCCGATACAGTGGCTTTCGAGGGACATCGACTCGGCGGACGTCGACGTGCAGCACCCTCTACAGAGAAAAAACATTTCCGAGGCCAGCAAGCTGGAGACGAATTATCAAAGATAAGGAATATGTCGGAGGAATATCCCATCGAAAGAATGTTACAAGGTAAGTAACTTGTTCTTTTGCTTGCATCTGATTTTTTTTTTTTTTTTCTTTCTCCTGCCTTTTATGCTTGCCTTGCATCTATTACTTTGTGTTTCTCCAGCATGGGGTCTGGCATGGATTCACATGCTCATGAATATTCCCCGTCGTCAGGCTGGGAATCCTCGGTAAAGAAAAATCAGTATCGGTTTCGTTTCTGATCTGTCTTTCGTAGTAGTAACCAATCACTTATCGCTGCGTCATACTGACCACAGCCAATGACTGCCATCTCCTTAAGCCCCGCCTCTGGCAGCCATCTTCAGATTTTTACCGCACGTTCAAGTGTTGGGGTCCTCGTGCTATTGCTCTTTCGGTCAAAAGAGCCTCAAGCTCCACCGTTTCTTTCTTCCGTCCCTCAAGGGCAAGGTGGTGAGGATCTTCACCGACAACACCACCACCATGTTCTACATCGGGAAGCAGGGCGGTACCAGATCCCCAGCCCTGTCCAAGGAGGCGCAGGATCTGTGGCATTGGGCCGTCGCCCAAGGGATGTTTCTGGTGCCCTTCATCTGGCAGGAATAAAAAACACCATCGCCGACTCGCTCAGCAGAGAGCTGCGCTCGTGCCACGAGTGGGAACTACGACAGGATCTAGTGGACCGCCTCTTTCGACAGTGGGGCACACCCCAGATCGATCTGTTTGTGACGGCGACGAACTCCAAGTGCCGGAGGTTCGCCAGCAGGTTTCCCCAGCCGAGGAGCATGGGCGATGCTTTCTCGTTCCCCTGGGAGGGCCCGTTTCTATACGCGTTCCCTCCATTGCCGTTGCTGATCCGGCTCATCAACCAGCTCAAGAGGTCACGGTGCAGGATGATCCTCGTCGCACCTGCGTGGCTGAGGCAGATATGGTTCCCGGACCTTCTGGACTTGTCAGCGTCCCCGTCAATCAAGCTGCCAGTGGACGCGGATCTTCTCTCCAGGGAAGGAGGCGCCATCCTCCATCACGACCCGAAGTCGCTGAACTTGCAGGCCTGGCTCCTGCAGCGTTAGAGTTTGGAGGTTACGACATACCGGCCGACTGCAGAGAGGTTCTTGCAAAGGCCAGGGCGTCCTCAACTCTTAAATGCTACGGACACAAATGGAAGAGGTTCTCTGTCTGGTGCCACGCACAGAAGATTAACCCTCTACGGATTACGGCTCCTCAAGTACTGCCGTACCTACTGACGCTGGCCAAGGCTGGACTGGCGCACGCTTCCATCAAGATTCATCTTGCTGCGATCTCCCGATACACAAGAACCACGGGACGTCTTTGTGGTCTCATCGTCTGGTGAAAGAATTCATGAAGGGACTGTTCAGATCGTTCCCGCCGGTGAAGGCTCCGGCCCCGGCGTGGGAGCTCAACGTGGTGCTGACCAAGCTCATGGGACCTCCGTTCGAGCCTCTGCACTCGGCTCCGTTGAAGTTCTTGTCGTGAAAAACAGCGTTTCTTGTGGCCATCACCTCCGCACGACGGGTGGGAGGGATCCAGGCCCTTTCCTGCAAGCCCCCGTACTTGACTTTTCACGGCAGGAGGGTAGTGCTCAGGACGCACCCCTCCTTAATGCGCATTGGTGCTGTCGGACTTCCACCTCAATAAACCCTTGGTGTTGCCTGTTTTCTTCCCGTCGCCTTCGTCGCCGGCTGAAAGGACTTTGCACTCACTGGATGTGGCTAGAGCGCTGAAGTTCTACGTGGACCGCACAGAGTGTTTTCGGAAGACGTCACAACTTTTTGTGAACTTTGGACCTGTCAATCGGGGGAAGGCTCTCTCAAAGGCTTCCATTTCCCGATGGCTCTCCGGCTGTATCATGTACTGTCATCGGTTGGCAAACCGACCGCTGCCCGGCCGTCCGAGAGCCCATTCCACCAGAGCGATCGCAGCTATCACGGCGTTCCTATCTGGTGTGCCCCTGCTGGACATCTGCAGGGCTGCTACGTGGAGGACGACGCACACCTTCACGAAATTCTACTGCGTCGACCGGGATTCCAGGGAGGAGTCCAGGGTCGGCCAAGCAGTGCTGCGCAACCTGTTCGCCTAATGTGAGCCTGGTGAGAAGGTAAGAGATGCTTAATGTTGAGTTGTTGTATTGCTTAATGTTGAGCCTTTTGCCACCTCCCGTGGTTGTGCATGTGTGTACTGCTATGTATTCATGAGCATGTGAATCCATGCCAGACCCCATGCTGGAGAAGGAACAAGTTACTTTCCTGTAACTGTTCTCCAGCATGGGTCTGGCATGAATTCACATGCGAACCCTCCCGCCTACCCCTCTGCGGCTCTTCACTTGGTCATTCTGCCACTTCACGTGCTACCAAATCTGAAGATGGCTACCAGAGGCGAGGCTTAGGGAGATGGCAGTCATTGGCTGTGGCCAGTATGACGCAGAGATCAGTGATTGGTTACTACTACGAAAGACAGATCAGAAACGAAACTGATACTGATTTTTCTTTACCGAGGATTCCCAGCCTGACGGGGAATATTCATGAGCATGTGAATCCATGCCAGACCCATGCTGGAGAACAACAGTTACAGGTAAGTAACTTGTTCCTTTTCCCTGATAGTTTCCGACCCTTTCATGTATGCATTCATGTGCTTGATTTTGAATTTTATATGTCCACTTCTTATGTTTGTCATGGTATTGCCTCACCGTGTGACATTCTTTTGTGTCATTGTGAACAGCTCTGCCTTGAAAAGGACCCGTTGTTTAGGGTCGAAACACGTATCGGCATTTCTGTTCTTCATCTCCTGATAAACATTTATATCAAGCATTTGCATTCCTGACTTTTTTACCTTAGCATAATTTTTGGACAATGGTTCTCTCTAAGATCACATTGATTGTGTAGAACTGTGTACTCAATCAACACGTTTGGGCTGCACAACTTGTTTGGGGTGACACCTTTTTGTTTGCTTTTGTCTTAGTCTAGTAGTCTTGAGGTAACTCTAGTCACTCCTCTGTGCAGCAGCCCTTTCCTTCCCTAAAATCTGCTCATTGCTTATAGCCCAAACTGTAGCTCCCATATTAGCATTTTTGTAACCCCAGCGCCTCCTATGCACGGCATACCTCAGTACAATTCCTAAGATCCAACTGAGACTGGGAAAGGAGGGTAGCTTGGACAGGACTCAAAATCCAGACAGTAAACTGGAAGAGCGGGCCCGTTGGCAGTGAATTGATGGGGGAGAGGGAGAGTGCTGCCTACCCTCTTCAATTGCAGTTCCTTCAGCTCGCCACGAGCACCCCTGTAATTCTGCCCAATGCCAGGGTGTAGGAATCGCCGCATCTCTAGAAATAAATCACACCAAATAAGCCACACGAAGGTACCATGCATCAGTGTTTGTGCAAAGTACCAACAGTTATCTCCCATATCGCCTAGGACTATGCGAGGGACAAAGCCCAGATCAGCAATAAGCCCAAACCATGGCTATGTGCATGGCAGACCTGGAATCTTGCTTCAGTGACTTTCAGAATAAACTTACTGCTTCATTCCAGACCCAGTTCTCCATGCTAACAGAAGTCAAACGAGCAATCCAAGACCTGAAAGAAAATGTAGTGTCGTTGGAAGAACAGACCGACACCACAGAAAGAGCTCTCCAGGAGATGGCCAAAGACTCCAGAAAGACTGAAGAAACCCTGGAAGACCTGGTTAGAATCTCCCACAACCTAGAAATGCAGTGTGAAGACCTAGAAAATGGATCCCGAAGATCCAATATTTGCATACCGAATCTGCCTGAGGAAGTGACGGACCTTAAAGAAACAGCACAACAGCCCTTTGCGGACCTACTAGAAGACGAGAGGGAGAGTAAGAGATGCACATCTATAGGATCCATAGGACTGGCCCTAAAAGATCTGAACCGGGTGCTCAACCCATGTACATGGTGGCGGTTATAACGTCATACAACCAAAAGGAGCACATTCTTAGAGAAGCTTGTTGAGCGGGGTCAATCACTTTTAACAGAGCAGATATTCAAATTTACCAGGACCTAGCCCAGTCAACACTACAGAAAAGCAGGGAGATGGGGCCAGTGATGAGGGCTCTGACAGCCAGACAAATCAGATATGGGACAGCCGGTAACATAGAATTAGAACCTATGATGAAGGGGCACGGATATTGCAACTTAGTGACGAGGACGTCGGACCAAGTGTGGCGATGTGGGACAGCGCATTACTGAGGGAGAAATCTTGGGAATGGTCGCAAGTAACCAGAGCAAGAAGAAAGCTGCACCCGAGCAACAGCCCCACAGACCAACACCCAGTCAATGCATCAATTGCTGCACCGAAGTGACGGAAGACATATGTGTACATAAAAGCAAAGCAACAGGGGCCACAATGGAGGGTGTGCGGGGTAACGGCTGAATATGGAAAGACGGTCCCTCCGGAAACGGATTGAATCATGAAGGGTGATTTTTAGTTACCCCACCAGTCGTCTCTGGGAACTTTGACTCACTCCAGGGAGTTGGGAAGTTTGGCAGAGGGTGGTTTACAGTTGAGGAGAGGGACTGGGAAGGGGATTACAGTTAGGGAGAGGGACGGGGACGGGATCTGGGAAGGATGGTACACTGGTATATTTGGGAGGCAGAGGCATAAGTGTGAGGTGTTCTACATGGCCCTGTCAGCAATCCTAGGTGTGTACGTTCAAGCGCCTAACACTTAATATCAGGGGGCTAAATTTCCCCCGTCAAATGCAGAAAAGTCTTTCAATTCCTCCAGAATGCTAAAACTGACATTGTTCTACAAGAGACACTTATCCAGAAACGAGATGAGCACAGATGCATGCTGCAGCATTATCCCCACATCTACCAAGCAAATGTCCCCGGGAAAATGTTGGGGAGGGGCCATCCCGATAGCAGTACGCTCATGCCTGATAATTAGTGTCCTGGGCTCACTGGCAGACAAGAAGGGGCGATACCTGTTTTGAACACTTCAGGTAGGAGGTGATGACACTCAGTGGCCACTCTATATGCCCCCAATAGGGGACAAGATGGATTTGGTAGGGCAACTCTTGCCAACTTAGAAACATTATCGAAAGGTGTAATTTTATTGATGGGAGACGTCAACATTGCATGGAATCTGTGGAGGGAGAGAAGCGCTAAAACCTACCAGGGACAGGTTTCCCCCTCGCAAGCCCTCATTACTAAAATGGACCACCTGACTCTGAAAGACACGTGGACCTCAATCCAAGGCACAAAGATTGATTACACGTTTTACTCGCACAAGTCTTTCTCCCGAATTGACTATATCTGGTCTTCAACTAAATCTGGTCTTCAACGTTTCTACTAGGTAAAATAAGTGAGGTAGACCTAGGGTACAATAGTCTTATAGAACCACATGGGTACAATAGTCTTATCGAACCATGCCCCTTTGTCAATTGCGTTAAACCTGCCAAAGGAAAAGGGAGGGTTATTGGACTGGTCCTTCCCCCAAGATCTTCTGAAAGACAAAGTGCTACTAAATGAAATGGAAGATAAAATATAGGGACATCTTTACACTCCACTCTTCTCTGGAAGTGACGTAACAGTGCCCGTCGGACACCTTTAAAGCAATATTTTGGTCGGAGCCAATAGCTATATGAGCCACAAGAGAGGCAGATAAAAGGTATAGAGGCAGACTTAATAAAAGAGCTTCAAAATGAAATGCGAAAGATGGAAACCAACTTGGGGTGAAATTGCGTAAGATCTGTAGGAACCATCAGGGGTAAATTAGAATTACTCCAAACTAGAAAGGCAGATAAGTGGCAACAGAAATACTACATAAGAGCGAACAAGGCAAACAGGCTGTTAGCACGGCAACTGAAACTGAAACAAAAAGCTGCTTCGGACTATCCAAGTGATTCCGTCAAAGGGGAATGGGGGCACCACTACGCAGGACATTGGGGAACTATTAATAGCCTTTTACACCTCGTACACGTCAGACTGTCCCAGCCATGCTTTACAAGAGTCCTACTTGCACTCTGTCCCACACTAAACGTTCACCCCAATGGAGCTGTAAATTCTCGAGGCAGATATCACCATTGAGGAAGTACTGGGGGCGATAAGGGTCCTTACGCTGAACAAATCCCCAGGCGGCTACACTGCCTCGTTCTATAAAGCCTTCGTCATTGCTGGCCCCTACACTCACTAAACTTTATAATTCCTTTGGCAAACTAGACACAATGCCCAGATGGAGGAAGCATAAGTGGTCCTCTTCCCAAAGCCAGCCAAAGACCCGTCGCTGTGTCCGTCGCTGTGTGGGAGTTAGCGACCCATCGCCCTAATAAACATAGATGCCACAGACTAGAAGACCTCCTCCCAAAATGGATACATGCGGACCAATCTGGGTTCATAATATGTAGGCAAACATTTGATAATATCCGCGGGGTCTGTCACCTGATCAAAAGAACGACCATGACGGGCCCCCCAGCAGAGGTACTCTCGCTAGACCCTGGGAAAGTGTTGAATTGTCCTTCTTCCGCACTATGGAATTCATGTGGCCTGAATTCTTTTTACAAAAAATCTAGGCCAATTACAATAACCAGCCAGTCAGACTTCTGATAAACCAACAGCTCTACCGTACAAGCCCGTTAAGGAGAGGCACTAAACAGGGATGTCCCTTATCCCCACTGCTCTCTATGCAATACACTTGGAACCATTCCTCAGTAGAATGGGATCCCTGGGGACAACTAGGGGCATTCCTTTTGGGGGAGAGGGCCACAAAGAGATTTAATTCGCAGACAACCTACTACTTTCTGAATTTCCAATATTACTATGGGGTGGCCCAACTGCGGGTAATCTGTGAATGGCTAACTGTGTCTACGGAGGAAATCTGGGTAAGAATCGACAAGGCAGTGTTGGGAGTGCCCCTTGAGGAGGTTTTATGGCTAGGCAGGGCAGTTACAGCACAGAATTCATCGAAATACCATAATGGAACTGGTGGAGAATACTTGAGACAACTTGGCAAAATCACACGGCATCCCCTCCTTCCTCGCCCTCTTTTATTGCCCTGTTGCGCAATCCCCAATTTTCCCCAGGGTTGGTGCAAGGTGCCTTCTCCCGTTGGAAATGGGGGGATATGTTAAAGGGCCAAGAGATAACATTGTTTGAGCTATGCAAAACTGAATTGGCGCTCAGGGAAGGGGACAGGCTGCCATATCTTCAACTGCGACACTGGTTAGTGGAACCCTCCAACAAATTGGAAGCTACTAGATCCCAACACTGTTAAATAAAATACCATATACCTAACGCGGGAGATAGAAATTTAATTTCAGCCATATACAAATGCATAGTAGACAGCGACTCTCTGATACGGAGGACATACAAGAACATTTGGAAGCAACTATTGGGGACAGGTGTGGGAGGGGGTTCATAAAGCTGGAAGACTGGGGGAGGATTTGAAGGGACATCCCTAAACTCTGACGGGCTACACAGACAAGGGAAATATGCTATAAGGTTATTACTTAAAGGCATTCTACTCCTGTGTGCCAACAGGTATCCAGGCATTGCTTGGAATACATAGTTTCGAATGCCAAAGTTTCGAGGAAAAAATGCATCGAAAAAATGCATTTTTTTTGTATGTAAAGTTTTATTTTTTTTTGTTTTTATTTTTACTATAATGGGTTTTAAGGGGTAACAAAAAAACGGTGGTTGGGGGGACCCCCCCCCCCATTAAAAAAAAACAAAAAAAAAAGGATTTTTTCGATGTATTTCTTTTCTCGAAACTTTGCCATTCGATACAATCACTAGGAACTGTGGCAACATACAATTAGCGCAAATGCACCTCCAGGCTGCTGGTGAGAATGTAAGGGGCCAGGGGATTGGGACTAAATATGGTGGAGCTGCCTGATGTTCACAATGTTCTGGGGAACAGTTAATGATAATATGAAGATTTCTGGTAATCGGATTAATGGAGACATCAGGGAATGCCTGTTGGGAACTTTACGATCTGGAATGCGGATAATTGCCGAAGCCAAGCATCGAAGCATATACAACATTGTACTTAGCAGTGCTGCTGGTTGTTGCACAAAAATGGAGATCAAAAGAACTCCCAAGCTAACAGGATTAGATTGCAAAGGTCTGGAACTTCGTAGCTCTTGAATAGATAACCTAGAGTGGTCCCCTTGCAGCCAAGAAGTTTTCGACTGAGTGGGAACTGGTCCTGTCCTGCTTACACGACGACTTCAGCGAATAATACTGCCCACAAAGACTACGCATTCTGGGAGTTGACTGAACTTCTCACAGTTATGTATTCAGCTTATATGACCACAACCCAAACTAAAAAGGGGGGAGATTTGGGGTGAGGGGTGATGCAGGGTATTGGGGGAGGCATTGTTGTGTTTGATGTTCTTATATAAGAACGCCAATAGACATCAATTAAAAAAAAAAAGGAAAGTTCTAATGTCATTGGTGGGAAATTATCACAATCCCCTAACCTGGAGAGGTTTGCGGCTTTCAGTGGTTACTCGCAGGATGCGTATTCCACTGGTAAGGAATAGACTTTGGAAAATTAGTTATTGCATAGCAAATGTTTACACTATGTCCACATATTATTAATCACTTTTTGCCTTGTGCACTGACATTTACAAAGAACAAAAGAGCTGCCATCAGGTTTTGATTGCTATTGATACAGCGACAGCCGCACTGAATGCCCACTTAGCTACGTTTGCGGAATCTACAATTCAGGATGTGGCCATGGTAGCCTGCTCCATTGATCCACAAACTGGGGGTGAAGGACCGTGTGGCTTGCAAGCCAGATCGATTAAGATTGAATAACTATCTCCCCCGCTGATAAGTTCTTTGTGCAGCTGAAGTCCCTGGTGGGGCAAAAAAGAAAATGACCCCTTGTGTGTCTGAATAGAGAATCATCCCCCAAGTCTCCCACAAAGAAAGCACAGGCAGCAACAGAAAAACCAAAAAAGAAAAGGAAGCTGAATTTCCTGGTTTAAAAAAGGGTAACACCAGATGGTCATTGTATAAAAAGAGTGAGGGGTTAAAAGTTGTGGATGAAAATCCTAATGTGACCTGTGTTTCAACTGGGGAGAAATATATTTTAGTAGGGAAAAATGTTACTCCCAAGAAAATCAAGATGGCTTGTAAAAAAAGCAAAAGAACTAGGCACAAAGCAAATAAAGCACTACTGAATTACTAGGTATGCAGGTCCCACCAGAAGGGATTGGCTTCTGCTGATTCCAATTGTGAAATGTTGAATTTGGTGATCCCTCAGAGTGGTAATAACTCGGGTGTCTCTTGGATACTCCTAATTAGGGCATTCTTGTTATCAAAGAAGATCACAAGCAGGCAAACGCAGAGGGCGGTGTTTTGCAACCCGAGGTGGCTCGGCCTGTGAATTCATCCCACCCAAAAATTGAAAACCAGGGATGACGCCAAAATCAGTCATTGACTCATTTGCTACAACAGAGAGCCCATTTCTCAATCGTGCAGAGACTTTGACTCTTGGACATGCTCCAAGGTGCAGTATACAACTGCAACAAAGAGCGAGTGTCTGATGGTTTTGGCGTGAGGCTGACTTTTGTGAAGGGAATACAGTAGATCTTCCTTTGATGCTGCAGCTGAGGGAGACTAGGCATGGATTCCCTGCATAACTGGTAATCCGCAAGATAGAATAAATTATTCCGATTCATTCCATTTATCAGTTGGAACACTCGTGGACTTGAGATGCTTTACGTGTGGGAAGGATGGTCTTGGTAAGTTGTTGAGCAGTAACTTTTTTGCTTTACAAGAAATTTGGCTCAGGGCATCAATTAGTATTGACTGTTATAAGGTCACAAGTAGAATTGCGCTAAATGGAGCGGGTGGGTGGCCCTGTTGTGCGCTGGTTATTGGGACCAAGGCTACCATTGAGATGAGTGAGTTTCTTGTTGGCCAGAGTGACCTGAATGTTATATGAGCGCAGATTACACTGCTTAAGGCCTATTCCAATCGTTTGATATTATTTATCGATATCTGAGACTCCTGGGCTGGCGGCACAGTACAATGAGAATCATGGAATATTTAATACAAGTTATGATTGAGTGGGAATGGAGTCATCCTAATGTAGAAGTGATTGCAGGAATCTAGATTCATATAGTGAGAAAGCTAAAAGTGTAATTGAAAACAGTAGTGTAACTGATCATAAGTGGGGAGTGCACCAAGTTGACCAGGGGATCACAT
The DNA here is from genome assembly GCF_040938575.1 of Ambystoma mexicanum. Classification (NCBI taxonomy): domain Eukaryota; kingdom Metazoa; phylum Chordata; class Amphibia; order Caudata; family Ambystomatidae; genus Ambystoma; species Ambystoma mexicanum. Next base: position 925,542,800 of record NC_090933.1, on the reverse strand, counting down.
GATATGGATTCATGCAATCTTTTGGCCTTTATTTTTTAAGTGAACCAGCCAAAAAGGGAAATGATTCCACATATACGTGGACAGATGGCTCCTCCCGAAGCAGAATAGATTTGTACCGATTGGTGACACCTGGGAATTTGACATCCTTGCTACGGTATCCACTAAATTAAGTGACCATAAGATCCTAGAATTTAAGATACATAATGTTGACAAAAAAGCTCAGATTACCTTAGGGGGAAGTGTGAAATATCTAGTCAAGGAAATAGAATAATGCGGTCAGAGCGACACATTGGAAATGTAAACCGATTACGCCCTGATAAAATGATTGATTGAATTGGATAATGATAATATGAACTTTGCCATCGGATACTTGACAGATATGGCCAAACAGTTTGGTATAGTGAAGTACATGGGGAAGAATAGACTGCGAAATATGAATAGGCATACAACATGTCCTCCATTCAAGAGCGCAGAAGTACTGTGGGAACTTAAGTATGAGGATACAGATATAACAGAGCTAATAATGAAAACATCCTCATCTAGAGGGGTCGGTCAAAATGGGCTCATATACCAGGTGTTAAACAATAACACTGGACTTTGGGCCTGGCTGTTGGGCATACATTTCGACGAGATTCTGAAAAGGAAGGTATTCCATCCTTGTGGAGAAATGAAATAGTTAGACCAATTTTAAAGGGAGGGCGATCAGCTGGAACAGCAAACCATTTACCGATCGCCCTCCTTGATATAGAAAGTAAGCTGTTCATGAAACTTCTGCTGGGGGACTTCAAAAAATGGGTATCGAGAACATATTTTACCAAAATTCCAGCCAGCCTACCGTAAGGGGCTCTCAACAGCAGTCAACGGGTTTGCCCTGGGAATTCTCCGTGAAAAAGCAAGGGGAAAGGGGCAGACTTTGCTATACAGCGCTTGGGTAGACCCTTCAAATGCGCTCGACCAAGTAAATCGAGACCTCTTACGGGATAAACTTGAAAAATGGAAGGTACCAAAACATCTTTTGGCCATGTTAACAGATCTCCACAGAGATACTCCCATAAGAGTTAGGCTGGACAAACGGGGCCATCTGTCGGAGTATATAAAAGTTGAAAGGGGAGTAAGAGGAGGCTGTATGGCGGCTCCCCTTCTATTTAACTTCTACCTGGCAGATATGGGGAAATCACTGGACGAAGAAGCTTTGGCCAGCCCTAAAATCAACGATTGTTAAATCAGTTGGCTGGCCTATGCTGACGATATTGTGCTAGTAGATAAAATGGCAGTAGGGCTACAACATCTGTTAAACGCTCTCAGTAATTATGCAAAAGACAACCACTTATCAATCAATCCAGGTAAGTCGAAAATAGTGATCTTCAAAACAGCAGGCAGAAAGATCCAATCATTCAAATGGTCTTTGGTGGATAAGCAAATCTCGAGAGTAGAGGAACTTATTTATTTGGGCTTCCATGTTTTCTATATATCATCTCGTATGAAAAAACAACTATTTTAAATACTGCAAATTATCACTAATTCCACTCAGAAAATTCTACATAGCTAAAGTGGTGGCAGTGATAGTCTATGGATTAGAAGCAAAACAGTTAGCATGGAACTCCAATTAGCAAACATGGTAAGGGATAATCTGAAAGAATGTTTTCGGGCTTCCCCAAGGTTTATCAACTTTCTGTTTGAGCTATGAACTCGTCCTAAAATCATTGAAATATCGTGCAGATTGGAAGGTGGTCTCTAGATAGTTTGTATGGGGATATACAAGAACATCTTTGACGACAGACAATTGGACACCTTCTAATGGATTGTGAGGGAACCTGGGAAATTAGAGTAAACCTGCTACAAAGGTTTGTGGACAGAAAAGAAGGCCTAGTGTCTGAAATGTTCTGGGACAGACTAATTGCAAGCCATGAAACAGCGTTCACAATAAAGGTGATACAGGTCCTACAAATGTGTACATTGATAGACAATAATTGAAAACCCACAGAGTATTAGAATGTGCAATATTCAATTCTAGAAACTGTTACTTAAAAAGCTGTGTAATGGATCCTGGAAATGCAGTGTTGGTTGCAATCGCTATTCCCTTTTTATTTTATTGATAAACTTTGCATAGTAATATTGTATGTAGATATTGTGAATTTCACGTTTTTATTCTTGTACGATATTTTTTTTTTTGTTATCGCTTTTCTTTTTCTAGTCATCAACTAAAGAGCTTCCTCAGCTTGGGTCAGCTTTCTGAGTGTTGTTGGATGGAAAATATAGTTAGTTTATGCCCGGTCTGTCAATGTTATAGGTGCTCTGAGAACAGCTAACTGGCTAACCATGTATCATATACTCGTTCAACAAGACAAAGTCCTTCTGGCGGGCACTTAGAATATTCCAGCAGAAGTGTGACATGTATGAAGTTAACCCAATAAGTGTAGAATTGGGTGCCACACATTGTCCCTTTTATGATATATCTACTGCTGTGAAATTCCCTGACTTGCGTAGGGAGCCCACTCAAGAAAAATGAGCATAGACTCAGTATTAAGGATATCCTGGAGAAAATCCCCAAAATAAAACCCTCATGGGCTCCTGGTGCAGATGGGCTCTCTAACTTGGTAATAAATAAGGACCCGGAACTCTGGTCCGGGATACTACACAAATTATCTAAGAGGGTTTTGTCAAGTGGGAAAATTCCAGAGTCATGGAGGAAGTGCACATTCATTCCGGACTACAAGAAGGGCCCTATGGAGGATCCAGTAAACTATAGATTGTTAGATATGCTGGATTCTCCAAGCAAACTCTTCAACATTTTACTGGATGAGCTCCACATATGGGAAAATGCAAAACCGCTTCACCCACTGCAGCAGACTGGATTCAGAAAGGGCATGTGTGAGATGCATATTATTTGGACAGTCCAACAACTAATCTGTAGCGTGATAAGCTCGTCCACTCCGCTATGTTATGTTGGATGATCTTGTAAAGCGCAACATACACCTGAAGGCATCGAGGCACTGAAGATATCCAGTGAGATAACGGTAAAGAGAGGGGGTTTATGGTTGCTGGAATAAAAAGGGTTTTAAATGACGACGAAAGGCCAGATATCCTTCGGAGTTTCAAAGGAAGCCTGTTCCATAACTGGGCAGCTGCAACTGAGAAAGCTCTGCCGCCCAACCTGGATCAGAGAATTTTGGCACTGAAATCAGGAAATCCAAAAAGAGTGGAGAAAGATGGACATGCTGGCACATAGCAGCAACATTTCTGCTGCAGATAAACAGGCCCTTGACCATTGAAGGCACAATGGATTAGGCACAATGCCTTAAACTCCACACGCTGAGCCACCGGAAACCAATGGAGACTACGACTTCCTGATGAAACATGGTCATGGGAAGAAAGGCCCAGAACAGCCCGTGCTGCAGTGTTTTGCAGTACCTGTAGTCTATCCAAGAGGTAGGCTGGTTGAGATAAGTAGAGGGATTGCAATCCAAAAGGCCTCCGAAGGTGCCAGCAATGAAGTAGGAAGGAAAGTATGTATTTTACATAGAACTTGAATTTTCTTAAATGGCCAGACTGGCAGACTGTGCTAACTTGTGCCTCCATGGTAAGCGACTCCAGTATCTTAATGCCTAGGTTCTTTACCATTGGCCCAGGTAATGGAAAAGGGCCATGCGACAGAGGCCAGTAGTCTGGCGTTCAGAGGGAGATGGCCGAAGGTGGTCCAACAATTAGCACCTCTGTTTATTCACCGTTCCATTTAGTTTATTTACTACTCAAATGCATTCGGCAGTGGTCTGGGATAGGCTCTGTGATAAAATAGATAAATTGGGCATAAGTCTAGGCTTACTTAATCCAATAGTGCAATTTTATTCCAGAAAGGCAGTTGTAAGAAGGGTAAATCAACTGGTACTACTTAGTCACTATGTACCTACTGTTGACAGGCTTACACAGGGCTGTGTTAGCCCCTTTATTATTTAACCTATACATAGCCGATATGTAAGTCACTCTGGAGATTTGTAATCGTCCACCAATGCTATCCGATTCCCCTTTTTCTTGGTTGTCCTACGCAGATGACATTTGCTCCTATTAGTTTCCAGCACAGCCTTATGTCCCTAGTGGGGTATTCTAAAGAGAATAACTTAAATAAATTCCCCCAAATCTAAGATCATGGCTGTGGGCAGCAAACAATTAATCAAAAATTGTGTCTGGAAGCTTAAAGATATATCAGTAGACCTCATAGAATCTTATGTCTACCTTGACACACTTATTACATTGCTTACATCAAAGTAAAATACAACAGCATCCGATTATACATAAGGCACAGAGTAGATTTGGACTGATCAAATCCTTTGTACAGGCTAACGGTGGTTATTCGGTCCAGGGTATGGTAACTATTTCTCCAGCATCGGGGGGGGGGGTCTTACATGGATTCACATGCTACGACTATTCACCATCATCAGGCTTGGAATCCTCAGTAGAATAACTGCATTTGTGCTTGTATAGCTGTTATTGTACAACCACTTGTTGAATAGGTGCCTTACAAATATCCAATAAATGTTAAAAAAAAATCAATAAATATGGGGGCAGTACGACCCAACCAATGACACTCGTCCTCCACATTTCCACCCCTGGTGGCCATCTTCAGATTTTTACAGCACGTTTTTGTGTTGGGAGTCCGAGATTCGCTCCTTGACTTGAGTATTTTCTTCAAACCCGTCACTGTTGTGACTTGTTGGCAGCGAGGATCCATTTCCGGTCTTGATAACACCTTCCGCCGGATGGCTATGTCGTGTGAGGGCAGTACATACGCCATGTCGGAGGCCGAGAAGAGCCTCTTCAAGGCCTGCTCTCGATGTGGTCAGATGAATGTCTTCATTCAGGACCATGTGTTGAATCCTGCAGCGTCCTCCTAGAATCCTTGCCTAAAATCTCCTCCCAGTTGGCCAGGGAAAGGCAGACGCTTCCTGATCCTAACACAGTGGCCGGTATTAGCCGGGTGGATCACCTGGGAGAAGGCCACCAAGGGAATAGGGTGACTCCGTTAGAGATGCAGTATGAATCTTTGGAGAATGAGACGTCATGGTACCAGAACACCTAATGGTGTGCTGCCGCAGTCCAATTCCATTTCCAAAAAGCACCCACGGTGTTAATAGTGAAAGCCCTTATGGTCAATATGAGAACAGAGTATATCTGGATCAGAACCTCAATGCCATGTCTCTTGATGTATGTACTTGCCCCTTGTGTATGAATTCTAAAATCAAGAATAGAGCAACAATTGCTTTAAGGCCCTTTTTTAAAAAATACCTTCTATAAACAAAGTGAGTTTGATAAGTGTGAATCAGTAGTGATTCACCCCAAAACGGCCTGGGACCTTCCTTATGTGGCCAGGGCAAGGCAGACGCTTTCTGATCCGGACCCTGCAGGTGGTGTTCAGCGGTACGATCATGTAGGGGGAGAAACGGGTCAGGAGGAAAGGGAAATACCCCTGTTTAACTTTCCCCAAGAACCTAGTTTCTTGCTGGTTTATTGCAAACCAGAAGAGGTTAAGAAAACATACTTTATCATTCGGGACTCCTTCAGTTCTGGGGCGAGGAAGAGGGATGCAGTGGAGCAAAGATGCAGGAGTGGTCAGCTAATTAGTAAAAAAGGACCTACACCCCAGGGAGACTGAAGGGATTAAAAGGCGCCCTCGGGTACAGGCCAGAGAGAAGCAGGACTGTGGAAGTTTGTGAGGTCAGTGTATGCAGTGGAAGGAAGAAATGGAGGCGCTAGACGCCGGCACAGGACGATCTGTGCCTCTAAAACTACGAACTTCGGAGGATGCGCAGTGCGAAGCGTGGAGAAGAAAAGCTTACACCGTGAAACTGTTGTGCAGAGGCTGCACAGCGGGAAGCAGACGTGGTAGAAGCAGTAGAGAGGTTTCGGGCGGCTGGGTTTCACATAGCGACTCCAAACCAATGTGGCAGAAGCAGTGGCGACCAAGGAGGGAGGGTACGCCTGGTCGGGAGAAGCCACGGGCCCAGCAGACCTGCGAACAGGAAACCGAGCACTTGGAAGTAACTTACCCAGTGAGTCTGAGACTGAGTGACTCCGGAGCGCTCCGGTGGAGGTCACGTGTTCAGCGCAGGCAGGATCACTCACAAGTGAGTGAAAAGCAAGCTAGCAAGCGTTACAAATACCGAACCATTGAAAATGTCCAAAGCAAGCGAATACTGAATTGTTCAAAATTTAAGAAAGTGGCTGATGTTACATCCAAAGAACCCTAGAACTGAATATGTGCGTTTGAGGAAACGCCAACAACTGAGTGTGGAGGCCTTATTGGAACCTCGGGCATAGCACCAATAGCTAAGCCAAGAGACATTAAAGAACGGGCACTATCAGTCTAATAAAAGTTGCCAAACACAAGAGTATGTTAAAAAGCCCCACGGTTGCCAAGATTTCGACTCAGGTTCTGGGACATCCGTAATGGCGGTTGATTCAAACATGCATTGCCACGGTAGAAGCAGGCAAATACTTTTATCCTGATCATTATTTTGGTATTGATGCAGAAGGGAAAGCAAAGTGGCAATTGGGCTGCCCTACTGGAAGAAGCTATCCATAGGGAGATTAGCATTGTTTGTAGACGGCTCCTAGTGTGGATCAATGTGAATGTTCTGTTTCCTGAAAGCTGCTCACATTGTCATACCAGAGAAGACTGTTGAAGTTGTTGCTATTCTTAAAGTTATCATTGAAGCATTTTTCTGTTGTGCTGTTGAAGAAGACTGGCAGGTGAGTGTACTCGTAGGGCAAGAGGTGACTGCCCAGAAGAAACCTGGTGAAAGAATAAACCAGTTAGTAGAAAGTGCAAGTGGTACTAATTGAAAATATGTTTTGTGACATTTGGGGAAGAATTGTGAAAGCTGGTTGAAGAAAAGTTACAATTATTTCTGCAGTAAAGGTTGTGATGAACCATACTGATCAAACTGTTTGTTGCTATGGACAGGAGACAGTTCTTATTCCATGAGGAGTAATAGATTATGAATTATTTTCAAGACACTTTATTGCAATGACCGAACTTGGTGAAATTGAGTACACAAACTTAAGAACTATATCAGAACTTTGTGTTAAAACGGATTTCCTTGTTTTCCTTTGAAGTGTGGAGAAACCCTTGTTTGGATCTGGGGAAGCGAAGTTCACCCCAGACTACGACAAGAGACTTGCAGGTCATATGTTTAATATATTGTTGAATTGAATTGCCATATAATTCTTTTTTTTTTTTTATTGTTTTAGAAGTGTGAGGGTTACATATCCCTTGATTAGGGTGAGTTCCCTTTGGATTACTTTCGGCAGGGAAATCCTCGTCAGGGCAGGAATAGTGAGGTGTTTATTCAACCTGTTCATTTAATAAAATGAAAAAAGTTGAACTCTTTACAAAGTTGTCCACCTCCCATTTCTGACCCCTCACGCAAGGTTGAAACCAGGACTTGTAAAAGAAGGCCAAACATCATGGACTTAAAGTCCCATAATGGCCTATGTACTGGGACAAAAAAGAGGTCTTTGGAGACTCTGAACTGCAATATGCAGTCTAATGTTTCTAATGATCCACATCTGAGCGGAACTTTGGATTATTTAAGGCCCCTTCAGGTGTGGGATATCAGTAATCATTGTGGAAGTCGTGGTAGAAGTAGTTGGCGAAGCAGTGAGCAGCCTTACATGCAGCCAGAGCAGAGAATTGAAGACGCCGGGACCGCCACTGTTTGTAAAGTGATTTATGGTGCTGCGAGTGTCATAGAATCGAGAAGCTCAAACTGCATAGGTCGTACAGCGGAAAGCGTTGAGGTGAGAGGCTGCCCTGTAGAAGAAAGAAGTTTCTCGTTCCCTGGTCTCACCTTGTGGCTGGCGAGCATTGAAGGCCAGGAGCTAAGCAGGCTTGTTCCGTGAGAGAGGTGGGACTCAGGAGATTAATCTGAGCTGTCAAAGGCTATGACCGCAAAGACAGAAGAGGTTGCAGCGGGTAAAGCTTTTGCGCAAGGAGAAGCCAGTGAGTTGGCCTATGAGAGGTGACCCCGGAGCGCTCCGTGAGACACTGCTGGCTGCCTTTAATTGTTTTGAATGTTGAACTGATGAAAGAAAACCTAATGGCTTTGATTCCTATGTAAAGAAGACCTTGGAGGAAGAGGTTTTGTCATGGTCATGAAGTCAGGGGCACAGGCATGCAGGGGTTGCATGCACAGGAGACCTGGGTGGACACTAAGGCGCCAGGCTCATGAACAATAGTAAACGAGAACATCCATTTAACACCAAAAAGCTTTTATTATGGACATAGCATTTCAGATGCATTAACCTTGAACTTTCCATCCATTAAGCAGCCCCAAGTGTATTCTTGGGTGTGGCTGCTAATGGATTCACAGCTATATAAGCTGCCCTGATCCTGAAGACAGACTCTTTGTTTTATTCTGCACTTACCAGCAGCGTAACGCTCACTGTCGCCTGAGGTCAGACCTGCTTACCTTTGAAGACCCTGCTTCCTGGACATCTTGCTTCCTGCCAGCATACTTGCTAACTGGGGGAAGCTGTTCTTACCTGTACATCTCTTTGGCGAACGGAGCATTCATCTTTACACTTTCCGGAACGTCTAAATCTTCATCTTGGCACCGCAGCACGACGCGCTCCATCGTCGACAGCAGTGCCTGCAAGGAAAAACAGAGGACCAGGTTCGACATCCAAAAAAACAGTCAGTCTAAGGTCGCGCTTTGCCATACTTTGCGCTTTTCCTTAAACCATCACTTACCTGCTGTTGAACGTTGTAGTAGCCTCAATCTTCCATTCGGCCACGTCTCGAGTTTCACAGCTGCATTGAGGCTGTATTTCCATCTAAGGGAAGAAAACAGAAGAGAGACATTATTGCGGGCATAAGGAGCAACATATAAAGACATTAAACAGAACAAACAGAATCGCAAGAGCTCAAGAGACACTTACCAATCATAAGGAGAAGCATAGTCGCAGCTGGACTGGACTAATCCTTATCAGGGATCAGTGAAGGAACCAGATCCCATTCAACGCGCCCCTGCCAGAAGTAGCAGGACGGAGAGCTTACCTTCCATAATTCACAGGTGAGCTTTATGGGCCAGGATATGCTCACAGAAGCCGTGCTTTGGGGAGATGGGTTTGAGAGGTCCAACAATCACAGATTGGCACACTCGCACACTCTTATCTCCACGCAGGAACAGTATCGCCACATACCACCGCTCACAGCTTTTCTACCGAGGGAGAGGCCTGAAGGGGGTGATTAAAGTTCAGGGAGGGCTGCAACCGTGCCCCAACATCTCCACAGAGACTAGGTGAGCGTAACCGATTTAGAACTATCATTGACAAAGCCAAGAAAAAGGCGAGATTAAAACCAGAAAGTATTCCACATTGTTAAAGCCAAGAAAAGGCGAGATTAAAACCAAACTATATGCTACATTGCCAAAGCCAAGAGTAATATTGAACTGTCATTGCTAGAGGCAAAAGGATGCAATATTGAAATCTAATTGTCAAAGCCAAAAGGAGGCATATTGTAAACTTGGAACAATAAACATTGGCTAAGTCAAAGAAAGATTGGTACATTCAAAAACGGGCACCAGGTTCCATAAAGAGACACTCCTATAAGAAATCTAATCGGCAGTTACTGGTGTTGTAGAGGAAACCCAAAGGTTGAATGAGAGAAGCCATCCTTGTGCGAAGTATAAATGAGAAGAGGAAAATATCCTGGAATATATGTGGTAAATAAGTGGAAAAAATGCCATGTGTTGTATCCTTATGTAAGAAGTTGTGAATCTCAAAGTTGCTGAAAGTCGAAGACCTCCACCCCAACAGTCGGGTTTTCGACCAGCACATAGCACCGAAACAGCTATGCTGGATCTACTGACTAAGATGCTTAACATCATTGACCAGGGGAAAGCAGGCCTGCTCGTGCTCTTGGACCGGAGTGCTGCCTTTGACCTATTAGATCACAGTTTACTCAAGACCGATTTGAAGAAAACCGCAAACTGCTCAGAAGAAGAAATAAGCTGGATCATGTCCTTCCTCCAAAACAGAACGTCTAGAGTACATTGGGGAAACCTTTTCTCATTAGAAAAAGAAATCTGAGTACCCCAAGGCACCAGCATGTCCCCATTCCTTTTTAACCTATACCTACGCTTTCTTTGTATAGTCCTCGACAACATCAACACGTTCTTTACCAATTATGCTGACAACACTCAGTTGGTAATTGAACTAAGTGGGGACCATCAAAAAGACAATGAAAAGCTAAGCCTGGTGTACAATGCGGTAGAGCACTGGATGACCAAAACTGGATGTGCCTAAGTGTCAACAAAACAGAGGTTATGGTCTTTGGCTCCAATCTAGTCAGATCCATGCTCCATCCCGCTTATAACACCTTTACCATAAGACTCCCAAATTCCGGTTCTAAACAAGGTTAAAATCCTCGGGATGATGTTAGAAGCGTCCCTTGGATCAGAGGCCCAAACCGTCTGTTAAAATAATTTGGTCATACCATCTGCGCCTTCTAAAAGCCATAAGACCATACCTCTCTGAAGAAAATAGTGCCACGATTGCAAGAGCTACCATTCTATCTCTCCTCAATTTACGGCAATGCGCTAATACTAGGATCTAACAAAAACTGCTACCATAGCTATCAAGTTCTACAAAACAATGCCGTGAGAATCATCAAGCAAAGAACTGGGAATCCACACATCAGCAAAGCCAGGAAAGAACTATACTGGTTAAAAATCGAAGATGGAATCCATTTCAAGTCCCTCACACTCGCACATAGATGCATTTTTGGTAAAGCCCCAGCATATCTCAAAACCAAAATCATCCCATACAAGCCCACCAGAAAGCTAAGATCAGCCGAACAAGGATTGATTGTGGTGGCCCCTTTCCGTCGTAAAACCGGTCTTTTGGCGCAGGATTTTTCGTCACGGGACTTCATCGCTGTTTTTGGGGGAGGGGGGTTTAAAAATTAAATATTTGTGGGTGAAAGGGAATAATTAACCACCCCCCCAAAAAAAAGATGAGTTTTTTTCAATAAAAAAACGGCGATGAAAAGTCCCGCGATGAAAAATCCCGCGGCAAAATAACATAGAACCTATGGAACAACCTCCCAGGCCAGCTAAGGATGGAAGCTAAGTATCAACGCTTTTGTAAACTACTGAAAACTCACATTCGAAGGGATTGTGTCCTCCGACGTATTCCTTATCTTTGATAATACGTTTCCAGCTTGCTGGCCTCAGAAATTTTTTCTGTAGAGGGCGCTGCGTGTCGACGTCCGCCGAGTCGATGTCCCTCGACAGCCACCGTATCGTCGCCGACGTCACCATGCCCATCAATAGCCACGCGTTGCGTCCGTTGCTCAGTTCCGTTTTTCCGCGCTTCGTGGGGCCTCGGAACGTCGTTGCTCAGTTCAGTCAGGATAATTATCTATTTCTACTCGAATATACCTTATAGTTCTCGATGGTTTCTTCATCAGAACCGACGATGCCGCGATCCGGCTTCAAGAAATGTCGAGACTGCGGTAAAAAAATGTCAATAACGGATCCACACAGGATCTGCTTACGGTGCTTGCGATCCGAGCACCATTGTTCGGAGTGTGAGGACTGCATGTCCATGACGGCGAAAGCCTTGAAGGAGCGCAAGGGGAAGCTCGAGAGAGGCAAGTCAGCCAAAACCTCCTCGAAAGTTTCGTCGGCTGAGTCGAGGCATTCGTCTCCTCGCTGTCGAAAACATTCCCATTCTAGATCTCGAAGCGGCTCCCACCATTCGTCGAGATCAAGACACTCAGAGACGTCAAAGGTCCCATTCCTCGTCTTCTGTGTCCCCAGAAAGTCTCCTGTCCCACCAAACACAGTTCTCAAGCTGAGTGGGAGGAATTCAGAAAGAAAATGTTAAGCGTCTTCGAGAATGCGGCCTCGACCCCCTCGAAGACAGCTGAGGGTGATACCCCAGGTGAAAAACCCAAAAAATCAAAACTCCATGAGTCGCAGCACCCGGCAAAACATTCCACCCGAGAGCACCATGAGCCATCGGGTAGGACGGCACCGTCGTCGAAGAATCCTTCGACGCACGGATCAGCGCCATCGACGCCGTTGTCGAAAGGTTCCTCGACGCATCGGTCGATCGACTCGACGCCATTGCCGATGAAAGAGAGGACCAAGGCCACCCCACAGCCAACGGTGATTACAAGGGCCTCCGGCACGACGCTGAGACCGTTGTCGATGCCCTAGAGTAGGATCCTGATCCTCTCGAGTTCTTCGAGACCCCTTCCAGTTTTTTCAGCGCCGTTTCCAACAGGATGACCTAACGGATATATTGGACAAAGGCCCACAGGAGGACCCCTTCCATGCAGTCTTACAAAGGAAAATTGCATCTAATTGGGAAACTCCCGAAGTTATCCCTGCAGTCAATAAAAGATTGTCAACCAAATATAGGGTAGCGGCTGCTGACCCTGAATACCTGCCAAAACACCTGACCCCAGAGAGCCTGGTGGTTCAAGCGGCAACTTCATCTAGCAGTAGGACCGCTTACCCTACTGTCCCACAGGATAGAGATGACTAGAGGTACGACTCTATGGCAAAGAAAGTCTTCTCTGCCTGTAGTATGGTGTTGAAGTCCATCAACGCCACCTGTACGCTCGCCAGGTTCAGTTACACACTATAGGAGTGTGCTTCATCAGCGGCTGACTGCATACTCAAAGGAGAGGAAAAGGAAGCCTTCCTTAACATTATTAAAGATGGCAAAGATGCCATGTGCGAATCACTTCAAACTGGCATCGACTCCGCTGACAGTATCAGCAGGGCCTTCGCGGCAAGTACAACAATCTGCAGGCATTGCGTGGTTGCGAAAGTCGGGCTTTGCCCCTGATGTACAGGCCAGACTTTTGAATATGCCCTTTGACGGCTCTTCATTATTCGGGAAAAAGGCTGATGACATCCTGGACTAACGAGAATTGAACAAGTTCCTCAGGAAGGACAAGTCCAAGATGGTAACTCTCTCTCAGATCCTTCAGGCCCTCCAGCTCCAGCTCCAGGATTGGCTGGTATCTCTGGACCTTCAGGATGCTTATTTCCATGTGCCAATCCATCTCAAACACAGGAAATACCTGAGGTTCGCAATTGGCGACTCTCATTATCAATTTTGAGTTCTGCCATTTGGGCTGACCTCCGCCCCAAGGGTCTTCACCAAGCTGATGTCGGTAGTGGCGGCGAGTCTAAGGAGGGAAGGGATCCACGTTTACCCCTACCTGGACGATTGGCTGATCAGGGCCGTATCTTCGGAACAGGCCCAGGCCCAGCTAGATTATGTCTGCCACTTCTTTCACAGCCTGGGCTTCTCCCTCAATTTAAAGAAGTTACAGATGATACCATCACAGAGACTCCAGTTCATTGGAGCGGTCCTGGACACTTCCCTGGGAAAAGCCTCGCCACCAGAGGTGAGGGCTCAAGATATTCTACAGATGGTCATCAAGTTTCAAAATGCCCAACGTCTCCCAGCCTTCGACTTTTTGAGGTTGCTAGGCCTATTGGCATCCTGCATCTTCCTTGTGCCAGAGGCTCGCCTGAGAATGAGATCTCTTCAGTGGGCACTGGGAAGTCAGTGGTCGCAATTCTCAGGGAGAATGACAGATCTCCTCTGGATTCCGGACAAGGTAGCCCGCGACCGGCAATGGTGGGCCTATCCAGAGAACATCTTGAAAGGAGAACTGTTTTGGCAACCATGGCCGGAGAGAACAGTAGTCAGACGCCTCACTCACGGGGTGGGGAGCCCATGCCAACGACTTTACCATCAGCGGTCGTTGATCTCCATCGGAGTCCAGACTACACATCAACCTATTAGAGCTGAGAGCGATCAGACTAGCGCTGAAAGCTTTCCTGCCATCAGTACAGGGGAGAAATGTCCTGATAATGACGGACAACACGGTGGCCATGCACTACCTCAACAAAAGAGGAGGCGTAGGATCACTGCCACTGTGCAGAGAGGCAATGCAGCTCTGGTTTTGGGCAATCCAAGAAAGAATCTCTCTATCGGCAATCCACCTAGCCGGAGAGAAGAAATTGACAGCGGATGCTCTGAGCAGGCAGAGCAGTGTCCCACGAGTGGGAGCTAGCTCAGGAAGTCCTTCAAGAGATCTTCGCCCTTTGGGGAACCCCTCAGGTGGATCTGTTCGCCACAAGCACCAGCAGGAAGTGCCATCTGTTCTGTTCAAGGGAATTTCCCCCGAGAGGAGCTCTAGGAGATGCATTCGTAGTGGACTGGGAGTTTCCACTCCTTTACGCGTTCCCACCAGTCCCTGTTATTCCTCAAATGATCAGGAGGTTGAGAAGATTCCGGAAAACCATGATCCTAATTGCCCCAGATTGGGCCAGGAGAACGTGGTACCCAGACCTTCTAGATATGTCCATCTGTCCTCCAATCCGTCTTCCACTCAAAGAGAATCTTCTCTTGCAGAAGGGAGGTCAAGTTCTTCATCCAAACACCAGAACCCTCAACCTTCACGCTTGGCTTCTGAAAGGTTGAGGTACAAGGATTGGTATCTCCCTGATGACATCATGGAGGTGTTGCTTTCCGCCAGAAGACTAGCAACAAAGTCTTTATACTGCTGCCGTTGGAACACATTTTGCAGCTGGTGTAGGGAACAGAATATCGACCCTTTTTCATGTGGTTTCTACTCTACTTGGCAAACTCAGGCCTTCAAGTGGGCACTGTAAAAGGCTATCTTGCAGCGCTTTCTATCTTCAAGCGCACTGCGGAGGAACCATCGTATTTCAAAATTCCTCTAGTGGTACAATTTCTCAAGGGAATAACTAACGTTTACCCTCCAAAACCATTCCAGGTTCCCTTATGGGACTTAAATTTAGTCTTCAACTTCTTAATGGGCACGCCATTCGAACCACTTCACTCTTGCGCGCTGAGATTTCTCACGCTTAAAACTGTCCTATTGGTAGCACTAACATCTGCTAGGAGGGTGAGTGAGCTACAAGCTCTACCTACAAACCCCCACATACAATCTTCCACAAGGACAAAGTTGTCCTACAGGTGAAGCCTAATTTCCTCCCAAGAATGGTTTCTGAATTTCATATTACTCAGAAAATTACCTTGCCTTCGTTCTACCCTCCTCCCCATCCGGGGAAAGAGGAGGAAAGGCTACATAGGCTAGATCCTAGGCGAGCTCTCAGCTTTTACATCAGCAGAATGGCTAGGATCAGGCAAGCAGACCAACTGTTTGTAGGGTACTCAGGTCACAAGTTGGGACTACCCATAACAAAACAAACCATCTCCAGGTGGATTATTTTGGCCATCCTGAAATGTTGGACTAGCAGGGAAAGAGCCACCCCAAAATCTCAGGGCTCATTCAACCAGGGGTATCGCAGCCTCTTCAGTTCTCCAAAGAGCGGTCCGGGACACATGTGCGGCTGCCACATGGTCGTCCGCACATACATTCACAAAATTTTACAATCTGGATTCCTCCACTGCTCAAGAGACCAGATTTGGCAAGGCCCTATTACATTCGGTCCATCCCTAAAGTGATACATAACACTGTCACTCCCACCTCCAATTACATGCCACTGCTATGGGAGTCTATCAAAGATAAGGAATACGTCGGAGGACACAATCCCTTTGAAGGACAAGTTACTACTTACCTGGTAACATTCTTTCGACGGGATGTTCCTCCGACGTATTCCGTATCGGCCCTCCCAACCATCCCCACAGTGATAACTTACCTTGTGGTTGCAGTTTACGCTCCTTCAAGGTCACTAACCAATTCAGGCATGTCTTTTCTTATGCTACAAAACAGAACTGAGCAACGGACGCAGCGCGTGGCTATTTATGGGCATGGTGACCGTCGAGGGACTTCGACTCAGCGGACGTCGACGCGCAGCGCCCTCTACAGAAATAATTTCCAAGGCCAGCAAGCTGGAAACATATTATCAAAGATGAGGAATACGTCGGAGGAACATCCCGTCGAAAGAACGTTACCAGGTAAGAAGTAACTTCTTTCTTTTAAAGTAATACACATAACATAATCCGCCCTCCAGTTTATGTAGACCGACTGTCCCGTGCTATGTGTACACTGTCAGTCACTTGTCCTCCATGTTCCTGTCTCTGCGCCCCAAAACTTGAGAGCTACCGGCGCAATACAAATAAATAATGTTGGAAGGTAACTTCATTAACCTCATCCCTGAGTATTTGTAGTAGTGGTATGAGTTAGGAGTTTTTATCCTGGCAGGTGAATATACCAGGAACGGGATTGTTCGTGGTTGTCCTGACAGGTAACTGAACCAGGAAGAAGATACTACATTGTGATGAAAGGTTGTGGTCGAAAGAAAGGGGCAAGGCCACTAACGTTTTTTGATGAACTGTGGTAAAAACCAGCCTGACAAACACATTGTTGTGTTTATAAAAGTGTTATGAAGCAGCTGTCTGTCTTAAAGAAGGGAAGTTCTTTTGAAGTGTTCTTTGGAAAAATTAAACCAGGACTTTTGTTTGAAGACGTATTTCATAGAGTGCTAAAGTTTGTTTAACCTGGAGATAATCAAAGTGTCAAGTGAAACAGAACTTGGATGTTGAAAGGAACTTTGGGTTGTCCTTGAAGTGGAATTCAACCATTGAAAATAACTTTTGCAAATTGGATCTTTTGTTTAGGAAATCCACATTGAACCTGGAGAAAGGGTATCCAACCCTGGTTCCAAGGGTATTTGGTTACAAAGTTTGCATTTGAATTTAATTGCTATTTTGTTGAACTTTAACAGATATATATGATTTTGATGCATATACAAGTGTGAGGGACATACCTTTTTGGATGTTGATATTTTCCTTTAGTCTTAGTTTTACAGGCAGGGAAATCCATGTTATGTTAGGGAAACTGAAGCGTTTATCTCACCCTCATAATTGAATAAAATGGATACTTGTTCAAAGCCTTTACCAAGTTGTCTGCCTTGCATTTCTAACCCCTCACAATTGCCACCAAAAGTGTATTTCCTGTCTTCGACAGGTACCCCTGTGCTGGCTGACTTCAATAAGGTTCCAGCAGAGAGAGCGAGGCACCACCAGTTCTCTATCCCCTGTGAGGCCTCTCCGGGATATATCTCTGCTACTTCCATCCTGTTGGAGGAGGAAAAGTAGTAAGAAGTCAGTCAACACCCTATGAAGGGTGGTGTTGGCCTGCTTCCTGTATTTTATCTGTTTGTATAGCGCCAAAGCCATAAGTATCAGGGCGCTCCATAAACACAAGGTCGAGAGGAGACGAGACACAATAGACAACAGCTTCATAACTAGCTTTACTCAAAGAGAGCTTTCAAAGGTTTCCTAAAGGTGAGATGTCCTTCTAGATGTAGGTCAATGGGAAGGCCATTGCACACCTGAGCAGCCAGCACCGGGAATCATCTTCCATTACCCTTTGCTATTTTAAACCAAGGCACTGTAAGCTGTTGAGCGTCACTTGATGGCAAGGATCAGTGAGGCTTATAGAACAGCAACTTTTCTTTCAAATAACTGAGGGCGTCCCCGAACATACATTTGTGGGCCAGGATAAGAACTTTAAATCGAACCCTCGCCACCACCGGTAGCCAGTGAAGCTCTTTCCGAGACAAGACACGTTCCTTCTTGGGGATTTTGCATACTATCCAAACTGCGTTATTTTGAATTGTGTGCAATTTTTTTAAACCCTCTTTGCTAACCCCAAGCCCCCAGCAGGGAGTTGCAATAGTCCAGTCTTGACAAGATAATTGCCTTGGACTAACGTTTCACAATTTGAGTGACCAACTAACTAATCTGCCTTAATAACTTTTTTAAGTGATAATACAAATTTGTCACCAAGTATTGACATGAGCATCAGTGCACAGAGATGGTTCCATATTAACGCCTGAAGTTTTAACCTTGTCTGCCAACAGGATTTGCCATCCTTCAATTTCAAACCTTTTTTTTTCTTGTCCCAGATTGGCCCTGGCTTGCTTGGCTCCATAAATCATAAGCTCAGTTATTGAGATGTTCAGGCATAGCCAGTTGTCATCCAGTCCTTAATGACGGCATATACGCTGTTTAGTTTTCCCAATATTGTATATAGGCCCCACTAAGCTCCATTGTCCGCTGAAAATCGTCTGCGTAGTTCGTAAACTGCAGACCAATCTGTTCCATTCGTACACACATTTTTATACAAATCTTAAACAATGTACGAGATAAAAGGGCTCTTTGAGGCACCCAATGATATATCTGGGATGGTTCCAAGGAGGCATACTCCCCACCCCCCACATATCCTGGATTTTCTTCCACTTAGAAATGTGTCCATCCACTCCCCATTGTATCTAGTAGGCGTTTATGATCTAACAAATCAAAGGACGCTGATAAATCAAGTAGATTGTTGCAAAGTGGCCAACATCTGGGTTTGTAAATCCAGTAGAGCACTCTGTGCCATGATTACTGCAGAAACCGGATTGCTTCATGTGCTGTTATTGTGAGACTTCTAGGTGTTTTTGTAGTTGGAATGCAGAAATTTCAATTATTTTAAGTAAAACAATTATATATGTGATAGGTCTTAAGATCGATACCTCCTTTGGGTCCAACCCCAATTTCTTGACGAGGGGTCACCACTACTTCCTTAATTATAGATGGAACTGATCTATGAGCAAAGGAAGCGTTAGAGAATCTCATAAGAAATGGGGCAAAATGTTTCCCATGCGACAATCTTGATGCCCCAAGCTCTGAGGGATCCATTAATGAGATATGTTTCTTTGGACATTTTGTCAACTCTCCAAACTCTGGTCTCAGAGATTCAGCAGCGACTACCACCTGTGGTTTCTGGTCCTCCTGTGGTTCCAGGCCCAGTTCCTGTGGCCAGTCCACCAAGAATGTCTCGGACCCACCTGGCGCCACCTCCTTTAGTGCCTGCAATCAGTCACCTCCTGTTCCAGGGCCCTTTATTGTAGAGGAGTGGGCCCTGATGGGAACGGACACTAATGTGGACACCAACCCGGATACAGATGGTACCCAGGGTACGGATGTGGTTGATGACTACGTCCCTGCAGACGATGAGCCACCAGATGTAGACCTACCATTTAGGGAATCTTCCCCCGGATGAAGTGAGATCATTTCAGGCAATGATCTCCCGCGCGGCCAAACATTTCAACTTGAATCGTCCAGAAAGACTGTAGTTTCAGTCCCGTTTCTGGATGACGTTTGGGGAAGACTGGCTGATGATGCAGAAACCGCTTTCTGCAACTACTGAAAAGGAGAGGCTGGAGAAGAAATATAGGGTCCTGGAGACTGCTCCTAAATGCCGGGGGCGTCCAACGCTGGACTTGGTAGTCTCTGCTGCTGCGAGGAAGAGGTAGTCTAATCCATCAACCTCTTGCTCAGTTGCTCCTGACCTGAAGCTTGATGTGTTTGGAAAGTGCATAACAACCACTGCAGTGTCTATAGTTAAGGCAGCCAACGCCCTAGCCATCCTTGCACGCTACGACAGGGTGCTCTGGTACAAGTTGGGACCCATCTTGGATTTCCTGCCAGGTTGCCACGGTCCTCTTTTAGGAGGGGGAAAGTGGCATCTGACCATGTAATCTTGTCACCCTTGACATTGCCGACTCAATTTTACGGCAGACTGACAACGGGAACCCTCTACTCCATCAAGGTTGGCTCAAGGCCACAAACTTCATGCAGGACGTCTAAGCTATGGTGGTAGACATGCCTTTCGAGGGGATAACCGTTTTGGCAGGGCAGTGGATGAGTCACTTCTTGCCATAAAAACAGATGGAGACGGCATGCTCTCTGTACACGCTGCAACAAAAGAGCCATACCTTTTGCTCCCTGAAAGGGAGGGTTTTCATGAAATTCCAAGGTGCTGCGCCCTCCTCACTGCCAACCCTCTCACTCCACTACCAGGGAGGCGTAAAGGGGAGGTTCCCAGCGTTGTCCAAGTCACCAGGATGTAGACAATGAAGGCACTGTGACAAGCGCCAGTCCCCACTTCAGCACCCCAGTGGGAGGTCAGCTATCTTAGTTTGTTGACATGTGGCGCAACCTCTCCACGGACAAATTGGTGCTAGACTTCTTTGGGCCAGGACACACTCTGGAGTTCCAAGATATGTGACCCCTCATTCCTCCTGTAATAAGACAACAACACTACGGAGCCCAACTAGTCAATGAAGTTCAGGCCATGCGGCTGAAAGCAGCAATATAGCATTTCCTTCTGTGCCTCCAGATACTTTCTTGTTCACAAGAAGTCGGGCGGGTGGAGTAGTCTCAAAAAATGTCCTAAAGTCCCAGAAATTCAGGATGGTCACATTACAGCACCTACTCAGCCAGCTGGAAGAGGGAGATTTCTTGGCAACGCTGCATCTGGAGGATGCATATTTCAACATCCCCATTCACCCAAAACCTTGGAAGTGCTTATGGTTTGTCGTCCCAAGAAGACATCAATTTGTGGCGTTCCCCTTCGGGCTCCAATCGGCCCTGAGGGTATTCACCAAATGCCTAGCCCCAGTGGCAGCGTTCCTTCAGTGTTCATCAAAGGTCTTCCCCTACCTGGACGATTGGCTGGTTCAGTCATGTTCTTACGCCCACACAGCGCAATATACAGCAGAGACTGTCCACACTCTAAACTCTCTGGGATTCTCCATAAACTATCCCAAATCCTGCATGGTGCCATCCCAAGACTCTGTTCCTGGGGTCCTAACTCAGTAGTTTCGTGCCTGGTGGCCCCATCAGAGGAAAAGGTTAATGCCATCCTAGGAAAGGGCCAAAGGCTATCCTCAGTCGGCATGGCGACAGTCCAGTCCATCAAATCCCTTTTGGGGATGATGTTGTTGTGCATCTATCGGGTCCTTCATTGCAGACTGCAAATGAGACCGCTTCAGGAGTTCTTGGATGCCAGGGGGAAGCCGATCTCTGGCTCAGGGAACGGAGGATAGCCCTTAAATCAAGCTTTCCACCAAGCCCTGCACTGATGGTCTCACATCTTGCACAAATCTCCCTTCGAGACCCCTACACATCAGGAGAAGTCACGACCGATGCTTCACTGGAAGGTTGTGGAGCCCACAGGGAACAACTCTATGCCAGGGGCATTTGGCTCCCAGAGGAGAAGGAGTTGCATATCAACATTTCTGGAACTATGGGCAGTTTTCTGGGCTCTAGTCCTTCAAGCCTCAGCTCTTGGGCAAGGTGGTTAGGGTCTTCACCGACAACACGGTCATATTTTATTACATTAAGAAGCAGGGTGGGACGAGGTCGCCAGTCCTTTCCCTGGAGGCACAGAACCTGTGGTGCTGGGCCATTGCTCACTAGATGTTCTAGTCCTGGTCCACCAGGCAGGCGTTCAAAACACCATCACAGACTCTCTCGGCAGAGAACTGCAGTCCTGTCGTGAGTGGGAGCTCTAACAAGCTCAAGCCTCTCGGATCTTCAGCGAGTGGTTCCAGCCTCAGATCGACCGGTTTGCCACTGCAGCCAGTACCAAGTGCCGGCGGTTTGCCAGCACGTATCCTCGGGCAAGGAGTCTGGGAGACACTCGTTCACGTGGGAAGGCCTATGCTTTACTAATTTTCACCAATTCCACTGCCCCTTCGTGTGATCCACACATTCAAACTATCCTGCAGCAAGATGATCCTCATTGCACCAGCGTGGCCGAGACTAGTGTGGTACACGGACCTTCTTCACCTGTCAGTGGTGCCGGCTATCAAGCTGCCTCCTCTTCTGGACCTGCTATCCAAAGAAGGTGCAAACCTGCAGCACAACCCAGCGTCCCTGAACCGATCAGCCTGGCTCCTGCATCCTTAGAATTTGGGCATTTCTTGCTACCGGTGAATGCAAGAAGATTCTAGCCAAGGCCAGGGCATCATCTACACTTGAATGCTACAAACACAAGTGGAAGCACTTTACAGTGTGGTGCCAGTCATAGAGGATCTCTCCACAGCTCGCCACAGCCCCACAACATCAGCCTTACCTGTTCTAGCTGGCGAAAACTGGCCATGCCCATCCGTCCATCAAAGTGCATTTAGACACGATATCTCGGTATACCGGAGCTCCTGGCAAGCTTTCCCTGTGGTCTCACAGGCTTGTGAAGGAGTTTAAGGGCCTCTTTAGAACATGCCCTCTGGTGAAGGCTCCTGCCCTGGTGTGGGAGTTGAATGTGGTCCTGTCCATACTGATTAGAGCTCCGTTTAAGCCTATGCTTTAGACCGCCTTTGAAGTTCCTCTCGTGGAAGACCACCTTCCTAGTGGCAATTGCCTCGGCCAGGTGTGTTTGAGAAATCTGCGCTCTATCCTGTAAGCCTTCGATATTTCTTTCCACCAATCCCAGGTGGTTCTATGAACTCATCCGTCCTTTATGCCAAAGGTCCCGTCTGACTTTCATTTAAACAAACCTTTGGTCTTACCAGTTTTCTTTGCAAACCCTTCTGTGCCTTCTGAAAGGTCACTGTATTCACAGAACGTGCTGCGTACATTGAAATTCTATGTGGCACGCACTAAAGATTTTCGAAACACTTCTCAACTTTTCATCAGCTTTGGACTTGTGGGGCATGGGAAGGCCCTGTCGGAGGCTTCCATTTCCAGGTGGCTCGCCAACTGCATTATGCATGGCCAACAGACCATTGCCAGGCCGGCCGAGTACCCATTCCACCAGAGCCATTGCTTCGACTACTGCGTTCCTCTCTGGTGTTCCCCCTGCTGGATATGTGCCTGGTTGCTACGTGGAGGTCTACTCGCACCTTCACAAGATTTTACTGTGTCGACAGGGATTCCAGGGAGGAGTCTAGTGTCAGAAAAGCAGTGCTTTGCAGCCTTTTTTCTTGAGGCGAGTGTGTTCCAGGGGTAAGTCTTATTGCTTATGTTGAGCCTTTCCACCTCCCGTGTTTGTGTATATGAACTGCTGTTTAATGGTCTTCATAGCATGTCAATCCACTGCCGGAGAAGTAACACGTTGCTTACCTGTAACTCTTGTTCTCCAGTATGGGTCTTTCATGGATTCACATGCAAACCCTCCCTCCTTTCCTTCTGTGGTTGTTCTTGGGTCCTACTGCAACTTTACATATATGACCAAATCTAAAGATGCCACCAGAATAGAAGCTGAGGAGGAAGAGTCATTGGTTGGGGCAGTATGACCCAAAGTGACAGCAGTGGGTTATACAAGCGACAATGCAGTTTCTAGCATCAAGTTAAACTGCTTTATTTTACTGAGGATTCCCAGCATGCCGACTCAGAATATTCATAGCATTTGAACATGTGAATCCATGTGAGACCCATGCTGGAGAACAAGAATTATAGGTACAGCGCTTTGTTTATCAAGTGTGAAGTTCCTTTACTTGATTGCTTGGAACATGGATAAACTGCTCAATGTTAGCGTTTTTAGGAATGCGCTAAACAATAGAGCGTATGCCCGGGATAGAGCAAGCGACGTTGATTACCTTCATGGTAAGAAATCCCTAAATGAGTTTGCTGGGCAATCTTTTCCTTATTTTGAACCAAGTTACTTTTGGTACACTATTGATCAGAATCTACGTAGATTTATCATGCAGCTTTGTTCCAATTTGCTTCCTTCACGTATGGTCATGGGAGCTAGAGAACGTACATCACTAGCAGAAAGGAAGTGTACAATCTGTGATAACTTTTGAGACTACCAGACATCTTCTCACAAAATGCCCCGAGTTGTTTGCACTTCATGGCGTTTATTACCAGAAATGTGAGCCAATTCGAAGTATATTTCGGAGGGTCAATACTGGGCTACTGATAAGCGCTCAATCAAAGGTTTTTTAATTAGTTTACTTAGTATGGAAATGTGTTAGTAAGATTGTTATGAAAATGGCTCCTGTGCCATAGATTATTTTAATGTAAATGGGATTATTCTGCGTGGAATATGATTTATTGAATGTGAGCTATTTATTTTGATTGAATTTGTGTATTTCTCTTATTCACTTGTGACATTGTACGTGTTAGCATTTATGTTTAAACCGAATACACCTAAATAAAAAAATGTAATGGTGCTTATTGCTTGAAATTTTGAGCATGCTAGAAAAACAGCATGTGTTGACCCATTAATAGATGAAGACTACTAATGCAGGCATTTCAAGTAGCTTTTGTGCAGGGCAAGTCATGGTGAAATATTGAGACCTGTTCGGGCAAGTGAAAGAAGGGGCTCTTCTCAAGGAAATCGCCACCCATTCTCCCAAATCGAGTACCTCTCCACACAACCCACTCTGCCCCACCCTCTCGTTCCTCCCCTTACCTACAGTAAGTCCGTCCAATACATCACTAGCCATTCCTGTAAGATTAGTCTACCAGCAACTTAAAAAACGGACTTGCACATCGTATTCACTTCTGGAATAAAGCTATTCGCACCCCAGAGGGAGCCCTGAGTGCTAATGGTATTAAGTTCCTGGTTGATGGCTTGATCGGTAACTGCCCTAAGTGTTTGCTCTGACTCAACCTGGCTCGGGCAAGTGAGTGGTTACCGGCAAAGCCCCACCCTCATCTGGGTGCATGACACCATTTTGTTCATAGAAGTTTCAGTAGTGTCATTTAGTCCGAAAAAGCGCTCTTCAGAGGCACCACATTTGATTGATTGCTCCTATTAAATCAGTGATAATGTTTTTGCCAATGGTATGAAGTCAACTGGAATATGTGCTAGACACTTCCATCGCAAGTGAGGTGATCAGTAGCCAAGCCAAGTAGTGCTTGAAATGGGCCTCCCAAAACTTGTACTTGACCATTGTTGACATAACACAGATTTGTTGAAAATATTAGTTCATTTGTCCATGTGGGCCAACGTGTGTAATCCGCAGCGAGGGGAGCTGTGCCTTATCTTCTAATGCTTGAACTGAGTAGTTGTTATGGCTCGCATCTGGCACACTCTGCTCTGAAACCTTTGCAAGGTAAAAATGTATTTAATGTGCAGATCTCCAACATCCTATCTGAGGCTTTTCTGAGGATCTCATTCTTCATTAAGAGGACCAGGCACACACTTGAGTATCCCTTCATGAAGAATAAGTCCAAAATCAAGGCACCGATCTGCTCCAAAGGGGCAGGGGTGGACAAGAATACAGAAAATGTGGAGTTTTACCACAAAGTAAACAATCATGCTAAGGACATGATCACGAAAGTTGTCAAAAAGGGCATTTATTTAAATTTGTAGAGCGCACAAACAGCCAGATGGCATAGAGGCAGTGTTACATGGGGATAACGACTTAGTTACATGGAGCATACATATATGTAACAAGTATAACACGTATAGACATTACTAACCAAATGCATATCATAAAAAATGTACAGTACTCAAATGCAAATAATGTACAATACATGGCACAGTATGTGCGTTGGCTGATCAGCTGCCAGGTTCAGGTAAATAGCAGAGTTTTGATGGCTTTGCGAAAGATGAACTGGGATGATTCTGCTCTGAGGTGGGTTGGCAAGGAGTTGCTTTCCATGGTGGTGATGACCGGAAAGCTGGAGCCCCCAGCTCTAGCTCGTTTCACTTGGGCACTGTGAGAAGGTTGGCGTATGGTGTTCTGGTAGGTAGCGGATGTGGATCTATTTATTATTTGAGTTGGGTATCGAGGGGCAGTGTGGTTGATGCATTTGTGTGTTCTGTTTTGAACAGGACACGTTCTTTGATGGGTAGCCAGTGGGCTTGTTCCCTTGCAGCTGAGATGTGATTCCTTTTGGGAATGCCCATGGCGGAACGGAGAGCGCTATTTTAGATGGTTTATAGTTTCACCAGGTTTTTTTACTGACCTGCCCGCAAAAAGGACATCGAAGTAATCTAATCGGGATCCAATTATGGCTCTTGTGATGGTGAGGCAATTTTCAGTGGTCAGTATGAGTCTGGCTGCATTTATGTGCTTAGTGTGGTAGGCTGCGGTGGACACATTGGCGTTGACTTGCCTGGACATGGAGAGATTGGGTGTCCAAATCGACTTCGAGGGTCTTTACCGAAAGTGATACTGGGATTAGAATGTTGTCAATGGTGAAGGGCCTGTATTGGTTGTCCAGTTTCCTTAGTGTTTCAGTGGAGCCTACCAGCAGTAGTTCTGTCAGGTCTCCGTTCAAGCACACCCTGTTCCTGATCATCAAGGCGTGGATGGTGAAGTAAGCAGATGTGAGCGTTTTGGCGTCGGACTCAGTCGCCAGATAGTAGGAGGAGGGCTTGTGTGTTTGCGTAGTTATTGTAGATGATGGTGAGGGAATCCAAGATGTTAGAGTGGTATGGTGAAGATGTTGTATAATGCAGGGGAAATACATGAGCTCTGAGGTACTCCACGTTGGATGATATTGGGTTTGGCGCAGGCTCGGTCTGAGAACACTCTCATGGCTTTGCCTTGGAGGAATGAGGAGATCCAGGCTGTGGCGCTGGTAGAGAAATGTGCTGATGAGGAGAGGTGGTGGCAGAGGGTTTTGTTGTCTGTGAGGTCAAATGCTGCTGATGGGTCCAGGAGGAGAAATCGGGCAGGTTTGCCCGAGTCCCTAATGTCATCCATTGGATTTTTTTTTTTTTTTTTAAATTTATTTTAAACAAACAGGATAAAATGATACAAAACTTAATCAGTCACGACATATGGTACAAAAGCAATACAGTTGGTTGCTCTTCCCTCCCCTCCCCTTGGTCTTAATGTTCCTCTACCTGTCCCAGCTGCGAATTATCGTCCCGTAAGGTTCTCCTGGCTAATTGGGGCTTGTATGTCAGGGCTGGATAATTCTGATCAAAGTCCAGGATTGGGCCCCAGATGTTCTCGAAGCGATGTAGGCGGCCTGCCCCAGCAGCCGTCACCTTCTCCGCGATTAAGATGTCCCAAATTTTAATCCACCAAAAAGGCATTAGTGGTCCTTCTGTGGTTTTCCAAGTGCGAGCTATTACCTTTCTGCCTGCCAGTAGACATTGGGACAGTAGTTTGGCCATAGGGCCAGATCTAGGGTAGATACCGGGGACCGGGGCTCCCAGGAGGATGGGCTCGGGCTCCAGGGGAAGTCTTATCTGAGTGATGTCTGCGATTGTTGCTAGGCATTGTTTCCAAAAGGTCTGGGCCCTCGGGCAGGACCACCACATATGAAAGAAAGACCCTACTTGGCCGCATTGCCTCCAACAGTTCGGGTTAAGTGTGGGGTTCATATGGTGTAGTCTCAGGGGAGGATAATACCAGCGAAGAAGGATTTTGTATGCGCCCTCTCTGTTCGTAATGCAAGATGAGGAAGTGTGTGCCCGCGACCAAATGTCAACCCATAACTGGTCCTCGATTGGGTGGCCTAGGTCCGCCTCCCATTGGGCCATGTATCGGGTTTAAGAGGTTAGGAAGTCATTTTGGAGGCGTTTGTATAGAGTGGAGATTCTCCCCCTGGTTGGGAGATCATTTAGGGTCAGTTCAATGGCCGTGGGAGGGCGGGTGGCGGCTTGGCGGGTCTGAGGATGGGAGCACCAGTGGCGCAGCTGAATGTACGTAAATCTATCCTGTTCCTGAAGTTGGAAGAGTTCTTTACAACGCTCAAAGGTGCAGGGTTGTCCCCCTTCGAATAGTTGCCCCAGGGTCTCCAGGCCTCCCGCAATCCAGGCTCTGAAGTTCCGGGTGGACCAGCCAGGGGAGAAAGCTGGGTTCAGGAACATCGGGGAGAAAGGGCTGAGTCCCACTGGGGTTTTCTTTTGTTTCAGCGCTTTATCCCAGACAGCAATAGTGTGTTTGGTGGTCCTCAGGAGGTTCTGCCACAGTCGGCGCTCGGAGGGATTGAGGTGTGGGAGAAAACGTAGCGGGAGCGCTAGTTGCGCCTGTTCGAGGTCCACCCATCTCGGGCGGTTGGTAAGTATCTGCCATGATCGGATGCAGGCGAGTTGGGCCGCCATCTGGTATTTTTGTAGATCTGGAACTCCGAGGCCACCCAGTCTAGCATTGCCCAGCATCGTGGACCTAGGGATTCTGGGCTTCTTCCCTTTTCAGATAAACCGTGACATTTCCTTTTGTAGATTCTGAAGAGCAGGTGCCGGAATTGGTACTGGAAGCGACGCGCAGGCATATAGGAGCCTTGGTAGCAAGTTCATTTTACAGGCCGTGATGCGGCCCATCAGTGAAATCTCTTGTACCGCCCACCGCTTTAAGTCTGCCTCGAGGTCCGTGAACAGTGGGGGAAAGTTTGCTCGATAGACTTCCCCAGGGTCAGCTGGGATCTGGACACCCAAATAACTGATGCTCTTAGTCGTCCATTGTATCGGACATAGTGGGGCCAGAGCCTCCCAGATCTCTCGGGACAGGCCCACCCCCATGGCAGCTGACTTCCGGAAGTTGATAGCAAAGCCTGTGACCTTTCCATAGCTCTCTATCTCAGCTAGGGCCTGAGGGAGGGAAGTACGAGGTTCCGTGATGGTTAGTAGGACGTCATCTGCGTAGAGGGCCAGTTTGTGGTGTGTTGTATTCGATTGGAAGCCCTTAATCGCCGGGTTTCGCCTGATCCGTTGGGCGAATGGTTCCATAATTAGTGCGAAAAGCAGTGGCGATAACGGACATCCCTGTCTGGTTCCACAGGTCAGGTCGATAGGGGGGGAGAGGATGCCATTGACTCTGAGAAGGGTCTTGGGCGCTGTATAGTTAGCCAATGTCATGGCGCAGAACTCTGGACCAAAGCCAAAGGCCTCGAGGGTAAGCCTCATGAAGTTCCAGTCCACCTTGTCAAAGGCCTTAACTGCATCCAGGGCCAGAAGCACCAGCTCTCGGGAGTCTCGGGAGGCAAGTTCCACCAGGTTCAGAGCTCTACGAATGTTATCAGCGGTAGAGCGGTGTGTGATGAAGCCACTCTGGTCGGCGTCGATTATCTCTGGCAAAATCCGGGACAGGCGGGTTGCTAAAATTTTGGAGTATATGTTGGCATCTATATTGAGCAAAGCAATCGGTCTGTAGGACGCAGGATTCTTCGGGTCACCGCCAGGTTTGGGCAGCAAAACTGTGATTGATTCTTGCATCGACGGGGTTATAGTGCCTGTGTTCCTGAATGAATTAAACAGCTGTACCAGAGGTGGCAGGAGTTGGGGTTTGAAGACTTTATAAAACTTCGTCGTATAGCCGTCTGGGCCTGGGGCTCGGGATTTAAGGGATTTTATCGCCTCATCGACTTCCTCATTGGTGATTGGGGCTTCCAACGAGTCCCGAGCTGCGTTTTCCAGTCGGGGGAGCGCCGCCCTTTGCAAGTACTCCCTCTGTTCTTTGACGTCTCGGGCCGGGGCGGTCATTACCTGGGTCAGGTGGGTCGATGCGATTTGAAGCTTGTCGTGATCCAAGTATTGAGTCTTGCCCTGCTGATCCCGAAGGCCCACAATTATTGTTCCTTCTTGTCTTGGCAGGTTTAGCCACCAGTAGCTTGTTTGCTTTGTTGTTTTTGGCATAGTAGAACTGTTTAGCCTTTGTCATTTGATGGGCGGTATGTTCAGCGTAGTGTGCTTCAATTTTCTTTTTTGCTATTCGGAGAGCTCGCTGCGTTTTAGGGGTCCAGCCCTTCTCCTTATGGATCCTCTCCG
The DNA here is from genome assembly GCF_040938575.1 of Ambystoma mexicanum. NCBI lineage: Eukaryota > Metazoa > Chordata > Amphibia > Caudata > Ambystomatidae > Ambystoma > Ambystoma mexicanum. The sequence goes on along the minus strand of NC_090933.1, from coordinate 925,513,330 downwards.
CCCTCTCAAGTTCCTCTTCAAGACCCTGACGAATCTGTCGTTTATGCCTATGATAGGCTACCCCTTTGGCGATCAGTTCTCCCCGCACCGCTGCCTTCATTGCATCCCAGTTGTTGGCTAAGGAGGTATCTCCGCTAAAGTTTTCTTTAAAGAAGTTGTTGATCGTGGTTGCGATTGCGTCTCTGAGTGGCATCTCATTAAGGATGGGATCATATAGAGTCCATCTACGCCTCTGGGGATCCGGAGGTCCCTGGACTCGGATTTTCAAGGTTACCGGGGCGTGGTCGGATAGGATTCTGGAGCCTATAGTTACCTCTTCAGTGAAAGCGAAGATCTGCGGAGATATCAGCAGAAGATATATCCTAGAGAATGTCCGGTGAACATAAGAATAGGAGTAGTCTTTTTCAGATGGGTGGAGTACCCTCCATGAGTCCACCACCCCGAGGGTTCTAAATAATCGCAAAAGGGCTAAAGCCGTCGTGAAGTCCCCGGCGGAGGGTGGATGCGATTTGCCTTTTACGGGTCTGGGACCCCATTAAAGTCCCCACCGATCACTATCTGGCCCTCCAGAAAGGGAGAGAGGGTTGCGGTTAGCAAATCATAGAAGGGTGCTTGGCCAGAGTTCGGTGCGTACACGGAGACCAAGGAGAACAGCTGTCCCGCTAGCAGGCATTTCATTGGTATGTAGCGTCCCTCCGGGCAGCTTATGGAGTCCAGAATCTGGGGATTCAGTCCCCTCCGGAACAGGATTGCTGTACCGCCCCGCTTGGAGCTTCCAGATGCGAAGAGTTGCTTTGGGAAGTCGCGAGAGTGTAGGTGGCTGAAGTCTGCCAGGAGCAGGTGAGTTTCCTGTAGCATGGCCACATCGGCAGAGTCATTCTGAAGTTTTTGTAGAATTGATTTGCGTTTAGGCGGTGAGTTTAATCCCCTGACGTTCAGAGAGACAAACTTCCAAAACTGCTGGTCCGGGGCGAGACCCGGGGTCGCTGATGAGACTTGTGGAGGAGGGGAGCTACTGAAGAATCAGCCATTATGTCGTGGGAGATGTGACCATCTGTTATCCTGCTTTTGGGGTTTTTTCTCGGACCGCCAACGGGAAGTCCGAGGTTTAACTGGGGGAGGGGGACCCGTTATGGGGTCAGGCCCTCCCCTGGCCAACGGGGCCGTGTAACACAGAATAGCCAACATGGCTAAAGGTATAAATAGTCTGAGTGAAATGCTCCAAGGACTCATAGGAGGAATGTACCTTGGAGCTGGGCATGGGCCGTGGGAGGAGGCCCGCTGCATCGGGGATGGAGATCATCCATGTTTTCAGAGGTGGCGGTCGGCTCCACAGCGCCGGGTTCACTAAGCCGGGTCTCAGGGCGCCGAAGAGTCCCTCGTGGGGTCGTTCCAGGTCATTTCCTCCTCCTAAATCTCGGAACCTTCGACCATGTGTTTTGCGTGGGCCTAGGGGAGGCTATAGGGTCCGGGTCAGCCGCCGCTTCAGTGGCCTGTTGGGACGAGGTGTTAGCGGAGTCCGGATGCAATATACTTTCAGCATCGCCCAGATGTTTGATCCTACGCATGGTACCCTTATAGGAGAATTGCAAAGCTGTGGGAAAGAGCCATCTGCAGCGAATTTTTTGGGCTTGGAGGAAGGTGGTTAGTGGGCGAAGGGCTCGCCTTTTCTGAAGGGTCAACGGAGATAGGTCTTGATAGATCTGAAGGGGGGTCCCCTGGAAGGTGATTTCGTCGTTGGAGCGACTTATTGCCGATATGGCTTCCTTTGTCGTAAAGAAATGCACCCTGATGATAACATCAGGCGGGCCGTCTGACTCCACTCCACGACGGGGATTTAGCCTGTGAGTGCGATCCAGTAGCAATAGTGAGTCCTCCAGATCGGGGAGAAGAGATTGAAAGAAAAGGCCTACATATTCAGCTAGCCCTTGGTCTGGGACTGATGTGGGAACCCCCCGAATGCAGAGGCTGTTGCGCCGGGCTCTGTTCTCCATGTCCTCCTGCTTATATTCCAGGATTTCGTACTTGTCCTGCAGAAGCCCAACGGAACGCTGGATCTCAATCAGGGAGGAGGCGTGGTCCTGGGCGCGATCCTCGATCTCTCCCACTCTGTTCCACCTCCGAAACCCTTTTATCAGTATTTTCCAGCTTGGCAGTAAGCTCAGACATACATGATCGAAATTCGGTTTTAATGTCAGCCATGAATTCCCGGATATCCTCCTTGGTTGCTAGAGGTCCCTTATTGTCCAGGGATTCTCGTGAGATGGAGGGGGGATTGTCCAGTTTCTTCGCTTTGTCGGCTGACATTCGCATTGTAGCTATGTCTGAGGACTTGGTGGATTTCGATTGCTTAGACATTGTGTGGTCTGACAGGAGTGGGTTAACGGCTGCAGGTGGCTCAGTCGCAATGGTGGCGATAGTTTGAGGCCTCTCAGAGGGTTGGGATAAGGGTCCGATGTCTTGGTTGGACTTTGGTTAGCGAAGGAGACTTCAGTGCGAGTGAAGAGGAAGAGGGTTGCTGTGTTGTCCCGGTCTCCCTGGTACCAAGACGGACAAGGGGAAGGGGAAGGTGAATGTGGGCCGGGGCGCCCCAGGAAACAGCGGGGAGATGAGAGGGAGCGATTTTAATACCGGAGCACACCAGTCCAGGGTGGTCTTTCGGGATGGATGGTGAGGACCCAGATCGCCACGGGAGTTAGCGAGACTGTTGGTGATGGTGGTGGCCATAGACGAACTATTTCAAGGCGGATTGCTCAGTAAAGAGGGCGACAGAGCATGGCGCCGCTGACCGGAGCCACGAGCCAGTGGGTCCACTCCCGCAGAGGTGTCGGGGGCAGTAGGGTGTTGCAGCCTCCTCACAGTTGAACGCAGGGGTGTTCTGCGGTGCACCCCTGAGAACTCTCCGGCTTCGGCCCCCTCTTCTGGAGTGGAGACGGAGGGATACAGGAGAGGGCGAGAGCAGGGAGGCTGCGGCTGCGTGTCGTGTGTTGGGGTGGCTGCAGGGTTCTATCCCCCTGGGGATGTCCGGGGAGGTGGGCCAAAACTGAGGAGGCCCGGGGCCCCTACCGCGCCCTCCGCCGTCCGTGCTCCTCCGAGAGGGCTGCCCGAAGCGCTGCCGGGAGTATCAGCTGGAGCATAGACGTGTGGCTCGGGTCCCTCCGATCATGTGAGGCGAGAGACGCATGGGTCTAGGTCGATTCAAGGGTCCACAGGGGGAGCTCCGATGGCGAGGCCGCGTCTCGGTCGTTGTCGCTGGGTCCCGTCCGCCATCTTGGATTACGCGGCGGAGGGGCCACGGGATAAGAAGAGCCCGATTATCTTCATCTTGCCGATTCTGGGTTCCAGCAGCACGCCGGCAGGGCTCCAAACCCTCTCACACCCTCTAATCTAGTTCGGGTTCGAAAAACGCAGCATGGGAGCCTTAGAAAGCTGCGATGCAACGGGCATTCCACGGAGGCCATCACGGGAGCGACTGCATAGCCAGCGCTCCAGGCCACGCCTCTTGGATTTTTTTTTTAAATATAGTAGGGCTGTTTCGGTTCCGTGACAAGGGCGGAAGACAGACTGAGGCTGAGGAGGTTGCTGGATTCAAGGAACTGTTGGACTTGTAGTTAGGCTGCTTTGTGAAGGCTTATTAGTAGGAAAGGGACTGTAGTTCTGGGTCTGTAGTTGCCGGGTGATGTAGGGTCAAGTGGGTTTATTTTTTTAGGAGAGGGCACACCCATGCTGTTTTGAGGCAGGCTGAGACGGCTCCGGCCGCGAAGGAGGCATTTATAAAGGCAGCAAGAAAGGGTGCAAGTGTGCTGGTGCCCCCTTTAATGGGGGGGTGCCGGGCAGATATCCCATTTGCAGTTGGAGGGTTTGATGTTTTTCATGAGGGCAATGACGTCTTGTTCATTGACGTCTTTGAAGGCGAAGAGGGCGTGCCTCTGGATTTGTGGGGTGGCAGTGTGATCAGGCTTAGGTTGGTCTAGTGCGAGTTGGTCAGCCTTGATTTTACTGTATAGGGTGTCCAGTTTGCTAAGCATGGCTGATTGTATGTCGTTAAACAAATGGTGTCCAACACAACTGAGTTTACTGTGATGCATGACATTCCTTAGCCTTCAAACCTTTTGGCAATGGCTCCCTCTTTTCCTGGTTCTGATTGATTTGCCACGAGAGTGCAGTGGTCTTCTCTGACCCAGGATTTGGCTTCCCAAGACATTCCCTCCCCCTTTCATCTTCGCCTCTTGTGTTTTCACATCAGTGGATGTTTGTGAGGAGAGGGCTCACATTAGCACCCCAGAGGGAGCCCCAGGTGCTAATAGCATTGAGCACTTGGTTGGGGTTGCTGGCTTGGTCGTGAACTGACCCCAAGCCTTTGCCCACTATGGCTTGGGCCTGCTAGTTGTCCTGGTGCTCACTGACCCAGCCTTCAACAATCATCTGTGAACCGGTTTCTCGCCAAGTTCCACATGATCATGCATGGCCAGGTCATGTGGGGTTAATTACAGGATATCATCTGTGAGATGAGCAACTCTTGACAGTTGCTCTGAGCTCCTCGGTTGTCATTTGACGAGCGTCATACCGCCGATTTCGGTGGGGGCGCCTGAACCTTGGGCACTCTGTCTCTGACGTCAATTATTAATTTGCTGCGATAAGTCACCATTGCCTCCCGCACTGGCTACTCATCTGGCCCTCCCCTTGTAGGCAGGTGACGTGGGGACAAAGGTGACTAGCAGGAGAAATTGCTTTCCTCAGCAAGGACCTTCCTTTAGGGGAAGCTTTGCACTTCCCCATGCCAGAAAGTCATGCATCGAGACTGGCAGAGTGGCTCTCACATGAGTGTGAAGTTGTATGTGCACTCCAAAAGGATATACTGCTGGAGGCCCTCCAATTGTGGCTTAAGCCTCATTCCAGCACAGATTTTAGCCTGCAGATAGATGTGAGGTAGAGGCACCTCCCCTCTGAGGCAGTGTCTCATGTCACAGATGGCCCAAAGAATGCTCTAACGCTCCAATATGGTTCACAGGTGTTTATGGGTTGTCCTACAACTGCCCGTCTTGTAAAGAACCTCCTCTCTAACTTAGGCGGCCCTTGCCCTGGGTTAGTAGATACTGATTAGTGACCCCCCAACTGTCGAAGATCTTACTTGAGCTAGAAGTGTTGACCTAAAGGCAGAATGCTTTCTTGATCGAAACTGCCTCAGGAACTTCCTAGAACCGTTCCTTCTCCATCCAGTCATTTGTCTTCTAAAAGGGGTTCGGGATTGTGTCTTAGAAATGAGATGGAGTGGGGAAGACTGTCTCACCAATGTTTTCCTTTCCCTCTTTCTACCTCTCATTAATGTCCTTTTTATTTGTATTTCTTAAAGCACTGACATGGCAATCTAGTTTGTGTAGGATGGGGGTGATTCTTTCAAATTTCTATGAATCTGTAAGAATGACATGCTACAGCGTGGTGAACTGCTTTTAGGGGAGCTCAGTGAAAGGCTGGGGAACCTGTAAGGGCATTTCTCCAATCGATGTGCAAGACCATAAGGGGCAGCGCTATGGTCCAGAAGTCCTGTGGCGAAATGAAGGGTTTGATTTTACAAACAGTGGAGATTTGGAACCAAGCTGTTTGGACCTTGTGAGCAACCTGAAGGTGTCTCCATGACTAGTCTCCTGGGGGTCTGTCATCCTGGTGGCCAGGACACGGCCATCGCTATTGGATCCAGTTCCTGTGGGTGGACCAGTGAGGGAGGAACACCTGGATGGGGGGTCCTCGTAGAGTGGAAGTGGGACACTGAAGGGTGAGATGTGGTATTCCCTTTCTTATAACACCTTTTCCCCAACCTACCACGTAGAATTCTCAAACACCTCCCTTTGCTGATGCAAACACTTTTGCATATCGCGAAGGATGATGGACTAACACCCGAGTCATTTACCTGACCTGTCCCAACACAAGCGTCAGGCAATTGACCAAAACTGCACACACCTGACGTTCCTTTCCCTTCACCACAGGGATAAAAGGTGGGGCACAAGAGCATAAGATGAGCAAGGCAGACCGCAGGACAAGAGAGCTAACTCAGCACAGAAGTTCAAGAGGAAGAGAAAGACGGTGCAAACAGAAAGGGTGACAAGCGACCTTGCCCTTTCTGACCAAGGTCTGTGAAACCTCTGAAGAAGGAATCGCAAGACTTCAAATAATAGCCAGCGTGTGTTACAGCAGATGTCAAGGGTACATGGGAACCTCCTCTGCTGATAATCAAGCCGGGGAGAGACTTTGACTCGACTGAGAAGAAAAGCCAAATGGTTCATCACAGCCGATGAGTGTAGGGGAGTGCCGATGAGAAACTGAACTGTGTTGAACAAAAGTAGCAAACGGTTGTTGAAACTACCGTTATCAGAAGGCCTTGGGAAAGGCGAGGGGAGGTCAAAGTGGTCATAAAGGGGTCCAGTAAAATCCTCTTTACAGTCGAAAGTCTTTGACCGACAGATGATTGTGAAGCTAAGGGACGGGAATCCCGCATCGTAAGAACTGATTGAGAAAATGTGCGATGGACAAACCTAGCAAGAGTGAACCCAAAGGCGGGATGCCGATAAACAGGGGGCCAATAAAGTCCCGATATACAGTGTGTTGGCAAGAGTGAACCCGGCAGAAGGATGTCCACAGTCAACTGTTTAAAAAGACATTAAGATTTGTGAATGATACAGATGACTTTTGTATTTGGTGTAATGATTGGCAATAGGTTTTTCTTAGTATAGGCCCTTTTACTTGACAAATACACCACTAGGACTGCCTTATTATTGTTTGATGGTCCCATCTTAGATTTAGGTTTACAATGGGTGTTTTTCCAACCTACCCATACAGTTAAATAAACACCCTTGAACTGTGATCACTTACAGCCTTCTTAGCTATGTGTTTTTGGAAAGACGGGGTACTGACAATGCTGATGCATAAGAATGTTGCTGAATCTGAAAGTTGCAACCAAATCCTTCTAGGTGCATATCATTGAGCCATGGTTGGACAATTTAAGGAGGAGAGGAGGATGCGGTGGTCGATGATGTCGAATGCAGCAGAGTGGTCAAGGAGGACGAGGAGGCATGAGTCCCCCTTATCCATGATTTGGAGGGAAACCTCTATCACTTGGATGGTGGCTGTCTGGCTGCTACAATTCGGTGGAACCCTGACTGATAGTTGTTGAGGGGGTGTATTTCTGGTGAGTAGTTGTGTAATAACTACTTTTTCCAAAATTTTGCCTATAATAAAGTAATTACTCTCCTCCTTGAACTCCATCCACGTATACTCTTCCATTTCCTTCTTTCCCTCCTTTCCCTCCTGTCTCGCTCCTTCCAAGCCTTGCCGTCATCCTTTGTTTCTTCTTCACAACACTAGTAGTGCTTGCACTGCTCTGCTACTCCAGCTATGACTCGGACACCCTCCTTTTGCTCACACAAACACTTCACCTCTACACCCTACACATTCTATATTGACCTCACTCATTACACTCCCACATACACTCTCAGCACAGTACCCCTGCACTCCCTAACCAATACTTCACCTTATCCAGAAATTGCCTACATTGCTGTTAGCAGAGCCAATGCGGATGACCGGAGCACAGAATTAAGAACATGGGATTGCACCAATAACTCGTGAACATGAGTAAAAGGCCAACAATTAGCAAATGTGAACCCGACTTTGGGAGAATCATAGATATATAATAGCCCTGATTTGAGAAAGGCCAAGGAAGGCCGAAACACGTGTTATCCAAATGGCAACTCATTAAAAGGAAAATTGACATGACTGTGCGCAGAATCATGGATCCTTAATTTTGTGTGTTGCATAGTTTGTGACTGGTTTCCAGTGGTTTACTGTCAATCCAGTGAATCTGCGAACCTAACTAAATATTAACAATAGGGGAAGTAAGGGTTCCCTACTTCCCTCTAACCATTTGAACTTTCTCCAATTATGTGGATCAACAGCATTTTCAGTTTCATCTGACCGTTTAGTCGCCAAACAGACCAGCTCTATCCATAAGCCCGACTTTGAGTACAGTATGTTTTAAACAATGCCCCATGTCCCCCGAATTTAACTGCCAGAAAGCTCAGGCATCTTTCCTGATGAAGACGCCCAGCATTGATTCTGCAGCATAATTACTCTCCTACTCTTGCAGTAATTTCTACGTTTGTTTATACACAGTAAAGGAATATGCCTCCCCCTCGAGATGCCCATTTCTAGCCATTCTCAACTCCCTTCTCACTCTCTTTTTTTACCACCACCAAATCCTCGCCAAAAACATGTTTGGGAGTATTCTTTGTCTGTTTCCCTTTCTGCTATTATGTACTGCCCCTTGTTGAAATTGATTCAGGAGCCCATCAAATGCTTCTGTGCAAAAGACTTTCATTTTTCACTGCAGATCCGACTGGCCATAAAGGGTCCTCCGATAACTATTAATTCTTGTATAGTTCTTTTATCACTCCAAGTCTTTTCCCCTTAGCATTTGAGATTAACTCCAATGGACCCCCTGTACTATTTGCAGCCCATTTTACTGCAAATTCTGCCCGTAATATGCAGTGGTCACTACATTCACTCTGAATAATTTTAAAGTCTGTGCAAATATAATCGATGGTAGAGGTTAAGGACCCCCTGTGCCATGTGTGCGTGCCCCTTTCCCCCCATCAAAGGAATCATTCAACACTACCAAACCTACTGCTTTCAACATCCCCACTCATTTCCCACCAGCAATTTGTTTAGGGTCGTTTCTTTCCCCATCGCCCGGTCATTTATTACAACTAGACAACTTGCATTCATGGCACCTGTGACTGACATTTACCTCCTTCCTCTGTGTAATGCAGGCCAAACATTTTGTAACAAATTACTCTAAATTGGCTATCCCAGAGTGCCAATAAACGTTTATCAGGGGTAGGTTACTTTTTTAGTACTTCACTATGCAAGGTAACTGCTATTGCCCTTAAAGGAAGTGACAGTGTATCCACCGTCGTCTGAGCCAATGAAGACCCAACTGTAACTAGCTGTCCCCCCGATGGCTGCCCTCCACAGCTAGGCTTGGCCGACTGGAAGATTACCTCATACCAGTCCAGCACAGGAGCCTCCATTAGCCAGGTTTCCTGTAGGAGGATTAAATCTGCCTCCCTCCAGTATTTTAACCAAATCAACATTAGTTTAGAGTTGCCCATGACCCCTAGAGTTCCAAGATAGGAGCTTCAGGGTTTCTTGCTCTACACTACTTTTAAGCAATGCCTTATCTCTTCGGCTCTCTTAGAATCTTGCTCATCATAGTAAACATTATGCAAAATGTTTTGCCCATAGGGAAGACGTGACCTACTTCCCCCACCCCCTCTTTATTTCTTTCATGTCTTTCGGTTACCACCAACTTACAATATCGCCCTAGGCGATCCAGATTAATTTTTAGTTTTTGTCTCACCAAATTGCTTCCCTGTCACTACTGTATCTTCAACCTGCATTATATCAAAGCCCATGGTTTTAAGTTTCACACTTCCTGCTAGAACTGTCTAACATAAATCTAGACCCAAAGTATAGGTTACAACAATCCATCACTTCCAGATTCGGAAACTCCACTCTGTCAATATTGAAGGAAGACAATAGACATGGTGCCAGAATCTCTGCAAATATTGTTAAGCTATTGCTTCTATTGAGGCAGATGTTCAGATTGGCATCCACCGGCTCTTCAACTCTGCCTTAGGTCTTCCCTCCTCCACCTCTTATCTCAGAGGTCCTGTCTCTCCCCGCCCCCCACCCCCACCCTCTTCTGGGGATATCTGTCATTCCACCACCCCAACCCCCCACCCCCACATCTGTATTCCTTGCTCCCTTCAAGACTCATTTAGTTTGCTGCCTTGGCAAACCTTCCGTTTTCCTCTGGCGAGGACCCTCCAATGCCCCTTCAAACTCCCTAGCATACACATACTCGTCTGTTGTAACCCAATCGACCTTGAGTTGGTTTCCCATCCAGGTGTCTTTTCCAACCCAGATATCCCGATTCTCCCCTGTGCGGGCTCCCCTTCCCACTGAGGTCTTTTAGATTGCTCCCAATTTCCAACTGGGGCTCCCACATTCTCACTCTCCCTCCTCCAACTTTCTCGATCGCCATCCATCTCTCATGCCTCCTCTTCATTCATCATCCCAGTCTTACCTGAACATAAGGCCTGGGTATCTACCTGTGTGTCAATTGTCAAGATTGCACTGTTCCCTCAAACCATTCTTCACAAGCAGGTTTGCCTGTATAGCAATCGTTTTTGAAGGCAAAGTCGACTGCTCCCGTTTGTCGGTTGGAGACACACTAACCTCCAAAGCCCCATGGTCGAGCTGTGTGGCCGCATCAACAGTTTGCGCCTTTCCATTTAACTGTGGATCTGTATTCCTTTTTCCCATTCCCTTTTTTCCCCCCTTACTAGTAGCCATGTCTGCCTCTTCCTTTGCCCCTCGTGCCTCGTTCATCGTGGGGGACTCCACTCGCCTGACCATTTTCCATACAATCTCCCTTTTCACTCCCACTTGCAACCTTTTGAACCCACTCACCCAACATTCCTCCACACATCTTATCCAAATGTTGACTACTACTCAGACTCTGCATGTTATTTCGTATTCTTTTAACATCCTCTTCCTTCAATTGTACCCAGCTTCAATGTAGCTCTCCCACAGGAAACTTTTTGCACATTTCTCCCTTTCCCTCACATCTGCCATTTATAGGTTTCTCATAAAGGCTCTAGATAACTTATTTCTTTTTCTCTGTGCTTTTTAGTTTTGTTTTCCTCTGCTGATTAGTTTAAGCAAGATTACTTGTGGCTTTCCGCCCCTCTCCTCTCCCCACATCAACTTCAAATTTTTGTTGAAGCCTCTCTTTGTTGAAGCAAGTTCTTTGAAGACAATCAAGTCCCCGTTTGTCATTAATGCAGTCGTTCCTGCCCATTTGTCTACTGAATTTACTGTGGGTTCATCTTCTATAATCATGACACTCTGATCCAAAATTCTCTTTGACCCCTCATTACTTCGTTTGTCAATCTCAGACCTTTTTACCTTCTCAGTTTGCGCAAGGCGACCCAGCTCCCCCCCAGGTCTTCCACTTTATACTTAATGTCCGAATGCATCAGAGTGTGTGCTTTTACTTCTGACCAAATGTTTACAGTGTCCCAAACAAGCTAAGGACTACATACATTCAAGGCTGAAACTATCGGGTGAGTCAGTCAGATTATTTTATCCACTTCTCCCAGTGCATGATGTACATCTGATCCATCTGACTTGTCCAATTGTAATCGTGCTTGGGGCGATGGAATATTCAGGCTATCTCCACCTGAGCCCTGGGCATCTCCTAATCAATGATTTTAGTCAAGTCAGTAGATGAACCCAAAAAGGAGGCATCACAGGTTTGTTGAATTACACTGTTGCCCATAAGGAATGTTTGACTCTTTACACACTTTACATTTTCATTAGGTGTGTTCATGACTGCAACACTTTGTCAAGCTCGCAGACTCTACAAGTGCACCTACACTTGGGGCAGGTTTCGTTACCAAACCTAAAGGGGGACCCTGATGATCCTCATCCCACCCCCACTCCCCATGAATTTCCACCACAACCTTTACCACTTTCATGTCATCCTCCTTTACATTCGTATCCTGTGGGGTCCGTTCCTTCGTATTGCAGAGTATTGAGGCTGCGTATTCAATCATTCATTCATAAGTGAATCCAGCTTCTCCATATTGCAAAGGTGGTATGGCCAATCGTCTTTTCGTTTCTCACTCCTATCTTGCCCTACCATCAGCCCTTGCCGTATCGGGGTGATTACACCTTGTACTGGCGCCACTGAAGTTCCTTCAAAAGAATATTGTGATCAATGACGAGCCTCCCTGAGCGGTTGGCGTCCAGTGGCCCTTTTCCATTCCACTTCCTGAACTGCCCGACATGTTTCTCAGTTACCCACCCTCAATACTGCAGTCTTGTTTGAACTGCTTCCCGGACTGTGTGCAAAATAGGGGAAGTCAGTCTGAAAGACCTTTTGCTTTTTCTTGGTTGGCAGCATCACTCCCTGGATTTCCCCCCAGGTTAGCTCTGTGATTCAGCAAGTTGTTCTACCTGATGATCTTCCTGCAGCTGAGTCGGCCAATCCATTGTAGATGGAGGGTTTTTCAATACGCTAGATGACATTTTTGGATGTGATGCTGCTGCCCCTTCCCCACCTTCCACACTTGATTGATTTCTCAGCCCCTTGCAGGACATATCTGAGTCTTACTTTATGAATTCCTTGTGCAGATGAAAGGCTTCAGCCTGCAGTCTCTGCACCAGATTCTATGTGTGTAGTTCCCCAAGTCTTTGACTTAATAGAAGTAGCTGTCGTTTAGATTATGGCGTAGAGCCAAGAATCACTTTTGAGTCCAGTCCAAGTGGAAGCTCTCTGCCCCCACAACCTCTCACCAACACTGCCAAGACCACACTGCACCGCTTTGCAACGCTTTGTGTAGAGATGGCCTTTTAAGTGCTCTGGATGCTGGGTAGGCTGGTGAAAGGAACAGTACACACAATGGATGATCAGGAGCACAGCACAGGAACCGCTCCTCTCACCGCCAAAACCACTTTGCACCACTTGCTGCAATAATCCAGACGTGAGATAACAATGGCATGAGCAATAGAGGAGCAGTTTGCCTCATAGATAAAACGGTTAATGTACTTACATGAGTTTCAAGTAATAGTGGCACTTCTTTGAGATGTAATTAGTCTGGGTATTGGCATCAATGGATGAATCCAGAAAGGCCCCCAGTGTTTTAACTTTTCCAGATACTTGGATGGAGCAGTCCATAATACTGAAGGATGAGTACTCCGTCCCAAGTTTTGCTGTGGCCAGAGGACTCCCGAATAGCAAGAGTTCGGTTGTTGCTCCATTTAGACATAGCCAATTTACCGTCAACCAGTGTTTGATGACACCATAGATGGAATTCAAATTCATAGTCTGTCATGATCCCAACTGGTTTCCAAGATCAATTGATGATCTTCTGTGTAATTTGTAAAAGATTGCTCGGGTCTCTGGCAGATTAGAGAGGTCCGACATATAAATTGAAAAGCGTGGGCGAAATGCACGCACCCAGTAGAACGCAGCCGAGATTGGGAGCTGATTTTGATGAGGTATTTTCCCAGCATACTGAGGATTGTGTATGGAAGAGAAATTATTTAATCCATCATGTGGATTGGGGGCATACTTCCCTAGATCAGATGGTGTGAATCAGATCATGATCAAGCAGATCAAAAGCTGCAGACGAGTAGAGGAGGACCAGGATCCATGTTTCCCCTGGTCCACCATCTCCAGCATGTTGGTCTGTAGGTCGAGTAAGGCAGTGTCTGTGCTATGATCGGCTCTGAAATCAGATTGTTTACTGTGAAAAATGGGTGTCGACTCCAGTTGGGTCTGCAGTTGGTTAGTGGCTACATTGTCTAGTATTTTCAACAGGAAATTTGAGTTTGTAATTGGCCTTAGATTGTTTGCGTCTTTGGGATCCAGACCAGCCTTCTTCACCAGATTGGTGATAGTAATGACCTTAATGGTTTAAGGAACTGTAACGCTCACCTGAATCCCTCGGAGGCGCAGGTCTGGGCTGGGGGTTCTCGGAGTCTTCTAGGGTCACGCGCAGGCCTCGAATGCCACCCTGGAAAGGCCCTTTCCTCACTGAGATCTTGATCTGAAGGGTGAGGTGTCTGCAATTATGAGAGCAAGGGGTTAATATGGATATATAAGCCTGACTGGGTAAGCTGCCTCCCCTTCCTGGTACTCCCAAGTAGTTCGTAGGCTAAATGTGCTCACCTTATGTAGGTGAAAGCGGAGCTCTCCATCCTGCGTCTGTGCAGGGGCGCCGAACCCAGTTACTTCACTGGTTAATTGTCCAGCCTCTTCGTTGCAGAGGATGAAGATTTGGAGCTAGGCCGTTGTTAGCAGCACGAACGGCGGTTGCTTGGATATGGAGATCCGGAGAGCGATGGAATGGCGAAGGTATTGCAGGCAAGTAAGTAGAAAATGTCAATTCGAAGTTAAAAGCACTTCTAATGTCTCTTTTCCTTTTTCAGGTTGCAGAAGCAGCTGGGTAGAAAAATGGATGTCGAGGAATGCACCGAGGAGTGAGAAAGATGATCCCTGCCCAAAACACGTGCGTATAGATGGAGTTTTGTATTTCTTAATGATGTCCTTTTGTTTTGCAGATGCGAGTAGCAGCGTCGGCGGAGGCGAGAAGAATGCAGCGCAGGCAAGGAAAGTTTCACAGAGGTTTACTAACCAATGTCTTTGCTTCCACAGGGTGCCGGAACAATGGAAAGCTGCAGCCCGTGGCTTGAGATGCACCGATGGACTGGGTAAGTGCTGCGCTGGTTTTTATCTTGTGCTAACCTGGTGTTCTTTTCCCTTTTCAGATGCTGCTGGAGACGAAGATGGTATTTCGGAAGGTAAGATTGCGGATTTCTCTTCCCCAGATGCAGAAGTTGAAGATTCTCTGGAGCTGACACGGTGAGCGTCCTGCTGCTATTGCAGAATAACGCGAAGCACGTTGCTCTGATCGGGCGTGGTTTAAATAGCTTACTGGAGTGCTTAGGTGTCTCCTTCCACAGCAGCCTCGCCCAGGTAAGAAGTCCCAGCTTCCAGAATAGTTCCAGTATCCAGTCCCAGGGAGTGGTGCTGGCCACACCCAGAAGGTAAAGTAGTTCCAGCCATGGATGGATGAGGATTTCATCCTGCAGGTGAGTGAGCAGCATGGTCTGCAGCAGGTAGGACCACCCAAGCACCATTCCTTACATCATGAGCCCGGCACGTCCTGTGCCGGGACTGGGTCCCCTTATGAGCCTGGCGCCAGGACAAGGTCCATAAGGCCCCTATGGGAGCCGATGGGTGCCTGGAAATGAAGTTGTGACCCAGCTTCCGAGGCAGTTGGGCTAAACCTGACTCCTTGGAGGCTGCGGTCATGACAGGAACTGAGCTATGGTCAAAAGAAGAATTGGCAAATCTGGTGAGAAATGGATTGAATACATTTTTATTGTCCAATACCAGTTTCGCTGGGATGATATTGTCTTGGCAGGAGGTGCATTGCAGTCAAGATTCTATCGATCTCGACATTCGAAATGTTTTTAAATGTGTGCATGTGTATACGCGTGAGGAATCATGGGTACAGTGGACGTCACACTAGGGATAGTATTACAGGCACGCCATGTGTCGACGCCCAATTTTCGATTTTCGAAAAACAAACTGTAATACTCCGCAGCTTCCACTAGATGTTGGCCTATGCACAGCATGTGAATCTAAGCAGATACAAGCATCAGAAATACGATTACTGTGAGTAATGTATCATATATATATATATAATCTCAACCAAATTTCTTTTTTCACAAATACAGTAAAATATAAAACCATTACATTCAATACCATGATTATTACAACACAATGTCACACTTTTATGTATTAATTTCTCCAAACAATAAATAGGAGAAAATTAGGGAAAATATTCAGTACAAAATGGAGTTACACGTGTGGTCTCCCCAACCCAAACCCCCAGATGTTAAATTTTATCAGAAATCAGTGGAAAGGAACCCTGCCTGCTGCAGAACACAGCAATTTTGTTGCACATTTTAATCGGGGTATTATTAAATGTCTGCACTAGAATTTCAGTGGAATATGACCTTTCCATCGTAGACATAATGTCATGAAGACAGCTCTGCAGCTGGACAGGTTTGATATTTTTAAAGTTGCGATTATACGCCACCTTGATGGTATCTGGAGTTTTTTTTAGGAATGTCCTCTTAAGAGAATTATAAAATTAATTAGGCAATGGTCGCACCATATGCATAGGTATCCTTTATTTTCACGTTCAGGTTTCTAGAAATTACCCAGTCCAGATGATTGCCTGATTGGTACGACGTCCTTTCGTCGCGGGATGTTTTTTCGTGTTTTTTTTGTAACCTTGAATTGTTTTTTGAAAAAAGCCATCACATTTCGTTCGAAAATTGGAGGGGGAGGGGGGGAGGCTCTTAAAAAAATATTCAATCGTTTTTTTCGAGGAAAATAAATCGCGGTAAAAAACCCAGCGAAAAAACGTCCTGCGATGTAATGACATATAACCGCCTGATTTGGCCGTAGGTTCACTGTTCTCAACCTTAAAGTACATTTCCCCAAGAGCACCTCCTCCAGAGTGGCTGCTTCTTTGTTCCTTGGTACATACACAAGAAGTCGTTCCCATCAGCTATCATTTCTAGCCAGTAAGGCACAATTAATAAATCTTCATATACAAAAATTAGACCATATCCAAAACACTTTATATAAAAAAATCCATATGAATTTTTTTTGACAAATATTTAAATTTGTAAATAAATTAAAAACACACATGGAGAAATTGAGATAAATCAATTAACAAAAAAAAAATCAGAACAGTGGCCTGGGTGACGGGCCGCAGAGGCTATACCCAGGTGAAATGCATTCAGGACGGCAGTGGAAGCAGGCAAAGCTGCGGAGGGCCAGCAGAGAGCTGATTAAATAGAATCCAATGGACACAGTGCAGTGGCCCTAATCTACAGGCTGCTCTGTTGCAAGTTGCCGATGGCACTATAAGGTGCACCTCTGGCATCCGGACACAACGCTGGTAGTTGCAATACTGAGTTATTCCTGGCTTCCTGAAGGAGCAGCCAATAACGGGGAAGTTGAATTGGGCATGTACCCTGGCCACAGGTGTTGCTGGGAGTGGGGGGGGGCTGTAACCCCAGATAGAAGCTTAGGGACGACAACCAAAAGGCTAGCTAGCCCCGAGTCCCGACAGTGGCATAGCCCCAGATCTTTTCCAGTCCTAGCAACACCCCTGCCTGGCCATTATAGCACACTTGGGGACGGCGGGGGTTTAGGGGGTACAGTGGATGAGCTGGTGGGCCCATCTCTACTTCATAGGTGGATGAGGTGACACAAGGAGCCACAGGTGAATCAGGCACTTGGAGCGTCAGGGATGCTTGTACTTCAGTATCAGCAATAAAGTACTGGGAGGGGGGGGGGGGTGGTGCAGCACAGGACGAGGGGGATACCTGTGTGCCAGTGTATGCAGAAGTACTGCAAATCTGCAGAGAGTGCAATGCCACGTATTGTTGCACCACGAAAGGCGCGATGGTGGTCGTAGGGCCCATTGAGCAGGTGGACACCCTGGGGTGATCATTCCATTTGATACAGAGGTCGGTGGCACCTGGTGCTGGCGAATGTTGGGGCAGACGGTTGTCCAGGAAGTGTGTTAATACTATGAGCCTCAGATATTGAAGGTGTGTGCCCCCCCCACCCCAACTCCCCACCCCCCCACAGTGGATGCCAAGGTCTCAGTATGTCTAAGTCACATAAAGCGGGGAAACAGGAATCAAAGTTGCAATTTGACACCCCCTGCAGCGATGAAGATTCTGAAGGTGATGGAAGACTCCCCAGAAGGGACTGCTCGATCTCAATCTGTTGATCCCAGTGGTGCATTCAATGACATCGAGTCTGTTTAACCAACTACAGGCCAGTAAAGTGGATTGCATGCAGGTGCTCTGGGATAAACACAGAGAAACTAGAGGTGGAGAGACGAGTCTTCATGTGAAGGATGAATCCACAGCAGCAACGCGAGAAATAGTACAAATCAAGAGAGCACTCAAAAATCTGGCAGACGAGCAGGAAGACATAGAATTGCGGTCTTGGTTAAATGACTTGAGAATAGTGGGTGAGCCTGAGGCTGGGGATCACCGAACCATGGAACCCCTGGTTGGATCCATCTTGCTTGAGGCGGTTGGCAGTGAGGGCTTCTCTTAAATCTTCATAGTGTAAAGGGCACATCGATACCAAGCGGAAGGAAGCCAATATCTGGAGCCCCGCCTAGACCGATCATAGCACCTATGTTTAACTATCTGGACAGACGTGATATTTCGAAAGGCCAAGGAGAAGGGGACACTGCTATACAAAGTGGACACTATTAGTCTTTCCAGATTTTTCTGATAAAATCCAAGCAAACAGGCAAACTTATGTTGATTTGGGAAACATGCATTAAGTATTCTTTTCACTGCCAAACTTAAAGTGGAACGTGGCGGGCTATTGATTGTTGAAGGTTGGGGGTGGGGTGGGGACTACTTGCGTGTTGTGGTTGCCGGTGTAGGGGTAGGGGGGTTGTTGGGGAGTGGGTGGGTTGGTTGTTTGGAGCGGTGGGAGCATGGTGGTTTGGGGGAGGGGGTTGCCTGCACTCAACTGTTGTATTTTACGTGGTATAAAGGGAGACGGCATGGGTGTTGCACACGCGCAATGCTTGGAGGAGATGAGATGCATGTACTTATGGCTAGTGCGCTTAAATGAATGACATGGAAAATTTGTGGTTTGAACTGCCCTTCCAAGTCCTGTAGGGTGTTGATGTATATGAAACGTCATCACATATAGTGTTCCTGCAGGAAACACATCTGAACGCACATGGAGAGGCATGATTTGGTCAAGGGTAGGGGTTGCCATCAGTACTTTTCTTCCTACTCTTCTTATTCCAGGGGGGGTGGTATGCACTCTAATACGTGGCACTGTGTGCTTTCGCCTGACAAAGATGGTCCGGGATCAAAAAGGAAGAGCACTAGTGGTAGTGTGGAGCCTACATGGACAGGAGACAAGTTTGGTAAATTATTATTGTCCTAACCAGGCCATTTTACAATGGCTAGCACGGCAGTTTGGGGGGATAACACAGGTATGATCATATGACCAGGGGATTTCAATGCGGTTTTGGAGCCAACTATGGATAGAATAGGTGGCGTCCAACGATTGCCCATGAAGTCGACTGCCGAGTTACAAGACATGTGCCGGGCATGGGAACTGTTGGATGTATGGAGGGTGAGACATGGGGTTGAAAGGGGTTGTACCTGTTTTTCCATGGTGCACCAATCTTCCTCTAGGTTGGACTAATTCTTGATCTCTGAGGGGATGGCGGGTGGGTAACTGAGGTCACGATTTTAGCATGTACCTTGTCAGATCCTTCACCAGTAGTGATGGGGTTGGAGATACCAGGGAGACTCTGAAGTAGACCACCATGGAGATTTAAGGTTGAGGACCTGACTGATGCAGTGTTTCAAACAGGAATCACCAATGATATAGATACGTTTTTCTGGCAAAACGTGGGATCAGTTACTTCCAGTTTTGTATTGTGGTGCGTGGGTGTGTTGAAGTAGAATAGAAAGAGCTCGCGCAGAGTGAGCTACGCCTTTAGAGTTTACAGGCTGATATGGGAGACAAGAATGACCCCGGTTAAGCAGAAGGACCTGAGAGAAGATGTGGCTGCATTTTAAGGAGTTGGCCCAGAGGGACAGGACATTTTTGTCAAGCGGTGGTGGTGGCAATCGAGCAGTAAGTAGAGGGACAGCGACCCGGTAGGCTGCTTGCACGAGAAGCTAAGGCGACCATGCCAAGGACACAGATCATGGCTGTTGGGGCCAGGCAAGGGGAGCCAAAGTACGCATATATGTACTTGCAAAAGGATTTCTGCGCTTTTTACACACTATTGTATTCCTCACAAACCCAGGTTTCTCAGCCAGAGATCAATAGCTTTCTAGACCGAATGGCACTTCACTGGTGTACTGATGGAGTGGCTTTACCGTCCTGTTACGGAGACTGGAGTTTTGGAGGTGATTAAGGCGCCTTCGTCTGCAAAGGCTCTGGGACCTGATGGCTTTACGGCTGAATTTTATGAACATTTTGGTGTGAAACTAGCTACAAATCTCCTGGGTGTTTGTTTGTGCATTTATATAGCGCTACGAACCCTCCGGTATCTGAGCGCTGCTTATTTCCCACGGTGTGTGGTGCTCATTTATTGACCTCGGAAGGATGAAAGGCTGAGTTTGGCCCTGCCGGGGTTCAAACCTGCGTCAGCAGGTTCTGCACGGATGTCAAAGCGAGTGTTCTACTCGCTGTGCTATCTGACCGGCATTAACGGGTGTATATCAGCAGGTCCTCCAGCGGGGTGAACTGCCGACAACAATGAGGGAGGTGGTGGTGATGGTACTGTTGAAACCTCGGAAGGAAGCAGATTTATGTTAGTCTTATCTCGCTTATCAATCCGGAGAATACAATACTGGCCAAGCTATTGGCGACGAGGTTGGCACCCCTGATGAGGAAGTGTGTGCAGTCTGATCAGTCGGGATTTATACTGGGACGGTCGGCGTCCTATGGTCTGCGGAGAATATTTTGACTGTTACCGGCAGTTCATCAGGAGGAGGACATAATGGCGGCCCTATTGGATGCTGAGAAGGCATTAGACTGTTGAGTGGCCCTTTAGTTTTACAGTTTTATGCAGGATAGGAATGGGAGACCAGTTTGTATCTTTGGTTTTGTTGCTTTATACTCGACTAGTGGCACGCATTCAGATGAACAGTCAACTTAACATCGGTTGTTAGGGAGAATTCTCATAAATGGCTGATTTCCCTTACCTAAAGAGTCCCCCAGCAGCTTTGCTGGATTTCTAAGGTTTATTTTTTCCACCTGTTAAGAGTGTGAGCCTTTTTCCAACTCTTGCATGTGTTTTGCTGTGTGTTCTTTCACTTTTTGTGTGATCCTGAGCACTGGAGCTTCACCTACTCCATGTGCACCACGTTTTGTGTCACACAGCACCTTCAGTGCAGTGACACAGGGTTGTCTTTGAGACTTCCCACTGACTCCATTTTTCTGGGGCTGACTACTGTCCCCAGAAACAGGTAAAGTTGCCATTAACTTTATATAGTCACTTTCAAACCACAGACCCAGTACACCCCATCTTACATGGAGTATTGGAAAGGGTTAACTCTTACCCCTTTTTATCTGTCTCTCTTGGAGCCTCGTTTCGCTCCCTTAACATTAAGACTTGGCTGGTGGCAGTGGTATCTACCCTAACCTTTCTACCGTGATTATCTAATATAAACGTGGTAATGTTTTAGGATATTATATTAGCATCCAACATAAACCCGCTTGACCAAATACATTTTATTTTGGTTCTGGCTGGGTTTATTCGCCATTTCTTTTTGTTAGTCTTTCTTGTGTTTCTCTCTGCACACCAAACCGGGGATGACTCCTTTGTTTGCTGTCTTTTCACGGGCTTCTGCACAGAAGCCCTCCTTAAGGCGCCTGATAGTCTAGGTAGGCAGGGTGTGAGGGAGGGATCTTCAGACTCCTGCCATGTGTTCCCTTGTCGCTGTCGCACTCTTGTCTGATTGGCTAAGGGGACTGGCCTTGCCAGGCCAGTCACCCTGCTGTGCGATTGACAGCCAGGCTGTATGAATGGGGAAAACTGCATAAAAAGCAGGTCTCTGGGACTGGAAGAGCAGAGTCGCCACTGGAACAAAAGAACCAAGGAGGAACTGGAAGAGGAGGATCCCTACCACGACTGAACGTCCCAGTGAAGCCCTGCTGCAGGTCCGAATCGCCAGATTCTGACAACAGAGAAGATCCTCCAGGAAACTTCTTCCCATGAGCTGGTGGGACCAACCAGTTCACCCAAACTACAAGCCAGGACCCCTCCACTGGTCGAATTCGCTGTAAGAGCTACATTGGCCGGATAGCCAGGAAGGTCGGACCCTGCTTGGGGTTTTAAGGAGCGCACCTTTTATTTGTTGTTTTGCTCTGCTGCTGGTTTCTGCCCTGGGTGGTGCAGGACCCTCCAGTGTTCCTACTTCGTGTCAGTCCGACAGTTTCTTCAGGAACCGTGAGCCTGCAGGAACCACCAGGAACGTATGCCTCAGCTACAGCTCCCTCTCCGTTTTAAGGTACTGTGCAAATCCGGTTGTCGGTTTCGGTCAGCCGCTGTGAAAGTGTTTGAAATCTTTCTCCAAACCGAGGGCTTGTCCTTCTCTTCTGTTTGAACTAACTTTTCTACCAACCAACCTCGTCCAGAATCTGTGCCACAAACTTTACCGCGGACTACCCTGAACTGTGTGATCTTGAGCAAAATACTTTTTGACCCATTGACTTTGGCCCTAAAGCCTTTTCTAGCTGATCTCCTCACTGTAGTCTCTCTTGTTCAAATGTCCTGAGTACTTACCTGTTGGTTTGCCTAATTTCTAATAACTTTGTCTTTCCCTCTTTTAAATTGCTGGAGTGCCATTTTGCTCCCACTTCATTTTGTGAGCTTAACTTGTCTGGAATTTAAGGGAAGGAAAGTGGTGTGGTGTATTTGTGATTTTTAACTTGCTTAGAATAGTTATACAACTGTTGAGTAAATAAATATATATTCATTTACTTAGAAACCTTGAGTCAGTGTTTGCCTGAATCATAGTAATTGCTGTCCTTTGTGTAACTATCTGAAACTGCTCATTTACTCTTGAGATAGGTCTGGCTGCTCCGCTACTGTCACACCGCGGCCGTGGAAACTCTGGGCAAGATGGAGGCGGTATCGAGCCTCTATACCGGTCCGCTTGACGCTCTAGTCGTCGTGGACCGGCAGGTATAATAGGAGACCACGCCCCCTGCAACTCGCGTTGCAACTCGCTTTCGTTAGTCTCTTGACTTTCGCCCGCGTAGCAGTGCCCCGTCCAGTGTGCATTATTACTCCTTGCTCCCTCTGGTCCTTTGCTACCCTTACCTCTCCGACTGAGTTTTTCTCCACTGGATTCTGCCTCGCTCACTTCCCCTTCTCTCGTTCCTCCCTTTTTTTTTCCTGCTCGGATTCCCAGTCACCCGTTCGCGGTGTGTTTAGTGTCCGCGACTCCTTACTACGCCCGTGTCTCTCACTCTTTCTCTCTCTCCCGCTCGCTTTCTTTCTCTCTCCCGCTCGCTTTCTCTCTCTCTCTCCCGCTCGCTCTCTCTCTCTCTCTCTCTCTCTCCCGCTCGCTCTCTCTCTCTCTCTCTCTCTCTCTCTCTCTCTCTCTCTCTCTCTCTCTCTCTCTCTCGCACTCACACTCTCTTTTCTCTCTCTCTCTCGCGCTCGCACTCTCTCTCTCTCTCGATCTCTTCTTCTTTCATCTTTTCCTCCTCTCTTACCTTCTTCCAGAGTTCTATCGTGGCTATCCTTCTTCTTTAGCCTCCTGTCTGGAATAGTTCCTCGCTTCCAGTGATCGGCCGAACCCCATTCTCTCCCAGAGCTTCGCTTGGAGCAAACCCTTATCCGGGAGGATCAGACCTTCTGTTAACTTACTGTTTCAGCTGATACGAGACTACGCCAGCCTCTCCAGTCTCCAGTCTTCACATCGGATTTGTCAATACCATCAATTGACACACAGGGTTTTTTCTGCCATATCAGGCTTTTTCCCTGTTTGAGGAGCGGACTCCCCTGGGTTCACCTGACTGCCAGATCCATAGGCGGGCAAGGTGGCCTCGGGGGGAGACCGTCCCTATCTCTTCGAACGTAAGAAGGGAAGAAGGACTATCCAGTCAAGCGACGAAAGAGGGAGTTCCCAGACAGAAAGAAGGAGACCAAGGTCATCAAACCCTGCTGAAGTCCCAGGTGAGGAGTCTCAGGGGGCAGGAACCTTTACACACTCTGACAGCTACTGCTACCACTGTAACTGTGTAGTACAGGCTTGTACCAAAGGTGAAATTGTACTGTCACTTGTAGCCCTAATTGTGTGTAGTGTTCCCAAAGGGCACTGCATATAATTCTGCCTAACAGTTGTCCCAATGGAAAGGGGCACAGGGCAGGGATGTCCCTTTGTCCCCACTATTGTTTGCTTTGGAAGTGGAGCTGCTTGCTTAGATAATTCGAGAGGAACATATACATAGGGGGATAAAGTTATATAATCACAAAGTGGTGGTCTCCCTTCATGCAGATGACATTTTGCTTTAAGTGCTGCAAATTAATCTGGGACCAATCCTGGATAAGATGCTGGGATGTGTCCGTTCTACGTGTCAACGTAACAAAGTCGGTGCTTTTTCCACTCGCGGCTCACTATAGGCAGTTTAACAATGTTGTGTTCCTGTGGCATGAATATTGCACTTGGTGTCGGGGAGTGGATATAGCGCTGGACTCAGAGCTGCTATATCAGCGTAATTCTGTTACAATACTGGACCACACTTGAAGGGTGGTGGACAGGTTGATGGGATTGCTGCTCAGCCTCTACGGCAGGATCTCTGGTAAAGATGGTCCTGCTCTCTAGATATGTGTTTTTGAATGTTCCACTAGCATTACCCAAGGCATATTTTCAGGTGGTGAAATCTGCGTCGACTCTATTTATTTGGGCAAATAAACAAGTGTGCATGTCCTGGCAGAAGCTGGCCATGCCATTGGACAGGGGGAGACTGGTATTACTGGATTTTGAAATGTACTACGATGCAGCTCCGGCAGAGTTCCTGGTGTGTTGGTTTGAAGAAGGGACGGATAGGAGACATGTGGAGGTTGTATGGCCATTGCAGCACCCTTTCTACTGCATGCAGTGATATTGACGGCTTCTGCTAGAGTGTTGAAGGTTGGGACCATGGTGGAATTGACTTGCAGATCTTGGGCTCGTATCGAGAAGGCTGGGAAAGGGGAGACTTTATACTCGCCACGACTTCCAGTAATGTATGTTCCGGGGTTGCCATTGACCAGTGATTTAGGGTATGCATAATGTATTAAGCGACTTGGTATTACCTGTTTTCGGGATCTTTTCCCAGACACAGTTTCTGACAGTGGAGGGGTTGCGAAATAGGGAATCGATCATGTCTCTGGATCGGTTTTCCTACTACAGATTAAGGGAGTCCCTGGGGGGTTTGTACACCTCCTTTCCACAAGAACCGCCGACGGCTCCCATCTTTGGATAAAATGATAGGAGGGGCTGGCATCAGTAGTGGTATCTAATCTTTATAGCAGACTGCACAAAGCTAGGGGGGGTTTGAGCTGCATCACAGGAGAAATGGGAGGCTTCACTAGAGTGGTAGTGGGTGGATGAGATAAGCAACGAGGTATGGGAATATTGCTGCTCACAAACGAGGAAAATACTGATTAACAGTATATTTAAGTTGATTCATTTTAAATGTGTGCATCAATTTTATAATACACCAGGGCTGTTATACACATTTTTCCCAGACACTTCGTTAGATGTCCAAGACCCATCAACACAATGTATACATGTAGCCTGGTACTACCCTTTGGTGTTGCAATATTGGGAGGCTGTTTTTGATACTCAGTGACATTATAGGGGAGAGAGTTGATCCAGATCCTGTAATGGCTTTACTGAACTTACTCAGCAGATTGCAAGCCCTGTGAGAAGGCTGGCTGGATTATTAGTAGTATGTTGTACCGATTAAGTCTCGGAGGGCGGGTGGAAATGCCAGATGCGCTCTGGGGAGTACAGGATAATGCGATATGATTCTGGATATACAGGTGTTTTTTGTGGGTATGTAACGACTGTCAAGCATAACCAGGTGTTGGGAAGAATCGGGGGAGGAGGGGGGGGTTGATTATCGAACCACTGCAGGGTTTTGTTCCAATTGTTTATACGTGTGGTTGTTATTGAAAAGATCTTGTATTGGTACTGAGCCGCTCTTCAGTAGACGTTTAATGGTCTTCAATCAGCGTGTACTGTACTTGTGCATTTGTATTCTTCCCTGCTACTGTACATATTCAATCTGCAAAGTAACATTAAAGGGAAAACCACTGCATAAACAAAAGAACTAAATCAACCAGAACAAACTATCTTAAGACAAGTAGTGTTACAATGGCATCATCCAACAAGAAAGGGCCAGATGGGGATCTGAACAGGAAACCCAGTAGTGCAAGCACAGACTTGCAACAGATGAGACCAAGAGACCAAAATTGAGCAGACCGTGAGTTCGAAGGGCGCGCTGAAGGAGATTCCTTCCAATCTTTCGCAAATGGGGTTTAGTAAATCCAATCCCAATTTTGAATCACTCTGTAATCTGTTCACTCTCTCAACATCATAAAACCCTCTGAAGGGGTGGTAAAGAGTCAAAAGGTGAGGTTTGACCACCCAGATCAAGCCTCTACCCCCAAACTACAACTGGGGTGAAAAAGAAAATGGTAAGCTAGTAAAAGGTGAAAGGGAGAAATTATGCGGGTGTTGGAAGAGCACTGACCAACTAAAAGAGAACTCAATTGAAATATCAAGTGGAAGGGGGCAGTGGGATTATACGTGGCACATACCGACCAGTCAACAAAGAACCATGACTAACTTCTTTCAAATGCCGGGTCGTGGTCTTCAAATGTGATTGTCTACCCAGTTTGGGGTTTGGAGGGTCATCTCCTGACTGATGGCAGCATTCTCAAAGCTTTGTCTCAACTTTTAAGGCACTGTTAAGCACAGGTTATAACCTCCCTAATAGACGTCAATTACGCACTCTGTCAAGACCTTTCTGGGATCGAGGATTCTGTTGTGATCTCTGAAGGCTTAGCCACTATATTATCGGAACATCTCTCACTTGATTCTATTCCATCTTTGGTACGGGACATGAACCCGCAGCAGGGTCTCCATGAAACTCTACATGATATGGAAGAACGGGTCAAACTAACCGCCCCCTCATGCTCAGCCTTAAATCCTGTTTTAAGCTCATTTGCAAGCTTTTACAATAATATAAGGTTAACTTTGCAGCTAGCACTCCACTAAGAGGGATAAAAAAAAAGCATTATTTTTGTTGAATGAAATGGGCAAAAAGAACATGATGAAGCCATGGGACGCATCCTCATCTATGGTATCGGAAAGAAAACATTTAAGATGACAGTCTGTTTGCATCAGCACCCCCCACTTAAACATCATAACCATACAGCTGACATCCATTGGTCCAGGGCTCTCCGATCATAATTATGGAAGAAATGTTTAATCTCGATGCTCAGGCACCACCTGCAAGCTTATATAGACCACTTTTGAATGTGGTCCAGGAGGAGCCCTTGTCTGTTGACTAGTGTATGGGACCCCAGGTCACGGGCTCACAGCAGGTCCAAAATAAGACCTATAGATTACCAGGTCACCAGAGACCTCCTCAAGACTCAAAGTGCAGACTACTCTTCTAAGCAACGGGGCCAGGGGAAAAAAAGAAGTCAAATGAGGCACTCCAGAAAGTTTCTGAGAAATGCCAGTTTATGATGACTTCTCAATAGCAGAGGAACTATCTCACAATGTCATTCGCTCGCCCCCTCTGGCGCCTATGGGAAAGGTCCGCCATTGATGTGTTACACCATGTTTTCAGCCGTTTCTTCCCGATTTGCGGTCTAGTTATCCCAACATGTCTGCCGCCCAAAGCTTTTTTTCTGCATTCTCCCAGCGGCCACCGCGTTGCAACATTGGAGTTTCTACTTTGGGTTGCACTACGCTGTAATTTCTCTTGGCTTCGCTAAGCCCTCTTTCCTACCTTGCCTTCGCTTCGGCTTTGCCCTCCTGGACCCTTGCACCTCTACTTTTTCTCCCATCTGTCCTCTGGCTCTCTGCCAGTGCCAGTTTCCTGTATCCCGGGTTCTGACTCTCTCTAACCTCAGTTTACCTCTGGGTTCATGACACGCTTTCTCTTCCTTGAGTCTCCGTCTCTCTCTCCTCTGTCGGGGCTCTCTGCTGCTGCTGCCTCCTCCTCCTGCTGCTGTTATTCCCCTTTCTGGTCTGTCTCTCTCTCTCTCCCTCTCTTTTCTCTTTCTCTCTCTTTCTCTTTCTCTCCAATCTTCAGTCAAACCGGCGGTCTATTTTGGATTGGATCCCACGATGCACTAGGACATCCATCCTCACAGGAACGTGTGTAACGCTCACCTGGTATCCACGGGGACGTCACTCAGCCTGTTCTGTCCTCTTGTGACCTCAAACCCTTCCCTGGAGGCTATTTGACTGGAGACTGGGCCTGAAACACAGGATTGGTAGTTTAACTCCCTATTGTCTCTGTGTGCTTGAAACCCTTCTTCCCCGGGGTCCAACCCTTCCCTTTGATCCACAGCTCACCTTGTTTTCTTGGATAGTGTGCTCTCTGTCCTGCCTTCAGCGCAGGGGCGCGTCGATTGATGCGGGCTCGTTGCTGCCTAGTTACTTCACTGGCAAGAGGCTGACGGGTAAGTATAATGAGTCTTTTGAACAGTTCTCTAACTTTGTTCCTTTCCTTTCTTAGATGATGGCTGGCGTCCGGGGATGGCGGCGTGCTGCTGAGATGAGTAGCGCTGAAGGTGAGTGAGAGCGCGATGCACCCCTTTCGTATTTGCATTGAACTCGGTTCTTTTTCTGTGTCTTTTAAGGTGCCACAACGTTTTCAGCGTGGATGCCGGTTATGAAGAACAAATGCGGTGGATAAGCGCAGTATGCAGCGCCGCTAGATGTTTCCACGCTAACCTGGAGTGTCTTTTCCCTCTTGCAGATGGAGGAGAAGTTCCGGAGACAGAGTTCCCCCAGAGTGGCTGGGATTCAGGTAAGCGTTTGAAGCTCGTACAGTATTTAAAATTAAGCAAAGATTTGCAGGATGCTTACTAATGCCTTTTTTCTGTTCTTTTCCCTTTTCCTTAGGAAGCGGCGTGCCGGGATGGGAATGACACCGCCGAAGATGCCCGCAGAACAGAAGGAGCGCTGCAAGTTAAGGCTGTTCCTAACGGTGTTCTTGTTCTTGCAGGAGCTGAGCACAGAAGAAAGATGCAGGCCTACTGGAGACCGATCCAAACACGGTGAGTGTCACGCTGCAGGTGCAGAAAACGCAAAGCATGTTTCTCAGCCTGGGTGTGGCTTAAATAGTCTCTGGGTATCCCAGGTGCCTCTGGGCTGAACCACACCCAAATGACTAGACTGCACATGCAGTTCTGGGAACCAAAATTTCTGATGTTTGTTAATCTGCTTAGAATCACATGCTGTGCATAGGTCCGACATCCAGTGGTCACTGCGGAGTATTGCATTTTGTTTTTCGTAGTCGAAAATGGGACGTCGACAAGGCGTGTCTGTACCACTATCCCTATAATGACGTGTGTTGTACCCACAATCCCTCACTAGTCGAGGTCCCTCAGATTGTTTTTTTTCGCCCAGCTACTGGTCGCCTTTACGCGGAGCTCCTCGAGAGACATTGCAGATTTCATCTCCTCGACCTTTGGTCGTTTTCCTATATTAATATAGAACATATCGATCCCCCCCTCGACGCTGTTGTGAAGCTGTCTCCGCTGAGCAAGATCTTCGACGGAGGGGACGAGCGGAGGAGATCCTTCGGCGTTGCCGAACACGTGGCCTGGCCTCGCAGGCCAAATACAGTAGGGAGAGTGGGGGTCGTGGGACATCTCTAATTCTTTTCTGAGAATGCCTTTCCTTTTCCCCTTCCTTTCCCTTGGGGTGGTTATCACGTTTTATTGCCTCGGCTATGGAGAGGACACCCTTTAGGTTTTGCCCGCTTTGCAAGGGCAAGTTTACTTGGAAGGACAAGCATTCACGGTGTAACCGCTGCTTGCCCCTCGATCACAAGGAGGAAGGTTGCACGGCTTGTCGGCTTCTTAAGCCGAAGACTCTAAAAGACCGTAGGGTCAAAGGTGGGCGGCCTACGCTATGTCGAAGGCCGACCCTCCACCCACCGTCGCTACCTCCGACAGTGACGAGGAACGTGATACCACGACCTCCGCTACGGAAGTCGTAAACCCCCCTAGAGAGCGCACACGCGCTTCGTCGTCTGTCCCCGGCCCCGACGGGCTCGGCTCACGCCCTGCTTATGGGGATGAACACCCCGGCGACACTGACGCACACAAGACCACACATAAGCACACAACCCATGGCTCTTCTTTGCCGAAGGCAAAGAGAGCATCAGCGCCCAAGGAGACGCAGGTTTCACCGGCGGCCTCCTCGGACCGTTCGGGTTCGAAGCCCCTCTCGCAACCGCGACCAGCGACTGGGCTTTCGGCAAATAAGGGCGCCGCCCCCAAATCATCGGCCGGAGCGCATCAGCAGAAAGTGCATGCCAAACGAGTCGCTGAGAGCTTGGCGAGGATCGTGGTAGCCGACGCCCACAAAGGTGCGCCGAAAGACACGTCGAGCGCTACGCAAAGGTCGAAAGACACGCGAAAACACAGGGACGATCTCCTTCAGTCGAAGGGATTCCCAGCACACCTGAAGGTTTTTCGGAGGGCGACGGGACACTTTCCTCGACGTTATGGGAGAGGTCGAGTCGTTTTCAGCTACAAGACACCAATTTTCCCCCGCTAGACCGCTCAGGGGTACCCCATGAAACCATGGAAAGGCTCCATCTCTGCATGGAAAGAATGGAGAGGTTTATGAATGCCCAAGACCCTCCCACTCCAAAAAGAATAAGAGAAGGGCCTCAGGAGGACCCCAGGGCCAAAATTCCAAGATTAGTCAATCCTCACCAGGACACAGCCTCAGACTTCCACAGTGTGTATGACCTCACTAGGGAGGAACATTATTTTGAGGAAGAGGATGATTTTATGGACGAGGAAGACGGACGGAACCAGGAGGAAGGTCTGGAAAACAGCCCAGACTTGGTAGAAGAAGGCTTCGGAGAAAATCCAGAAGGACCTTCTCACCCCTGGCAATCACCATCAATATATTCCGACACTGATGTCCTGAACCTAAATCCTCCTGACATTTCACCTGTTAGAAATACGTCTCCCATTTTCCGATCAACCCACATTTAATGCCCTGTTGCGCAGAGCAGCAGCACACTTCGAACTGGACACTGGGGAGCTCTCCCCTGAATTAGACTTTGTAGAAAGGGTAATTAAGGAGAAACCCCCGGTCAGTCAGACAATTCCCCTCCTCGCTTCGGTGAAGAGAAGAATCGTCCCTTCGCTGTCCACACCCGCACTTATCAGAGGGGTCAATCCTAGAATTGAAAAACTTTTTACTCCTTCACCCTCAGACCCGCTGTACATCAGGGGACATTCCATTCCGGATTCCCTGGTAGTAACCAACACAAGAAAGAGGGCAGGGGTACCACTTTCCACCAGTGAGGCGCCACCTGACAAGGAGGGCAAGCGGTTATATGCCCTTGCAAAAAGAATTACATCCTCGGCCGCCTTTTCGGCAAGAATTGCGAACAACAATTCTTTGCTCGCTAGCTATGCGGACGCGCAGTGGGCCAAACTACGCAAAGACGCCGAAGAAGCACCGGAACCATTACGTACACGCCTGCTTTCAACTATTGGCGAAGGAACCCAGGTCAACCAGAGTATTGTAAAGAGCTCTCTGGATGCGGCAGAAACTGCGGGACGTTCCCTAGTTCAGGGAATAGTCCTAAAACGACACGTATAGCTGCGCAACTCAGGGTTCAAACCGGAGACACAGGCGTCCTTAATAAATAAACCTGTTGAAGACTCAAACCTCTTCGGGAAAGCGGTGGATGAGGCTCTGGAGATGGCTAAAAAAGAGTTCGATACGATCAAAACTCTTGACCAAATCTCTAAGCCCGCTACCAGGCGCGGCTATGGCAATAAACGCTTTTTTCGTGGCCAACGCCAACAACAAAACCAGCAGCAACAGTACCCTGCCACTAATTTCCAGACCAATAGTGGCCAGTACAGCCAAAGAGGACAGCGCCGGGGCAAAGGAAGAGGGCGAGGGTCCACCCCCAGAGGTTCCCAAGCCCCTAACAACACCAAGTGACGCGAAGATTCGCGTCCCCTCCCATGCAACACCGGTCGGGGGCCGGATAACATCCAGTGGTCACTGCGGAGTATTGCATTTTGTTTTTCGTAGTCGAAAAGGGGACGTAGACAAGGCGTGTCTGTAACACTATCCCTATAGTGACGTGTGTTGTACCCACAATCCCTCACGCGTCGAGGTCCCTCTGTTTGTATTTTTCTGCCCTGAGGGAGCCTTCTAGACGTGAGTGAGTACAAAAAAGAGAGAAATATAGAAAAGGATGTCTATGTTCCTTCCATCCAAGCGGGGAGGAAGGGTGGGCGCATGTGAATCTAAGCAGATACAACCATCAGAAATGCTTTTACGGTAAGTAATGCATTGTCTTCTGATGTTTGTTAATCTGCTTAGAATCACATGCTGTGCATAGGTACGACATCCAGTGGTCACTGTATTAGATCTGCGTCCAGCGAACAAGTTCATCAAACCCCAAAAGTTTCGTATGGTGACCCTACAGGAAGTAATCCCACTGCCATCACAGGGAGATTACATGACAACATTGGACATGAAAGATGCATACTTTCATATTTTAATGTTGCCAGCGCACAGAAAATACCTCCGGTTCATGATAGAGGGCAAACACTACCAGTTCAGAGTGCTACCCTTCGGGATAGCATCAGCACCGAGGGTATTCACGAAGGTACTGGCAGTGGCAGCGGCCCACCTGCGCAGGTTGTCCATCCCAGTTTACCCTTACCTCGACGACTGGCTCATAACAGGGGATTCTTACGAAACATGCTTCTCCAATACCCAGAAGACTGTAGACCTTTTGTTCCAGTTGGGCTTCTCCATCGAAAGAAGTCCAGCCTAGACCCCAGCCAAATCAAACAATTCCTAGGGGCTCTAATTCAAACAAAGGACGGCCTCGTCTTCCCCTCCAAAGAGAGGGTCCAAAACCTGTTGTTTCAGATCCCTCAATATGTGACCGGTCAAGAGGTGACGGTACGCAAAGCAATGCGCTTGCTAGGCATGATGGCGTCGTGTATTTATTTGGTACCTCACGCGCGCCTGCGCCCAATGCAGGAGTGGCTCAACAGCCAGTGGTGTCAGGCCAGCGGACTATGGGACCACCTAGTAGTGGTCTCGCAGGCCTTAGTTCTCACGCTACGGTGGTGGACAAAAGAAAACCTAGAAAAAGGGAAACCCTTTGCCACACCCGCGGCGGAAGCCACTCTAACCACAGATGCATCCCTCACAGGATGGGGGGCTCACCTATCCCATCAAACTGCTCACGGGGAGT
Organism: Ambystoma mexicanum; assembly: GCF_040938575.1. NCBI lineage: Eukaryota > Metazoa > Chordata > Amphibia > Caudata > Ambystomatidae > Ambystoma > Ambystoma mexicanum. Next base: position 925,480,608 of record NC_090933.1, on the reverse strand, counting down.
GGACTCCGAACGTAGCATCCAAACACATCAATCTTCTGGAGCTACTAGCGGTGTTCAAGGCGCTAAAAGCCTTCAAGGAACACCTACAAGGCAGGACAGTGATGGTCCTTACAGACGGCACCACAGCCATGTATTACATCAACAAACAGGGGGGAACCCACTCTCCAGGACTGTCCAAACTGGCCCAAAACATATGGAAGTGGGCTCTCAAACAGAATATGTTCCTTCTGTCACAACATGTACCAGGGGAACTCAATCTGCTGGCAGACAAACTCAGCAGAGATTTCCCCCTGCCCGAAGAGTACGAATGGCGTCTGCACAAAGACATCGTCTTCGACGTCTTCACGCAATGGGGGTTCCCAGAAATAGACCTGTTCGCAACCCTGGAGAACTCACAATGCCAAAGTTACGCCTCCAGGTACCCCCAGAACCGATCCAAGGGGAACGGTCTGTCGATTCAATGGTCAGGGAGATTTGTTTACGCTTTTCCCCCCGACTCCCCTTCTCAACAAGGTAGTGCACAAGATGCACCAGGAACAAGTAACCATGATACTGGTGGCCCCAATGTGGGCCCGACAGCCATGGTTCGCTCACTTGAAGGAGATGTGTCTATCTCCCCCAGTGAAACTCCCCTGCCCGTACAACATGCTGTCACAAGACAGGGGCAGGACTCTGCATCCATGCCCCCAGAACATGAACTTAGCAGCCTGGCTCCTGAGATATTAGAATTTGGACATCTACAGCTCCCGCAGAGATGCATGGACATCCTCAGGGAAGCCAGAAAACCTAACACTCGCCACTGCTATTCTAGCAAATGGAAGAGATTTGTCATTTGGTGCAGAGGAAAGACCATCAACCCAATTGACTGCTCTCCCACACATATTATTCTATACCTGACCCACTTATTGGATTCAGGTTTAGTGTTCAATTCCATTAAAGTCCACCTAGTAGCATTTTCTGCATACACCACTTCCCAACTCAGTTTCGTGGTGGAAGATCCCTGTTATAAAGGCCTTCATGGAGGGAGTAAAGAGAATACACCCCCCGATAGCTGACCCAGCTCCCGGATGGGACCTTAACGTGGTACTTACCAAACTCATGGGCTCACCATTTGAACCCATGCACAAAGCATCCCTTAAAGACCTCACTCTTAAGACTGCTTTTCTAATAGCTATCACCTCCATCAGGAGAGTAAGTGAACTACAGGCTCTTTCTGTTCTAGACCCCTTTGTTACAGTTCACAAAGATAAAGTGGTTCTACGCACTCACCCAAGGTTTGCTCCAAAATTCATCTCAAAATTCCATGTAAACCAGTCTATAGAACTACCAGCGTTCTTTCAAAATCCTTCCAACTTGGGAGAAAGGACTCTGCACACGCTAGATGTGCGCAGAGCGGTCATGTTCTACATGGAAAGAACCAGACCACTGAGGAAGACTAATCAGTTCTTCGTCTCGGTGGCAGCAGGAAGAGAGGGGGATGCAGTTTCAAAGTCCACTATTTCTAGATGGATTGTTCAATGCATCACTCTCTGCTATACTCTTGCTAAGAGAGAACTGCCCTTTAGGCCAAGAGCACATTCTACTCGAGGCAAGGGGGCGTCCATAGCATTCATTGCAAATGTTCCCCTTGAGTCCATCTGCAAAGCGGCTACCTGGAGTTCTGTGCACACCTTTACAAAACACTACTGTCTAGATGCACACTCTAGATCTGACTCCCAGGTGGGACAGGCAGTATTAAGACATCTTTTCTCTACTGTTCCTTCTCATAACCCACCGCCAACTCCGGGTACTGCTCGCTAGTCTATGCACAGCATGTGATTCTAAGCAGATTAACAAACATCAGAAGACAATGCATTACTTACCGTAAAAGCATTTCTGATGGTTGTATCTGCTTAGATTCACATGCGCCCACCCTTCCTCCCCGCTTGGATGGAAGGAACATGGACATCCTTTTCTATATTTCTCTCTTTTCTGTACTCACTCACGTCTAGAAGGCTCCCTCAGGGCAGAAAAATACAAACAAAATGCAATACTCCGCAGTGACCACTGGATGTCGGACCTATGCACAGCATGTGAATCTAAGCAGATACAACCATCAGAAATGCTTTTACGGTAAGTAATGCATTGTCATATGGGGGCATCCATCTTGTCCCCCATCAATGCACTACAAGTCCAATCCCCAATGTTATCCTATGGGCGTGAGTGAGTCTGGTGCCACAAGCGTCGGGTCTGATTCCAAGTGGGTCTTTGGAGGGATGGAGAGGCCCTTGAGGGCCATGTAGGTGATCGTGGCCTGGCTCCAGCCCGACATCTTCCAGGGCTGGGGACATGAGGGGCAGGAATCATGACAGCGTGTTCTCTTCTGCCAATCTTCTTTGGAACGGATTCATTCATACCAACAGTCTTGATTCCAGGCTGCTTTTTTCTCCTCTTTGGTTACTTCGGGACTGGGGCCACTGGTCTTCTGGTTCTTTAGCAGACCACTGTGGTGGTGTTCCTCAGTAGGCCATGTCTGCCTAAAAAGAAAAAGTATTTCAAGAGCAAAGGGAAGAAAGAAGAAGCAGTCAGTGAACATCTCCAGCAGTTCAGGTGAGCAACAGAACCTCCGTTCAGAACCTGATAGTGATTATGACACACAAACCCACGGCGCATGTACAGGCACGGGTGTCTGCCGAATACAAGGAAATGAGGGAAATGAATATATCTTTGATCCCCTCAAAACAAAAAAAACACAACTTGCCCAGCAAATGGTTTTTATAGAAGCTGCCAAGACCAATTTATCAAAGGGTAACTGCAATGTAGTGAATGAACAAAACCCTAATGTGGATACCAACCACTTTTCAGAAGAAGTGCAATTTGACCAGGCGGCTAACCACTGGGTCGCGACAGACTCCCAAAGAAGATGGGGAACCAATCTTCTATTCTGGGAAAAATGCTCAAAGATCAGCAGCAGGTCACATTAAAACAAAAACTTCTATGCAAATGTAGACGGTTGTCCCTCGTGCAGCTGAAAGATATCTTGGAAGTAGGAAATGTGTCGAAACCTACATTGACACCGTGCTCCCATGTGCCTGAACAGACTTTGTGCTCTATTCACTTTACCCAAGTATTGATGGATGGGGGTGCCAGCAGAGAAAACTGAGAAAAGCTTGAAGTTATTTCCTGCACATAGACTGTGGATTGGAAGTAAATCAGAACTCTGTCCCACTGGATAGTAAAACCAAACTGTGGACCTTATTGCCGGAGAGCCTCTACTCTTTCAGAAGCTTGGAGATAGCAATCTCTTTAGCTGCCCAAGACCTTAATATTCTAAGCTGGAACTCCAGGGGCTGTAGGAGTTTTTGCAAATGACATCCCCAAAACTGATGTACTGGCCAATAATGACCTGATCTTGGTATAGGAGATGTGCTTAACATCAGACCTAAAAGCAGATGTCTTTTCTATACTAGAATGGGGGCCGCCCATTGAGGGAACTAATAATTGCCTCCCGTAATTCAATAATAAAAAAGCTAGAATTGGTCTCAAAAAGCCATCAAGCCATCCTTGCAGCCCGGTTTCATCTTCAAGTCTGAGGGATTTTGATGGTCTGGGCAGTATTAAATTTGTATTGAAATCCCACGAGTTCCAGCATGGAATCTTTCATGGAGAGCCTATCCAATGTATTGTTAGAAATATCTTCAAGGGGTTGGGGTACTCAAACATATTGTTATTGTCGGGTGATTTAATCAAACCATGTCCTGTCAAGTCCAGGGTGAATTGGGCTAAGTGGTTAGCATTTACGCAGGAGTGGGATCTCCTTATGACAAATGGCTGTGTAGAGGAAGCTAGCCCCCTCCATGCCTCCCTGCGATAACTTGGAGGAATGGCAGGTCTAGCTCAATCATAGAATGCCCGTTCTTCTCACTGGACTTGTTCGCTTGTTGTCCATGGTAATAAGGAACAATAACGGTGATTGGTGTATGGTAACTGCAAAGTTATCTGATTGTTTCAAGAGCTAGGGCTGGCACGCAAAATACTGTTAGTGAACTGTGGGGTAATAGACTGTCTAGGTTTAGAGCTGGTGGTCAAGCCCCTAATAGAAAACTGAGTGATTTGGTTAACTCTCACAGGTGTAGGTCTAGAACGGGGGTGTGTACCGGCACATTTCCAAAATATTATGAAATTTGGACAGACCAATACACATGGAGTAAATCCAATGAGGCTCATAAGTATGGTTTTGGTTTGGAAACCTGGCAGTATAAACAAGACCCAATTAAAAATATCCACGCCCTGAAATTCAGCTGCTCTTCTATAACTGAATTGCAGCAGAAAAAAGAGGCTTACCTCAACCTTTTAACAACTGGGCAACATCGGGCCACCTGTTGAAAGCCCAAAGAAGTGGAGAACTCATGTTGAAGATGTTAGTGACCAAAAACCCTTGCATTGTCTGGGCTTTAGTGAAATGAGGATGAAGCCTGGCAAGTTTGTTTCCCAAGTAGCTTGGTCTCAGACCACCTGGCTTCTACATTTTAAAGATCTTTATTGGAAGCCAGTCAGAGAGGCAAGGCCAAGGAACAATCAAGCTCCCTGGAAGCTAGAGTTAAGGGAAGATCTAATCCTGCTGATAAAGGTTTCTACATCAAGGGCAGCAGGGCCCAACAAGTTGATGAATTGAAATTTCATATTGAGTATAGATTTTTGGGCTACTGTGCGCCTTGCCCTATTTAAGGCCGTGGGATGTTCACAAAGATGTCCCCCTATTTGGAGGACCGCAATAATAATTTGTTTTCAAAAGAGGTGCGATCGGGCGGATCCTGCAAGTTACCATCCCATCGCCCTCCTCAATGAGGACAGCAAACTATTTGCAGGGGCTACCTTGAAAGAAGTGGAAAATTGGACTCCGGAAAATGGCATTCTAGATGAAGCACAAATCTGCTTTCAAAAGGGGATGTCGATCTCCTTGAATGGCCTGATTGTTAATATCTTTCAAGAAAAGGCTTAGCCTAGGGACAGTTTACAACTGTATAGGGCTTTTGTAGACCTATCGAAAGCCTTCAATACTATAATCAGAGGGTGATTATGGAACAATTTAAGACCGTGGGGGTTGCTCCTGCACTTGTTATCCATAATAGTCCATCTACATGCTAATTTGGAAATCCAAATCGGGCTCGATGGTCGGACACTTTACTCCAATAACCACAGAGAGGTGTGGGGTAAGAGTGCATTCTTGACCCTGCCTCTTCAACCTTTATTTGGCAGATTTGAATGAGGCACTGAAAGACAAATCCTCTTGCTCGTCCCAATGTGAGGCGGTTAAAAGCGTGTTGGATTGCCTACGCAGATATTTTACTCTTGGATCATACTCCAAGGGGCATCCAACGCTTGCACACCGCCTTGGGGATCTATGCGGAAACCATCAATCCGGCTAAATCAAACCTTATCCGATTCAGCTGTTACAAATGGTCGCTTCTCGGACAGGATGTGGCTTGTTGCATAGAGGAAAGGTGCCTAGGGTTTAAGATTGCCTCGTCCTAGTGTTTTATTTGTGGAGAGGGGTCTTGAAGGAAAGGTAGACCAACTGAATTGCCAGATGAGGAAACTGATGACCAACTATTGTAGATTCTCCATGCTTCCCTTAATCAATTTTTATAAAGGCAAAGTAATACCGACCCTGTTATATGGTATGGATGTAGAATCCTGGAAGCTTAATTGGGATGGGCTTGAGGGTAGAATGTGGAAGAAAGTACTTGAACTCTCTCCCAGTCGCGACCCTCATTACGAACTTGGGCTAAGCTCCCTCAAATCTAGCTTGCACTGGAAGTTGGTGTCCCTATATAGGACAATAGGGACGCCCCAGAAGTGCTCGATGTATGCAGTCAAATCAAAGCTACTGGAATGGAATAGCCAATTTCTGAACATTTTAAAAGGCTTTGTTTTGGACATCCTAGGTAACTGCTCAAGAACATCATTTGATCTGATGGTCAACCCTGTGTTAAGATGGCCTTAATCCGAAGGAACTAGATAACAAAACAATTACAAAGTACACAATTGTTTTTCAAAACTGGATAAACCCAGAGGGACATTGCCAACCTATCTAAAGCAGTTTTCCAATTCAAAATGGAGAGCAGAATTCCTACATTTCCTCCTGAAACTTATACCCAGGGGGAAATCATGGGAGTGAGTCTCAGGTGCTCTAATGTGGGTATTGATTGCTGTCTATGTGGTGAAAGTGCAAGTCGGAACTTAAAACATATTTGGATCTTATGCCGGTTGTTCAGGAGTTGAGACTACTCCACCTAGAATGCTTTGTGGCTGAATACTGTTGATTTTTGGGTCACAAAACCTTTTTATCAATTGAAGTACTGAAGATGTTGTGCGCCTTTGGCTTCATTACACTACATAATCCCAAAATTTGAATAACGACCCGAGGCTTGGTTGAGTTCATGTTACTTTTGGTTATTGATGATCTTTTCTTTTAAATTTTTCTTTTATTGTAAAATGCAGCAATTATTGTTTTTTGTAAAAAATGCGACAAAACGTTTTTTGTGAAAAGTCACACTGTTGCCTACAACACAATAATTGTAAACAAAGATAGTGATGACACCTAGAGTGTTTTGTGTCCAAGTTCTTGTTGGTGTGCCTTGGGCTGTGCGCTCTTAACGTGAATCCAGTTTTTGGGGTGAGCCTGTGAGCCTTTGTCTGGTTTGTGGTTAATCTAGTAATGTCTCTGGGGAAACTCTTCCCATATGGCAAGGGAGACAGCTGCTACCTAGAGCCTGGGCGTGGTTGTCTGAGGGAGGTCCATATGAGGGGGAGATTACCTTCATGGGAGGGAAGGAGACTCACTGGCAGGAACCTGGTATCCCGCTGCCACTCAAACTATTGACACTCACTCTTTAAAACCTGTATTGCATATTGCGACTTAGAACCCCTTCCCCACTCGGTACTGACTGAGGCTTTTTTCCATTCTCTTTATGGAAAGACTATGCCAAGAAAGATTGCGGGAGTAATGCAGAGCACTGAATTAGAGCTGCGCTCTAGTCGTTGGAAGTGTCCGACAGGTGCTGGCACATTCAAAAGCCTGCAAAGAAGATGGAGATTGAAGTGAAGCAGCTTCACTTTATCCGATGCGGGTCGAGGACCGAAGCAGATGATAGCCGGAGAGAGGAGCAGGCCAGAGGATGTCAGTGCTGTCCCAAGAGGCTGGAAGGAAAGTACGCTGTCCGAGAGGCTGCGAGAAGGCCACAGTGAAGCAGGTGAAGACGTGACAAGCAGTGACAATACACCGTCAGCAAGACTAGGCTCCCCGGCAAAGAAATTGATGACCACAGAGAACACTGAAGCCGCCTCAAGAGACCGGTGAACCCCAAGCAAGGGAAGTGGGACACTGGGGCGCTCTGTAGCGTAGACTGCACACCACACAGAAGCTGTGTGAAAGCAAACCCAAGCAAGGGAACAGGACTGCTGAAAATATTAAGAAGGAAAACCAATGAAAAGGGGTTGAGGACCCCAAGGATAATTGAGCAAAACTGACATTCGTTGAAGACCTGGCAGGCGAGTATACGAGGCAAAGTGTGGCGAGTCTGAGACCTGCACCCAAAAGTGTATGTTGTAAAAGCCCTGGCAGGAAAGTGCAGCAGGCAACAATATTGTGATTCTGGGACCTGCACCCAAATGCAAAGAACATTGTAAAGGCACAAGGGAAGACTCGTACCCCTTTGGTGCAACCTGCTGTGAAAGCCCAGGCAAGAGTATACCAGGCATGGGAGAAAGGTGAAAAGTACAAAGGGAACGTTGTGATAGCCTGGTAGGTGACTACATAAGGCAATGTGAATGTAATGTCAGAGTTGGGAAGAGGGAGAATGACCTCTTAAAATTGTGGAAACTTAAGGCATGGTAGAAGTGTGAAAGTACAAGGGAAGACTTGTGACCCTTTGGTGCAGCTATACAAAGAAATCTTGGTAGTACACCAGGCAATGTGAAATTACTGTGGGAATTGGGAAAAGGGTCACCTCTTAAGATTGTACATACTCTAAGGCAGGGCTCGCAAAATCTACTAACCCACTAGCATTGCCGAGTAGTTTTTATTAGGGCAAGTACCATTTGCATTCTACTCGACCTTGCTGGCGAGTATGAGGATGGTAAAACTTTATTTTTCAATTACTGCTAACACACTTTGTTTGCAGTAAATGACAAATACAGTTTTCACTGTGCATGCTTAACAGCATTGCAGAAAATATGAAGTGTGCTTATGGTGAGGGGCACTGGTAAATATTTTGTCACCAGTCACCTTGGGGTAAATGTATTTCTCTTAGGTCAAGTATGTAAATTAAGTAACTCACCCTGCAGATCTAGTGTAATTTTTAAAAACGTTCAGGGCTGCTCAAAAGGAAGGTAGCCATACCCCTGTTGGACAATCTCAGAAACAGAAAATCCCTTGAGGCTGGGAAATCCCAGGGGAAGGGAAACCTACTCCTGTGATTAAAGAGCTATCGAATACTAAGGAAAGACATTGTGTTTGTAAATTCCAATAAACTGAGGAAGCCCCATGGGAAAGAAAGGAAATCCCTGGATTGGAAAGTTGTTGACCTTGGAAAAAGAAACTAAGCGGAAGGGTAGCTCCTCCCTTTATTATTTTAAACGTGTAAAATGCCAAGGAACCTCAGCAAAAATGGGAACACCTCCTGAGTATGATGAGTAGTAAATAATCCTGAGAAACCTCGGGAGAAGGGAGCCCCCCCCTCTTGAGACATGTCACACCTTGATTATTTTTGTTTCTTTTTACACCCTTATGGAACTTTTTGTTGGAACTGTGGAAAGAACCACCTTCAACCAGTTGAGACTGTACTCCTTAATCACATTCCTTCTTGAGCCACTGGAATTCCAGTGCCAATTTTTCACTTCTTGGCTGGGCAGGCATTAGAACCCCCTGGGGATTGTCTGCCAATTTGCGGCGAGGGAATGTCCCTCCCTTCCATCATTCACAGGGTGCTGAAGTAGTTGCCAGAAACTGCGCCATCATTCTGGAGGCTTATGGGCGCAATTACAAACAAAACAAAATAACAGAGATCACCTCAGTGGAAGGGAGCGGGGGATACCAAGTTCCTGGGGGAAGACGGCTATCCAATTTATTTGAATAGACATGGTTTCAATTTTAGTTTTTTAAAATGTTCCAACAGGTTATTCTTTCTCATATCTTGTGGAAGCGAGTTCCAAATCTTTGGGGCCGCTACAGAGAAGGCATCTTATTTAACTTGTGTAAGAGAACATCTAGGCTCTCTTAGCTGTAGTGTCATTTGATCCGAGCGTTCTTATGTTCGAATTCACCTGTACAGCCTTGGACAAATAGAAGAGACTCGTACGCATGATGCCCTTGTGTACCCATGACCAGGACGTACAATTTGATCCTCTCTTCTGTCGGCAAGCAGTGCAAAGCCTTTCTTGCTTTGGTGACGTGGTCATACTTCCTCAGGCCAGAAATAGCTCTAACTGCGCTGTTTAGTATGGCCTGAAGTCTTCCAAACTCTGATAGTCTATCTTAGACCCAATGATTGCTCTTGCTATAATTTCACAGTTGGCAGTTGGCTTGTGAGATAAACAGGTGTATTTGAGTGAGCAGTGTTATATGGTATGCTGAAGAGAACACCAAATGGCTCACTTGTACTTTCATGTTGTGATGTTGATACAGGAGCTTTGATTTGGTCTCCAGAAGGTACCCAGCAAGAGTGAAATTTCTATAATTCTCCCCTAACATTTCTATTCTATTTGGTGTACCAACAACCATGAGTTCCATCTTTTCCTTTTTTAGGGCAAGCACATTTTCTGCCATCCATGCTTGAATAATATCATAGACCTAATTTTCTATTTTTTATAATGGTATAGTTTGATTTCACAGACTTTCATTATTTAAAATCATCTTTTGCATCACTCCTGTATCATTCATCAATTTAACTTGTGCCTTTTAATTTTCGAATGCAAAAGAATTAGTCAATCAGACATTATTAACTTCTTTGCTTTTGTCCATTATCGCAGTCCAAAATCATGTATGGCTCTCGCCCAAATTAATTCGCAAGATAGGACTGACTTACTTACTATGATGGGTATTATCCCACATACCCCAGCCAATAACAGTTGCATCTTTACTGGAAAACAAGATATTTCCATAGATGCACAGGAAGAACGTTTAGCAGCCACTATAGCCTCAAACTTGGAGGAAGGGGGCAGTTTACTTAGGGCAAGGGTACAAACTGAACACCTGAATACTAGTACGGTGAACTATGTGCACCCAACCCCCGTCCCACTCCAACCTAGGCTGCCTTTATCTGCCTCATTGCTGGATGACTCTGCTGTGAATGTTATTGATTCCTCTGTTCTATCTAAAGAGTCTATTGTGCATCAATTGCCTTCTCCAGAGGTTAATAGGAACTGTGGTACCTCCGCTATTAATCTATCAATGGAGGTATTCTCCTCTGCTAAGGGGGTTAACCATACTTCCTCTATTCAAGTCACTCTCTCTGCTACCTCTGTTGCTACTATCAATACTCCCACAGTGAAACCCATACTGTTTAAAACTCCACTCTCAAAATCTTCGGTATATACCCCTAAAATAAAATCTTACACGCGTTCCCAAGGTAAACCTATCCAAGGGAAGAAAAATTCTAATTTCTTTGTAAAAAGGACAGCTACTAGTACCCTTATCAAACCTCCACATTCAGTCTTAACAGTGGCTACCTTGGACCATACGCATTTGGCGAATGTAGCAAAGAAGTTGGGGACTGAAGACCCTGGAGATGATGATATTGATATTAGTATTATAGAATGTGCAGATAAGGCAATAGCTGAGTCATTTGGATCCTAATTCCATTAATATAAACAATGTAACTCAGCAAACCTGTGATGCCTCTTATGTGGTTTTCCTTCTGAACTCACCAATTTTATTGATGAGTATACAGAGAAGCAAAATTGGCTCGGAGAAAGGGGTTTACTCCCCGATCCACAAAGGGACCATGCTAGCCAGTCTATTATGCATCATACCCTTAAAGAGGCAGATGACAGAATCAAATTAACTCAACCTACTCTATCTGCACTGAATATGGTTCAGTTCTTTTGTGAGTCTCTATGACAATATATGGTCAGAGGTTAGATCAAATTCTTTTACTCTCTGAAATCTATAATAGGCTGGAAGGTCTGGATAGATTTGAAGAATTGGTTAAAATTATCAAGGAAGATCATCCCTCAATAATAAAACCGTCTTCAGACTCTGTTTTCCCAACCCAACCTACTATGGAAGTCCCTTCGGCCAAGAAAGCCCTAAGCGTCCAAACGGCTAGCTTCCCGGGGGACCCTATTAACATGGCCTCAGGGATTACTGACCCTTATTGTGCAGATAGGGGAATTTCTAATCAACTTTCTTTGATTTCCCCTATGAAGGTTGAGGCCTTACAAGTGGGCCATATCCTTGATGTAGATTTTGCTACTACCCCCACAAAAGCATCTACCAAACCCCTACTGGAGAAAGCCCTAGAGGGGCTGATTCTCAACTCTGTAAGCACAATTTCCAAGGGTTTATCTTCAGGACCTACTACACCAGAAATGACAATCACTTAAGGGAAACAATATTGCCCCGTCTTCTGATTTTAAACTTGATCCTATTTTGGAAAAGCCGCTTGACACTATTGACATTACTAAGGTTTCGGTATAGTGTAAGGGCTTTGCTCATATATATAAAATCATAACCAACAAATAAAGAAAACAAAAAATCAGAAGAATATGAAAAAAAGAAATTCTTATACTAATCAATTTTAAAAAAATCTTTTTCTGGTAAGTGTCCCTGTGTGTGCGCAACAACTCTTATCCCTTCTGAGGGAATTAAGAATCCGGTGGAATTAGCAGGAACTGTGACCACTGCTTCTGCTGGATCAACTTCATTACCTTCCATTCTAGTTACACCCAGTCAGCCTGATCCCTTGGTAGTTAGTCCTGTGCCAAAGGATAATATTCCTGTGGTGGAGGTGGGCAATAGTGGGCGGGCTGAGGAAATTCCTGCTACCTACCTTCCAAAATCACCTCCTACTCAACTGGACCCCATAAACAGTATTGCTCCAGTTATATTGGATGCCCTAATTGTATGTAAGCCGATGGCACCCGTCTCGGACATAGCTCCCCTAACTACTGTGTGCAATCCTTCATCCACATTAGTTCCTAGTTACCCCGAGCCTATCACTCCGATGTTGGCAAATTTGGTCAACCTCAACATGGTAAAACTATTATTTCAGGAGCTTCTTAGTACAAATCCATCTACTGGCGGGGGGGGTTCTTATCCCAATTACAGGCTTGGCTCAGGATGGGGCCCCTAATACCTCTTCTCCTCCTATAGATAGCCTTCCATCCTGTCAATCTGATGGTCATTTGACCAATACAGAGTCTATAATGGGGGTGCGTGTTATGGGATTTAGACCAGTGGAGGGCCTCTATGTTCCTAACTCTCTTAACTCAACTAATTCTAAGCCCCCAAATGGAGGATTACTCAATGGTCATCTAAGCTCTTCCACAGGCCCCGAATTCTTTCAAAATAAGAACTCTTCTCATTCATTTGAAAGATTTCCTTTAGGACCATGTGTATCCCAAAATAGGACTATATTAAGGGGTGCTAGGGGCACTGATCTGGAAGCTGACGCTTTAAGTCAGTTTACTAAAAATATAACTGACTCTCTACCTCACTCAGCGGAGGCTTAACACTCCTTGGATATCTTGCAGCTTACTAGCCTTTGGGCCCGGGATATGCCTATTTGTCTTAATCTTGGAAATATATTAATCTTCCATCAACTTCCCTCTCTTTCACTCATTTCCTGCTATGATATGGAAAGGATTTTCTTTCTTATTAAAGGAAGCGTAGATATGAGTAACATTGTTCTGAAATCAAGAGTGGTTTTAGAAGTAATAATGGCCCAACGGGATGGTCTAATGCAGCTTGGTTTTGAAGTACATTTGCTACAAACTAATAATCTGCCTGGTAAATATGGAGGGTGTGAAGAGTATAGGGGAAACCTTACAATGGTCTACCATCCGGAAAGAGCTCCACAGTACCAGCAGAGGCAATTTGCGCACAGATTCAATGGAAAAGCAAAAAGCTGGGCCCAGGTTACCTCAGGTCTGTGGAAATGATCTCTGCTAAGTGCCCTCCTACATCCAGTCATGCTTCGGCCCCGAATAAATGTATTTTTCTCTCCTGGAACTCCAGGTTTTTTTTGTAAACCATATAGAATTCTTTTTCAGCTTCTAATTGATTTATTTTTATCCCCAAATATTTAATTAACCGTTTCACATTTTTTTCCCTTCTAGGAACATTGTCCGGGGTTTTGTTTTTGCACATCCCTTTCGTGGGTAGTTTAGAGACATCATTTTCAATTTCTTTATATTTATTTTTAAGTTGTTAGATTTTACATACGTTTCCAACGCTTGGAGTCTTTTTTGGAGACCAACTTGAGTTTTATCCAAAATGACCACGTCATCTGCCTACATCATGTAAGGCAACTGTACACCATTTATTTTTGGTAGATTTGCTAAAATAGTTTGCTGATTTTCTGCAATATCAGATGTATAGAAGTTAAAGTGTAGCTGCCTAAGGACATCCGTGCTTTAAACCATTCCAACTTGGATTTCCTTTGACAAGATTCCTTGTTGGGTTTGTCTAATTTTTATCGAAGTGTTGGAATATAGTGCCTTAATCGGTTCTAATATTTCGGACGGGCATTTCCATGATGTTAATTTTGCCCATAATTTTGTTCTGTTTATGACATCGAATGCCAACTGTAAATCAATAAAGGCTGCATGTGTGATGGATTTCTTTTTATCGCTTCAAATTTCAAGGTGTTGTCTTTAACACAGGTTGAAAGCCTTTTCAAAAGTAATGCTGCAAAAACTTTCCCCAAGGGGTCCAGCAACGCTATCAGGCGGTAGTTGTTTGAGAGTTTCCCATCACCATGCTTGAAAATGGGCATTAAGATTGCAGTTTTCCATGTAGCAGGGATAGCTTTGTTTCCCAATGATCCTAAATAATTGCATGCATAAAGTGGCCTATATTTCTGGATTTTGTGCCAAATGTGGCGTTGCTTAGTCCCTCGGGGCCTGGGGCACGTGAAGTATTTGTTTTTGAGCATAAAGATTTCATGATGATCCCAATCAACGTTCCAGGTCTGATTGATGTATGATTTATTTTTTTAGTTGGTCCGAGTCCTTTTCCTTATATAATGTTGGAAAATAAGTTCTCCAGTCTGCCTCCGTGATGTCAGTCATGAGGTGTTCATTGGTAGTGATTTTGATTCAGTAGCTTCCAAAGGTGACTGCTATTTTTGTATCAAGTCCATCTTTGTCATTTTGATCCAGTTCTTATATTGGTGGATCAAGAGTTTGATGGCTTTATCACTAGCTTCAGATTCTATTTATTTCAATCTTTTTATATTGGCCTTTACTTCTTTTTTTGTGTGAATTTGATGATTAAAAACATGAGTTTGTTTTTTCCACCGTTTCTTCGAATTTGTTTGTTTTAAATGGGATCAGTAGCCATTCATACTGTAGTTTTTCAATTTCAGACTGTGAGTAGTTGTGGAATCTTTGTGGTAGGTCTTTAAGATGATCAGGAATCCGCAGTCTATTCATTCCCGTGTTAAGTTCTAACCTGGCAATCAGCGCCTTCATTGGATGGTCTAACTCAAAGGCACATTCAATTGTGATTGTTGTGGTAGTCGCTATTCTGTGAAGTAATGTTGTTTTCATCACCATATCTGTAATGCCATTAGATGTATAAATATAATCCAAGTAGGCACTAGATGTGCCCTTCATCCAAGTTGGTTTCAGTCTCTGATTTTCGGCCTGGTTTCTAGTTAGTGATGTTTCTTTTGGCCATTTCTTTCACCCACACTTGACCTCTCTTCAGCAGTTTTTCTAGGGTGTTCTCAGTCCAATTTTGATCAAAGAGGTGGATGTTTAGATCTCCGCTTATGATAAACTCCATTTCTATAATTTTTTTTTAGACGCTCCGTATCGATGGCTGTTAAAACGGTGTCTATGAAACAGTCGTTAATCGCCACTGAATTTCAGTATGGGTTTAGGACTCCTAATTTCATTCTGTTTCGCTTGTCTGAATCACTGCCTTTGCTTTCAGATTTTTTGAATTTATGTTCGATAATAGTCAATTGTACCCACGGATAAAAATTCTTTGTTTCAATCAGTTTTCTTTTTAAAACTGTTTTATTTTTCAAAGAAGGCATACATCACACAACAGTTTATGCTTTGTTATACTAATACATTACTAGGGTCTACTTTCAGAGTTTAACGTTGTGAAGGAAATGTCTCTAATTTTCATAAATGTTTCACTTCATCCCTCCTCCCCTTCCCCCCCCCCCCCCTTCCTTCCATACCCCCCCTCTTTTGGCCAACAAGTCCTTGGTTTCTCTGTCTTCTCCCAAGACCAGTGTGTGAGTTGTCCTCCCGCAGTCTCATTGAATATGGATGTTTCTGAGAATGTGAGGTTTAAAGTAGTGGGCTTCCCTGTCCTCTACATAGTCCTGGAAGGGGTCCCAAATAGACAGGAATTTAGTCTTCCAACGTTGTGCCAATGTCATTCTCGCTGCCGTCAGTAGGTGTTATTAAGGCTGCCTCGTTTCCAGCATAGCTTCCCTCTGACACTGCTCCCCAGTAAAATGATTTTTGGCGACATTGTCAGCTCCCTTCCTGTTATGACTTTGAGCCCAAGATTTCTTTCCAGTAGGTTTGTTTCAATCAGTTTTAGGTTGCCATCTATTTTAAGCAACGTTAACATCCCAGATGAAGGTCGCCCTTTTTCCTGATATACAGCCGGGTTTATACATGTCGTGTAACATTCACATGCAGGTTGGTTATATAACCAAGTTTCTTGGAGACCTATTATCTTATATTCCACTAAGTCTGAGTTTTCTTTTCCAAAAAGGTGTGCTGAACCCCGTGTATTCTCATTCAATCCGCCAGTATCTTGCTCATAGTTTCCTCATAGCGGGATGGAACATTGCACGTTATCTGCATATTTAGTAAATTCAACATTATTCCTGTCCAACAGATGGAAGAGAGGGGTGGTAAAATATTGTGAAAGGAGGGTGACAAACAAGCACCCTGAGGAACTCCACAATGCAAAGTACTGGGCAGAGCTTCCGCTATGTCACTACACACTGTGTTCTATTACTAAGAAAAGATTGTACCCATGCCGAGGCAGCATCTGAAAACTTGGCTACCTCCTTCAATCTGGTGAGCAATAGATGGTGATCCACTAGGTCGAAGGTACTGGTTCTCTGAGCTGAAGGCCCTTGCTTTTCTGCCTCTAGTTAATTTTCCCCAGAGACTGGATCATCTGTCCCTGGAGAGGGTGGAGATTTGGTATCCCTCCCTCCGATCTCTTCAGTTATCAACCTGGATTTTGATTTGACTCTGGGCTTATTCAAAGTGAACATGATTCGTCATGGCTGCTCACATCCACAAGTGCTCAGTGCAAGCGTGAGTGGATGAGATTTTTTTCACTGGTCCCTTGGGAAGCGGGTGAACCTGTTAAGATGTGGGATGGACCATATTTTCTCTCTCCTTATTTCTGATGTTGGCTTTCTCAGAGACGGGGTTTGAGTTTCAGTTGTCGTGCTGCATCCACCTCTTAGCTAAAGTGGCATTCAGAGATGTGGAGGTGGAAGCTTCCTCCTCTCTAACCCATTAGAGAAGCAACACTTTGAGGGACTCTGGCAACTGTTCCCACCTGTGCGAAGTTTTCATCCTCTCTGGGACCTCAATGTTCTCATACCACTGGCTCACAAGCCTTTTGAACAAATTGCCATGGTGGACCTTAAACTGGTGGCCTGGAAGAGTTGTCACGTCTGGTCACCGTGTTGGGGAAGACTGCCGTCTTGATAGCTGTATGTTTGGTCACCTGGATGCAGAGCTGTAGGCTCTGTCTGCAGTTGAACAGTTTTCTACATTTCTCAAGTACAAGTTGGGGCTTGTACGCACCCTTCTTTTTGTGTCAATGGTCTCACTGGATTTTCATATGAACCGAGAAATTGCTTCACCAATGTTCTTTCCAAACTTTTCGTCGAAGGAGAAAAGGGTGCTCCCCAATCTCTACTTATATCTAGCATTGAAATTCTATCTTGGCAGGACCAAAGACCAGATATTCAGACCAACTTTGTTCTGCATGGTGGCAATTCTCATGGTTGACTGCTTCCACAGCATCCATTCATCCTTTGCCCCCTGTATAGCTTCTGCATCATCTAGGCTTGAAGGGTCCACAGCTTCCCAATTGCCTTCACTTCCGTGCTGTTTTTGTGTCAAGGCTGCCGCTGTTGCTTTTTGGAGACCAGTTCCTTGGGAGATTATTGCCAGAGCTACTACTTTAGGCTCATCTGCATCCTGTGGACACTGTTTGGATTGCAGTTCTTGAGCCGATGCTCAACTTGGACAGACAGTCCTGCAGAACTTGCTTGGTTAGGTATTCTCAGGACCACTGAACCTTCATTGTGTGAACGCTGGTTTGTCTCCCGTAAGTATGTAAGAATAAAGAAATGTTACTTGTCATGACTTAACTGCTTTCCTCCATACATCCTCCCACCTTCTACACTAAATTTGTTGTCGGTCGGGCACGGTCTAGACGACCGAAAAGAACTGGCGGTGTGAGGCTCATAGCAGTGCCTGCGACGGCGTCACCACGTGAACGCATATGCACATATATCTGATCATTAAAATTTGAGGACATATTTTGCTAGGCACCAAAATGTTAGGGCACCTTCCCTGTGAGCAGGAACACTCCCACAAGTACAGAGGAAGGAGACTCTGGGCAAGGATTACAGGAGTAACTACTGATTAACTGATTTTTATCTGATTAATCTAGGCTTCTATTCCTATTGAGGAATGTTTGTGTTTAATAGTTCAAATGTAAAAGACTAGTTTGTTGTCTTGTGTATATATTTTGTATGATTGGCCATTTTGGACAAGAAAACTTGTACGTAGTTTTGGACGAAAGCAATGAAAACACAAAAAACCCAAGACAAAACCTAGAAGAAGTCTTCAATGACGCGGACACCACAAATCCCACAGCCTAACAAGTGACCGACCAGGAAGGAAACCTCAACACTGAGCAGAAGACAACCTTGACAAAGCCCAAACCAAACACCTCCAAACTTCACTGCAATCTAATAAATGCAAGATCCATGTCTAAACACTCAACAGA
Organism: Ambystoma mexicanum; assembly: GCF_040938575.1. Taxonomy (NCBI): domain Eukaryota; kingdom Metazoa; phylum Chordata; class Amphibia; order Caudata; family Ambystomatidae; genus Ambystoma; species Ambystoma mexicanum. The sequence continues at coordinate 925,462,388 of NC_090933.1, read as the reverse complement.
GATCTTCGACCTACTCGATGACAACGGCATTGACATCCTGTTCATCACAGAAACATGGCTGGACGACAACTACAAAATCACACTCCAAAGCTGCCTTCCGACAGTCTTCAAATACCTACAAATAAACAGAAAAAACAAAAAAGGAGGAGGCATCTCTATAGCATTCAAAGACACCTGAAAATTTAAACTGACGAACCACTCAACATCCTGAACTGCGAAACCATGGTAATGCACCTAACAGCGAGCCCAAAAACCAACATCACATTCATCCTGGTATGCAGACCGCCAACATATGATGCAACATTTGTCGATAACTTCATAGAAGCCATCAGCAATTTGGCCATCAACCACGAACACCTAATCATCCTGGCGGACTTCAAAATCTGGTTTGAAGACAGCCACGCCAACTCCCAAAACTCACTAATTGAACAACTCAGCACCATGAAACTACAACTAGTCAAAGGAGCAGCGCACTCGGCAGGACACACACTAGACGCAATTTTCGCCAAAGAAAAACTCATCACCACGGCACCTCCGATACAAATACTGTGGAGCGACCATCTCATCATCCCATTCGTGATCACTCTGCCTACCCAAGCCTATATCCAACATCAGAAACTCACAACCACCACCAAAAGAAACTGGAAACACGTCAAAGAAAGCAACCTATTTGAACAACTGGAATTAACAAAACCCTCAACTACAGAACAGGAGCTAGCGGACCTAGACGGGAAAGCAGAGCTACTGCACAAATGGATCGCGGATACAATAGACCAGATCACCCCAGAAAAACAGTTCACCCCATCAAAAAAAAGAGCAATGACAAAATGGTTAACCCCACTATTGAACGACATGAAAAAGGAAAACAAAAAGATGGAATTGGAATTGAGGAAAGAATACAACCCAGGGAAATAAACGCTGTACCAGAAACAAATACGCGCATACAAGAAGGAAATTCAAAAGGCAAAGAGAAGACATTACAATGACAGAATCAACAATGCCACCCACACACAAAAAGAAATGTTTAGCATCATTGAAGAAATGAGAAACCCACCAGGCTGTGATAACACCGCAACCCCCTCAGAAAAACTATGCAGCGACCTGGCAGACCACACAAAAGCGACCAACCAACCACAACATACAACCCAACAAACCCAACACGAAACCGCAGCACAAACTCCAAAGCTTTCCTGAAATATCAGCAGAGGCATTCGCAATGCTGGTAAAACGAAGCAAGAAAGCGGGATCACCCATGGACCCCTGTGCCCCAGACATCTACAAATCAATGCTCGTGCAAAGATCGCCAGCAAAACACTGCAGAAACCTTCTAAATCTAACACTATCAACAGGGACTGTACCGAAGATCTTCAAATCGGCATACATCAAGCCACTCTTGAAAAACACAAGTGGTGACGTGGAAGACCTTTCCAACTACAGGCCGATCTCTATCATCCCCTACCCAGCAAAACTTCTAGAAACCTACGTATATAAACTATCCCAAGAACATGTAGAAAAACACCACCTGCTAGACCAAGCTCAAATCGGTTTCAGACCAGCGAGAGCCACGGAAACAGCACTACTATCCATCTGGGACGACCTCAAAACTAACGCAGACTCAAAACACTACCTCAGCCCTTATTCTGCTCAACCTCTCCGCAGCCTTTGACACAGTTAGCCACGACACCCTGACCAAAAGACTAGAAGGCATAACAGACCCAGCACTACGCTGGACCAAATCCTTCCTAGCAGACAGACAGAAACCGTATGGATAAAACCTTTCATATCCACTCCACGAGTTAATGACTGTGGAGTGCCACAAGGATCCTCACTATCTCCACTGTATTTCAACATCTATCAGACTCAGGTCATCAGAATCTTCAAAAAATACATTACATGTTACAACTACGCAGATGACGCTCAGATCATCTATTGAATCAAAGACACCGATGCAGACCATTCAACCCTAACCAACTGTCTAAAAGAAGTCTTCAACTGGATGGATGCCAGCAACTTGAAAATCAACCCAGGAAAAACAGAAACCATGATCGTATCCAAAGACCAAGAGAACTAAACCACCATCCCATTGCCTACGGAAATGGGAAACGCACCAACACCATCGAAGGTAGTAAAATAATCTGGGAGTCCTAATGGGCAACACCCTAACCCTGGAACCACAAATAAATGCAACAGTGAAGAAATGCTTTTTCCTCCTCCACATGGCAACAACAATTCTACCTTTCCTCTCCTTCACGCATAAAACACTCGCTATCGTCGCCCTAATCATGTCAAAAATGGACTATGCAAACAGCCCCTACCTCAGGATACCAGAATACCTCCTGAAGAAAATGCAATGGATCCAAAATGTAGCAGCAAGACTACTCCTCAAACTATCCAGAAGAGACCACATCACTCCAGCCCTAAAAACACTACACTGGCTCCCAATAAAACATTGCATCACCTTCAAAACAATGTGCATAACGCACAGGGCAATCAGCGGACAAGGAGCAGAATTCCTACAGAAGAGGAAAAGAAATAAAACACTGAAGATCACCTAAAATTCAGGAAATCACTAAAAACCTGGCTCTTCAACACCACAGACTAAATCTGGAAACCAAAACCGGAAAAAGGATGACTAAACCGGAAAGGACACGGACATCCCCGACCCGAGAGGGTAACTCCCGCGGCACTTGGACGGGTGACACCAGATAGACTGGAACACAAGCGGCACGCATGGAGACTGAGTCAACTACCTCAGACAATCCCACCAACACTTTTGCCCGCCCCTTAATTACCACCAGGTACCACAGTGGTGTGGAATTGTCGAGATATTGGCAATCACCACACTACCTGAGAGGTTGACATTGGCAGGTGCACTGGCCACAGGAGTATGAAGGGGGGAATGAGGGGAGCTATGAGAGAGCATGTTAGAGGTGGGGGCCAGAGGAGTAAGGAACCTTATATGCCAGTTGGACCCAGGTCAGGACAGAGCCGCATCAGGGGAAACTACGCAAGCCGAGCACCTCAATTCAGGATAGAGACACAAACTAACCAACTTACTAACAATTTCCCTTTCTGCATACACCTCTAACTCCAAACCAAACACAACCAAAACCTACAGCGCAACAACCGCACAAACTTCACTACATTGCAACAACAAAACAAAAACACAGTCTTGCACAACAGTACACGACGACTACCGGCCGCAAACACCCCAGGCTCAGCCAACGGACCCACCGGGCTGAGGCCGCCAACAGCACATCACTGCTCTCTTGCACTTTTCCAGCTTCCTCCCACTAACTCAACCTCCCCTCCTCTTTCAGAGCCGCCAGGGGACCACTCCAGTGGTGATAGTGCGCGGTACAAATGTCCTTTAACATTAACATTTAAATCCTGAATAGGATTGTCCCTCACAAGCATCAAAATGCACATTAGATGGGAAAGGGCTAAAAGCAACTCCTGTGTATCGGGGATTACCCAGCAGCAGGAGCTACCACTGGGGGATAAGGATATAGTATATGGGGTTATGCAAATCTAACATAAACTTGAGATGATGCATGTTGCTGTTAAATGTCTTTTAGATGGTTCTTTTTTGCTACCAGCAGAAGCTAAAATACTCCCAGCAATTCCAATACCTGCCTTCATGAATACCCCTGATCGATAACCAGATTGAATGTTGAAATATTTTTATTTATTGTAACATGCATTTCCTTTATTCCATCTAGATTTGCTGTGATTGCATTTGGCTGTGCTAGCTGCCCAAAGCTTACTTGTGGACGTGATGGCTGTGAAACAGAGTTCTGCTACCACTGTAAACAGATCTGGCATCCCAACCAGACCTGCGATGCAGCCCGGCAGGAGAGGGCACAGAGTCTGCGCCTGAGGACAATCCGCTCTTCATCCATAAGTTACAGCCAGGAGTCTGGTGCGGCAGGTACTGATAACAAGGTTACCTATCAAATTGTGATTGATAAGTCTATTAGCCATAGATATTTTGATTTACAGGCTATGTCCATCTAAAATCTCGTGTTGCATGTGGAATGATTTCTCCCACACATGTATTTTGATGTTGGATGTTGCAGGAAATATCAAGACAATTGACTGCTCTATTGACTAAATCCCAAGCACCAATTTAATATGCCCTCGGTGTTGGCTCTAGAATGGAGAATCTCCTTAATAGGTGAAATGTGAAGCGGATAGTTGGGGTGTGAATCAGTATATTCATTAGTGATCTGCCCTGGAGTTCAAGAGAGCAGGGTGTTTCTCCTTTTGGAAGGCACTATACTGTGCTTTGGTATAGCACAGGCACTTTTGCAGTCCTTCTAGGGCACGATTTGTCTTTAAAAGCCAGATTGCTGCACTTGCATTGGAGTTCTAAATGGATTACTGCAGATTTATATTCTCTTTGCAGACAGTTTGTTATTAGGCGTTAGAAAGCCCATACCCGATTCCAAGATGGCCGCCGTGCACTAGAGACGTGTGCAGGCGGACGTCGTCCCGTAATGAATCTCATCGGCACACTGAGAGTATCTTAAATCAGCTGCTCCCCTAACCCTGCGAGCAAGTTTTGTTTGTGTTTGGGTCCCCCTTGACTCCACCCAGACGAGAAGTAAATTAAAAAGGCAGGAGGAATTGGTGATTTACAGCACCTAAGGAACAGCAAGCACGGGTGAGTCGGTAACGCAGCTCACCCATACTTGCCTACAGACAGCGGCCACACTGGAAGATTGGGACTTGCTCAGGCAATATTGTGAAACACTGTATTCCCAGAGACTCTGACATCTAAGAAACAAAGTGAAAAGACAATACTCTGAAGCGCGAAGTGGCTCTTCTCTCTTGAACTGGCCTCAAGGTAACTGCAAGAACCAGGGGAGCAGACTTATGAATTTCCCAGGGGGGAGGGAGAGGGCCAAATACAGGGAGTGACATCACTGGCAGTTATATGACCGCAAATTTGCATGTAGTCGTCAACTTGGTGCAACGGCGCGCGGGGGGGGCGGGTTTTGGCGCGCGCAGTGCAGGACAGTGGAAACATTGGCTAGCATGCACTGCATATACTAAAGTCAAGAAAGGAGATTTAAGCCTTCAGGTTGCATTCCAGTAAGACATCACTGCCCCTACTCCACCGCTCTATAATCGTCCAGCAACACAACTAGGATGGGAGAATGAAATGCTTGCTAAACGGAAGGTACAGCTGCAAGGTGGAGTACCACCACCACCAAAAACAAAAGTTCCCAATTCAAGGCAAACGAGAAGTAAAGATGTTTCCCGATTAAAAAGTACCAAGCAAGACGTGTGTGGTGACATAGTTCAGTAAAACATCAACAATTCAAATTACAATAGTGCTGCTGTAGATTGGCCAGCCACAAGTGACATTTGCTAAGATGTTACCTCTGGGTAACCAGATAGAGTTAGGGATGTAGCTTAATCTTAAACCTTTCAGTGGACACATCAGATGTGCTGCTGAAGTATAATGCAATCCTGGCTGAAGTATAATGCAATCAAGTGTGGTTTCAGACTTGGGGGGGTGGCGGGGGGAAGAGTGTTAACTGCTTTTAACATTGTAGTTTACCAGAAATTCTGGTAAAGTAGTGTACAATGTTAAAAAGCAGTTACCCAGGCTCACCCTGCACCCAGGTGATGTTTGGGACTGATGGAAGCACTCGTGTCTAAATGTTGTAGCCATGGTTGTCTCCATGTTTTAAAAACTCCCACTTTCCGGGTTTTCAACATTCATTTGAAGCACCCCTTATTCAAAAAATGAAGGAGTCAGTAAAACAGCCAATACTGAAAAGCCTATTTCGCACAAGTAGTAAGGCCCAAAGAGTAAGAGCGACTGTATAGCAGACCATGCCAATGTAGCATACTCCAGGATTACTTTCAGTCAAAATTCACCCACTGCAATGTTCCTAAATTCAGATTGCAGAGTAGTGTCCGACTGAACCTCAATCAGCTCTTCCTGGGCATCAAATGGATGATGCACCACCTCCTCTGCCAGAAAAGTCTGCATCACCCAGTCGTTAATGCCAGCATTTACTTCAGGGAAGTATTCATCAAAGCTGGACCTTAATGTTGCTAGTTGGCTTGCCCAGCTCCAACTGTTCTTTTGCAAAGGTCTAGCTTCCTCTTGAAGGCAAATACTTTTTTATTCATTCTTTCCTCTGTGTTCCCATGTCCACAGGAATGCCCTCAAAGGTGGGATTGGGAGTTTCTGGGGTGGTGAGTTCTAGTGGTCTTAGTTTCCTTTATAAAATACATAGTATGTCAACCAGACAATGTATCATTGTGTACAGCTTAAAGGGGGCCACCTGACCCAAAGCAGCACACTAGGAGATGTATTTTGGAACAATCAACATTATAAACACACCTCTAGTTTAGATTGTAAAGAGTGCTTGTGCTGCAATTACAAGCACCCAGTTAATAAAGTCCAGACTTAAAACACTTGATCAGCATTCAGTGAGTAAAATAACCTTATAAAAATAAAATGCAGCTTTGCATAAAATTACAGATACTTTTTGGGATTATCAGGCACTGGCTAGCAGGCTCTGCTGTTGCTGTGGGAGAAGTGAGACTTGCAATGGCGACAAATTTAAGGTTAATAGCTGCCGTTTATCACAAGATGGCAGGCCAGCATAGATCTTAACCACTGAATGCCCACTGAACAGCTATAAACCCTTCTATGTCAGCAAGAGGCTGATGTAGAGGAACCAGTGTTAGAAAGCAATGAGGTAATTATACTGTACCATATCCCGTGGGAGGTGATGCCCCCCCCCCCCCCCAAAGACTCAGTGAAGGCCCCTTGTGTCAAAAGGTTGAAAAGTCCTGCTGTCTCAGTCCCCACAGTCCTAACTTCTCCCCCGCTTAGAGTGTAAGCAGTCTGCGGCACACAGCTTGTAATGCAAGTCATACATTTTAAGCGTCAGGACAAAAAACACTTGGGCAGTTCCACACCACTGCTGCCACCCAGGGTCGGACTGGGACAAGAAATGGGCCCGCGGTCACCCAAAAGAAAGGGGGTCACTCCTCGCCTCACGACACTTGACCTCTATCACTGAAAGTGATGTAGTTTGACCCCACACCAAAGTGACATTGCGGAAGCGAGGAAACACAACCTTTCACCCATCGACAAAATAGGAAGCGGCATCAAATAGCATTGTTCCTAAGTAAACTACATTACGAAAAATATGGTTATGATTTCACTAAGGTGATATACATTTCATACAACAGTGGATCACAATACGTATCATTAATATCTGTGTATAGATCCATATTGTCAAATTACTGTGACTCCAAGCAGACGTCCAAGGCCATATGATATTATGGTATTATTTAGCACTTACCCTAAAGCTCTTTTTTTATAGAACAAATATGCATACAATATCACCCAACCTGTGTTGGTACTCACATCGACCCAAGAAGGATGAAAGGTTTTTGAAGAATAAAAAATGAAAAAATACATTTGAAAAAAATGAATTTTTCCCCAAAAATGTTTTCAAACCGGCCCAAGCATGGCCCGAAACCGGCCATTGCTCCCCAGGGACGATTTCAGCCCGGCAAGGGGCCAATCCGACCCTGCTGCCACCACCCATAGTGCGGCAGAGGCTGGGCCTCATGAAGACTAAAATAAGCACACACATTCTTTTGCCGCAATGACCATCATCAAGGCAAAAGAAGGTGTGCGCTTTTTCTTTTGTCTTCATTAATAGGCTCCTAATGGAGCCTGAGACCCCACAAAGGCCCGGCCCCTGTCGCACTAAGCATGTATGGCAGGGGCCGTGGATCGGGCTGCTGCTTGTTAATGAAGCAACAGACCGACCCTTTGGTCATTTAACCTTTTTTTTTTTTATTTTTATTTTTTTTCAAACTGTGGATGCGCACCCCACAGTTTGAATACCGCTGCGCCTAAACCGCCCCCTCCAGGACCATACACCAATGAGTCCTAAAGGGGAGGGCTTAATCGCACATTTTCGCGATTATACCCGGCCGGAGAGAAGTGATGCAGTATCGATGGAAAGGGCCATCGATGCTGCATCACTTCTCTCTGGCCCGCGGGGGGGGCTCAGCCCCGACTTGATTTTGCCGGGGGGGGGGGGCCTCTGGCCCCGGAGCTCACATCGCCCCCCCCAATAATCCCCCCCCGTACTCAGCGCTTCTGGCAAGAACGAGGAAACGGGCTCCCTCCTCTCCAATTGTCTTGAAAAATCAGGACCAGGAAGTTCACTTCTAGATCTCTTACTGGGGGAGAACACATGAAGATATGGGAATATTATAATCTCTACTCGGGGAAACTACGGTGGTACCAATTTAACACTGTGCAGCCGCATAGATTAAAGGGTGACCGAAATCTGGGTGGAGCACTGTCATACTGCGAAAGAGACTCGGTGAAGAAGAGGATAAACCTTCATTCCAGTAACAGTGCGGGCAGGCCCGAGGCTCTTGCAACTCATGAAGTTACACAAGTCACTGGCCCCAGCCCTAATCACATCAGTAATACAGGACTCTGACGCGGAATAACAGAGGTGTTAGAATATGTAGTAGCTCATCCGGCACCCGCGCTGCAACTGTGTTGGCAGAATTGTCTTTTAGCATGTATATTTTAAAATCTTTGGCTGGAGCTTTGGGACAACCGCAAGTAACAGATCCAATGCTATAGGAACCTCAGAACTGTTACCCTTCTGACTAACCATTGAACTTGTACACAGATTCTTTGAGTTTGCAGTGTTCGCCACCAGCAGCGCACATCATACGGTTTGCAGAGGGTTCATAAACTACTGAACCAACAGCACAGGCCATTCTATATACAGAACCTTCAGGCACCAACATCACCAACGGCCCAGCGTACTAGCCCCGTTGGAAGTAAGCACCTAATGACATATCTGTAGCTCTTGCTTATTTATGGACTACTGCTGCAACGCCAGGTATTTTATTAATACACCGATCACATTGGCATTTGAACCAAATACAATTTTAACCCTGGACATTGTAACCCCAGACACTCTGACTGCAGCATTTGCACTTGCAACGGATACACCAGCATCAGCACCAGGATTAGCTTCTACTGCGTTACTGTGATTGTTACATTACGGTGTGCATCAATATCACCTGCAAGCGCCTGCATAAAGGTTGAATACTTTGTTTAATAAGAGTGCCCATGCAGCGAATGCACAAGTAGTGCCTTCACTGAAGAAAGCTCTCTATGCCGGGCACAAAAAAGGTTGCAGTGACCGGTCGCTCTAATCCTCGGTTAACAAAAGAAAGTCTGTTAAAAGATATTTTGTATTTGTATTTATTATGTTTTATATAGCGCTTTCATCCAAAGCGCTTTACATTATAACAGAATACATAGAGCAATTAATCTGTGAAGGGGAGGGGACAGAAGGGGGAAGGGGCAAGGGGGGACAGAAGGGATGTAAGGGTGAAGTGAGGAAGGATAAGGGGGAGGGAGGAGAGGATCATAGGGAGGATTTGAGGGAAGGGGAGAGGAGAGGTGGGGAAGGTTTCAAGGCAGGGAATGGAGGAGAGAGTTCAGGGAAGTGCGAAAGGAGGAAAAGGTAGGTATAGAGCGGGCTAGAACTTCCAAGTTGCAACAACTCGGTACCCCTACTCGAGCCACTGACTCTCTAACAGCAATGGCATGTGCCAAAGAAGATTTTGAAAAGAGTTTTCAGGACTTTAAGACTACGTTCACATCTGCATTTCAAATGCAATTTACTGCATTCACATCAGAGATTGGGCAAATGATCACATAATTTAGAAGAGATCTAACTGATCTGGGTGAGTGTACGGATGCAAACAAGAGTGATACAAGAACTGTCCCACAAAAATGCACAATCGGAAGACCTGATGGAATATTTGGCGAGATCAACACATCTTGAAATTCAATGCAAAGATTTAGAAAATGGGTCTCGAAGAGTGAATATTCGAGTTAGAAACCTCCCTGTAACAGTTGAAGACCCAGAATTAAAAGACGCAATAATTACAATCTTCAAAGACCTACTGAGTAATGATGAAGATGAGATGATATCTCTGGACCGTGTCCATAGAGTGCGCCTGAAGAGATCTGATCCAGGGGCGTGTCCTAGAAATGTTTGCAGCATGTGGGGATTACCCACAAAAAGAACACATTTAAAAGGCAGCCAGACAAGCAGACCCAATTTCATATAATGGCTCAAACATGCAACTCTACCAAGATCTTTCGCCACTTATGCTCCAAAAACACAAACGCAAATAGTGGTAAAACACTACAATCAAGGAAGATAAAATATATAAAAATTATAGATGACATTCTTGTTTGGTGTGACATTTGCAGTGGATGGGAGGCAGCACAGGATCGCCACCTGGGAAGAAGGAATAGAATTATTGAAAATCGTAGAAGATGGTGACACCCTACGGAACTGTCAACAATCTGGTCACCCACTCCTTGCGACACTTGCCTAATGGACCGGGAGGAGAAGCAGCACGAAGCATTAGACGTAAAGGATCAAGCTGGAACCGCTGGACCTCTCACCTTCAAGGCCCTTGAGAAATTTCTAAAACGTGACAATCATTTGAGTGAGAAGAAGGGGAATGTTTGACGATGTGCTGACTATGGTATTGCATTGGAGACACGGGACAAGGCACTCCAACTTGGATGCTGTGGAGAGGAGGTGAAGAGGTTTTTAGGATACCCTAAGGGGAACTCTGGAGGAAGTGGTGAACCACGGCGAAAGGTAGATGTTTGCAGGTACTCTAGGTACTATGGGTCACACCAGGGTGGGGGGAGGGGGATAAAGGGTGTCATTGGTCCAAAGTTACAAATGTGTGTGGGAGGGGTGAGGGGGGGAATTAGGGTACTAAGTTTTGGGAAACGGACGGGGAAGAACCGCACGAGGTGGAGGATCCAAAAACTAGGATTGTTTAGGCTTTGGGCAAGTACAACAGCACAATCTTAAAAACCCAAAATATTCAAGTGTATATCACTGAAACGTAAGAAATTAGAGAGGATTTTGGCACGACACCGCCCGGATGTATTGGCATTGCAGGAAACTCGCATAAGACAGCAAGGCAAGCATAGACCTCATATGACCTCATCCCCTAATCGTACAACCCAATGCGCATAGGAAGATGGCAGGTGTCTTAATAGCAATTAGAATGGCGATACAATTTAAAATAATTATTGCCAAAGCGGACAAGGAGGGTTGCTACTTATTTATTTTTGCTGAAATAAAATTAATAAAGATCACCCTGGCCTCACTTTATGCCCCAGGCACTGGCCAAGATGGGTTTTTGGGAAAGACATTGGCAGCAATGAAAACATTTGTCAGGGGGAACAGCTAATACTTTGTGATTTCAATGTAGCATGGGACCCACACCAGACAGGAGTGTGAGGACCCAATATGGCCATTCCCCTCCCTCATATGGGTTACGCTTAAAAGTTGATCAATTGTTAATTTCCGATGTGTGGGTAACTTTGAAAGGGACAGAGAAAGTCTATACTCACTACTCCCACATCCATAAATCATTTTCACATATAGATTATATTTAGTCATCAACCACGCTGTTAGGCTATATTACAAATACAAAATGTACCCGCTTGCACTGTCGGATCGAACGCCTCTGGTGATAGAGCTATCCTTTCAAAGTTTGATACCAGGTATATGGTCTTGGGTTTGCCCTACAGAGCTTTTTCGGGACTCGGTAGTGAGAGAAAAACTAAGGGGAATGATCGTGGAATTTTTTAAATTAAATGACACGGGTGAAATAGCGATAAATGCATTATGGGATGTTTTTAAGGCTACGCTTCGTGGGGAACTCATTTCAGAGGGGGCTCGCAGACATATGTAAAGTGGTGCCTTAGAATCTGAATTGGAGGCTGAATTGAAGCATACGATGAAGAAAATGGAAATGGATGGCGGGCTAACCACTAAAAAGGCATATAGAAACATAAAGGGGAGGCTTCAGCTTCTACAAACCACAAAAGTGGAGAAAGGCTTATTGTATGCGAAACAAAAATGTAAAGGCGGATAAAGCTGACCGCTTGCTGGCCAGGCATCTTACGCAAAATAAGGCATCACAAACTATTTTAGGCATAAAGGATATTCATGGGGAATTGGTTACAACAAACCCACAGATTCTTGCCGAAGAGTATTATTCCACTTTATATCAATCCGATTCGCGAACACTATAGCCCAAAAGACATACCTACACGCAGTTAAGCTTCCAACTATTATACCTCCGGTACGCCAACAGCTTGAACAAGATTTAACGACTGAAGGAATCTCACTGGTAATCCGTAGCCTACCTCTCAATAATGCTCAGTGTCCCGATGGATATTCGGGCCCCTTTTTTTTTTTTTTAAAGTATCAATATTGACCCCAAAATTATTAAATCTCTAGAATTCATTTAAAGTTAACAGACATACAAGTCCATCAATGGAGGAAGCTAAAATGATTCTTTTTCCAAAACCTAATAAATACCTCACAATGTGTGGTTCATACAGACCAATTGCCCCGATTAACCCTGATGCCAACATTTATACAAAAATCCATGCCAACCGACTAGAAAATATTCTACCTTTCTTAATCCACCCTGAGCAATCTAGGTTCAAGGCTATGTCATTTGATTAAGAAAATTACTAATCAACAAGTGCTTTTTCTGTCACTAGATGCTGAGAAAGCGTTCGACGGAGTTGAATGGCATTCCTGTTTCAAACTTTAGAGGCAATGGGATTTGGCCCTCGATTTTATGGATACGATTCGAGTGAATTATAAAGACCCCAAGATAAGGTTGTTAATTAATGGCCAGGTATCTACATCCATCACACTATATAGTTAAGATTAGGCAAACTGATCAAATATGAGATACCATTCGGGGGTGAAAGTTATAAAATAATGGCATACGCGGATGATATGCTGATCACGGTAACAGATCCGATGGAGTCCTTGATGGCGGTTATGAGAGAAGTGGGGGAATTTGGCAAAGTGTTTTTGTTAATGTACTTATTAGACATTTATAATCTGTTAGGCATTGCTCATTTGACTCATGATGGTTTTGTAAATAGTTAATATTGATGTCAGGACTTTGAGAATTGTTACCTATTGTTGAGATTGTTGCATATTTTATTGAAAAATATAAATAAAGTTTTCAACAAAAAAAACTCCTCTGTCCGAAATTCTGAATTTGTCCCTTAGCTCGCCCCAAGTAGCTCAGGTGTCGACAAACGCCAAATTTGCCTGGGCAAAGAACAAAATAAAATTAGGAGTACACTTTACAGGCTACAGTCACTATATAAAGTAAACTTCTCCCCCATTCTTGATGAACTTCAAAGCTTACTTTTAAGGTGGGGTCCACTTGGTGTCATGGCTTGGGTGGATACATGCGGTAAAGATGTCGGTATTACCTAAGGTGTTGTATCTAGTTCACGCTCTCCCCATACCTATACCATTCTCGTTCTTTCATGAACTGCAAGGGATGATCTCGAAATTTATTTGGAATAATAAAACTCCACGAATAGCCATGAAAACTTAATGATCCCTACAAATAAAGTGGGCCTGGGACTTCCCAATTTATTACCGGGCAGCACGTTTACGGGTGCTGCGGGTCTGGTTCTCTGTAGTTGCCGAGAATAAATTGGTTGAAATGGAAAGGGCAATATGCGGCTCCCGTATAGCAGAACTACTTTGGCTTCCCAAACAAGACCACCCCACGAATATGCATGCCAGCCAAATTACACACTTGGTCGAAAATGTTTGGGACACAGCAATAAAACAATATCAAATTACAACACCACCCCCCTCCTCTTTCACACCGATATTTGACAATCCGCAGTTTAGACCAGGCTTGGAGAAGGGCTCCTTTTCTAAATGGAAAGAATCAAATTGCACAAAAATGTGTGATATGTTTCAGGGCATGGACTTTAAATCGTTCGAACAATGCAAAAAGGAGTAGGGGCTAGCTAGATTTCAATACTTTCAGGTTTGACATTGGCTGATGGCTCCCCAAACAAAGCTGCGGTCCTTGGACCACTGACGGCATTTGAGAATTTTTTATTTCAATCCTCTGGGAGAAAACCCTTATTTCTAAGCTTTATCATCTTTTACAAGAGGAACATCTAGCGGGCAACCAGAAGTATGTTAACTCCTGGAGTCTGCAACCAGATTTTTCTATATCCACAGCGAAATGGCAGAACCTGTGGAGGGATATTCCTAAACTAACACGCTGCCTACAGATCCGAGAATCATGGTACAGAGCAATGTTACAATGGCATTCTACACCATATAGGTTATATAAAATGAAACTAATAAATACAGACAAATGTTGGAGGAAATGCAATAGCAAAGGATATTGGGTACACGCATGATTAGACTGTCCCAAACTGGCTAATTATTGGGGAACCATTAATACACATGTTCAACAAATGTTTGGAGGACGTCTACAGACTCATATTAAAGATCTCTTGCTGCAAATTGCAATCCCAGAGGAATGAAAATGGCCGGAAAGCAAGCGGAAAGCACATACTATCCTACGGTTTGTGGCCTTAGTGGTAATTGCCCAACATTGGACATTGGAAAGAGAAGTATCCTCCACATATCCATGATTAGTTTCTGGAAGTATGGAACTTTGTTGCATTGGAGTGGATGAATTAAACCATTCAGAGGGTGCAAGTGGCCTTTTCGAAAGACTGGGAAATGGTACTGCAATTTCTACAAGATGACTACAATATTTCACTTTGCCCCCATAAGCTTCGGATTCTAGGTATTGCATACATTTTGACTTGTTGATATTCCTCACTGCCGATGGGAAAGGGGGGGAGGGGAGTTTGAAGGGTACAGAGGGGTGGGGTGTAATTTAGATGTGAGGGAGGGGGAAAATGTTTTCTTGTTTATATAATTTGAAATGCCAATAAATAAAATTAAAGCCCATACCCATTTCACAAGTAAAGCTCTTTGACACTGGATGTACTAAAGATGCACACGTTTTGCAGACGATCCCTCTCCAACTGCTTGCCACCTCTTCCATCCCCATGGTGCTCAAGAGGCTATACAGTTAAATTTGGGTTTAGTTTCCTTCAATTAAACAGACTTGTTGGGTCTGCTTATTTCTCAAGATGTCACACTTAAGAACGTCGTCCTCTCTCGCATCTGAACCCAGTACTTTCACACATTGCCAGACTTCAGTAAAGGCTTTATAAAGATACTTGTAAATCAGCAGGGTGCCTATGCACAGACTCCCACCCTCACGTGTGCATCATAGATAATGAAATCTAGAAAACAGGGCATCTGTATGGTAATGTGTGTAGTGGAGAAGCCAGGCCAACTAATGCACACTATTGCTATTGGGATCCTGTTTTGTTATCTGCATTGTGCTAAATGCCTTGTATGCAAGTAGAATATGAAAACAAATTCAATCCCCTGCCCCACGATTCCTAATTTTTCATATTCTCTATGTCCAGCATCAGTGTTTTCCTGAAACTTCTTTCGCCACTATAGGAGACAGCGTGTTTCTGTATCTGCTGTGCCCAGCACTGATACACCCCCAACTGGACATGACATTGTGGTCCATTATATATAGATCCTTAGCCCCTATGACCTCTGTTTTTTTTCTGCGTACTTGGTATGGTTGGGAAACGCCAGTTTTGTCACGGTCATGCCTAACACTGGAGAAGGCCTTGGGCTTAATGCCATCAGTGGATCGCGGGAGACAAATGTCTCTTAGCTGCCTCTCAAATTCTGCCTGTATTGTTTTCTGGAGGAACACAACGTGCACGATTGCTGGTCACTTCAGTCCTTGCATACAAACTTAATGGGAGTGTCCCAAAAAGTGTATTCCATTTCTGCTATAAACGGTGGCCCAAGAACCTCTTCCAAGCCTACAGGCTTTTTATGGAGGAACTTGGTGACTGGGGAAGAATAGGTTTCCAGTCCACAAACAGAAGAAGAAAAAGAAGGTATGTCTCCCCCCCCCCCCCCCTCCCCCCCAAGTCATTCTTTAATGCATCCTGTAAAGACTTCCCCACTCCAGATCAAGGTACCCAGAAGATTCCACTCAGTCACTGCAGGTACAGTTTCCCACCCACTCTACTGCAAAGGAATTCCGGTTAACAATGTTGGACATTTTTGCAAAGACACCAGCGGCTTCAGCGCAAATGGCATCCACACAGCCACCACGCTTGGTAGAGCCGACGGGGATAAATCTCGGGAACCCAGCAGCACGCCTGCAATCTTTGCTCCGGCTCCAGTGGACATGGCTCTGCATCAGCGCCATGCTGCTCTGGTTTTCAGCATTTTCTCTGAGCCGGTCCCCTTTGCCCCAGTGTCACTTGGTGCTGCCGAAGCCAGCGTGCATTTTGGGTCTATGCCCCATTTCCAATTGACCGGTTCAGGTCAAAGATGTCTGACGTCTTTGAGGAGGGTGATCTGTTCCATTCGGGATGGAGCTCTATTGCTCTGGTCTGACAGACTTTCCTGAGGAATTGTATGATGAGGGAAAGGGCTTGCTGGATCAGGCCAAAGACCTGCAGGAGGCCAGCAGCCTGGACACCTTCCCAGAGAAGGGCATTCCTCTGACAGCAAATCTGTGTAGGTCTTGTGTATCATTCCAGAGGGTGATCGCGATGTCGATGAAAACGCTGCACCAACCAGACGTAAGGTTCAGGTCAAACAAACAGACATCCTAGATGAGGCTCTCCTGACGGGAAACACTGCAGCTCTTTCAAACTGGCTGTAGAGTCCCCAGTGTGTTTATGGCCTAGAAAAAGCCATCATTTATCCCTGTAATGAACCAGGGCCATGCAAAGAATCATCACCCAGTGCCCTTAGATCTGCCATTTCTCTCGTCCCATACATCCCTGGAGAGTTTGGTGGAGCAGGTCACAGCGGCCAACCTCAAACCACATTTTCCAATTACTGACTCCTAACAAGGAGAGCAAGAGATTGGTTGCTTTGGGGCATAATATGTTTGCTTTTGGCAGTCGCACTTTGAGAGCCGTTCACTCATCTTACCCTTTAGCAAAGGTTTCTGGAGAGTTGTCTTTGGGACAGCAGAGAATCTCTTGGCTGAGAAGATGGAGGGCTTCAATGCCTTAAGGAAGCGGCATGCCAAATTTTATAGTCTAGCCTTGGCACATACCATGAGCACCTTGTCGGATCTGAGGTGGAACTTGTGGATGAGCACGTCCGGCTTTGCTTTGGACGTACATGCAAAGCTTCTAGTTATGCCCTTTGATGGGCATAACCTCTTCAGGGCTAAGGTAGAGGAGTCCTTTCAGAAATATCCGCTTTCTAGACCCATGGCAACATCCTTGGGCCTAGCTGTTCAGCAGCCTTCCAACTCAGCGACAAATGGTCAATGTATACAACGCTTCACCTCCTATGCTCACTGTGACAGTGGACAGGCACCCCCCAGCATGAATCAGCTACGCTGCCTCTCCCCTACCTTTCACCAGGGCAGATGTCATGGAGCACAAATAGGTGGTATTGCCACCTGAACAGTCTCCATGGCACCCTGGGAGCAAAACCTCAGAGTACTAATTCTGGCATTTCACCCAGGTGGGAGAGAGAATTAATTTGTTCGTCGAAGAATGGCATCAAACCACATCTGATGCTTTGGTCTTGCAGGTTGTAACTCAGTGTTACTGTCCCCCTTTTGCTAATCTTTCCACACCATCCCTATGGGCCCAACGTTGCCTCCAGCCCCTCCCGAAGTAGGTTAATCCTGTTTTAGTGAAGGGCTTCAGAACTGAAGGGCTCCAGAACTTGTGCCCCACTCAGAAAGAGGCAAGGGATGGTGTTCTCTACTTTCCGGTTGCAAAGATAACTGGGGACTGCAGCCCGCCCTGGAAGAGTAACTTTTATTTTACCTGTGCATGGACAACTTCAAGATGGTTACCATGCTTAGATTCTCCCGACTTACAAACTACGGGACTGGTTGTGGCCCTTGCCTTTCCAGGTTCTGTGGTGGGTCAGAAGAAGGAATTGGACTCTTGGAGGACATTTCCAAATTAATGTAATTGAAATCAAAGTACAGCTTAGCTTTCCCTGTTCTAAAATAATTTTCCTACCCATCAAAGTCGGGAAGTCCCAAAGAAAGAAAAGTAATCTGTCCAAATCTAGTTCTACCCTGACCCTACCGCTAAGAAACTGAACCTAAACCAATCCTAGGAGAGTGTCTTGATTTTCCTGATAGACTAGTCTTTTCTGGCCGCCACTTTGTATCAATATCTTTAATCTTGTTGCTATTTATTTAGCAGGATTTTCTTACCTCTTGAATTGGCTCTTGTAACTCCTCTACAACATATTGATCAAGGCTCTCTGTGTGACTGGGGTTTGTGCCCGCTTGATATTCCCCACTTAAGGATTCTTTCTTTATCGCCACTTTATGTACTTGACAAGTTTGACTGTCCTCATCTCTTACAAGACTTTGGGTCACAGTTGCTTTTCAATTTGTTGCTCATATAGTATTTTCTCTTTTTTATTAGGTTTTGGTTTGGACCCTTCATAGACTTCCCAGTCAGGGTTATTCAACCCCCTCCATCTCAGCTTTATACAGTTCCAAATACATAGGTTTATATTCAGTAACTCCTCCTCGTCTTCCATTACCCCGACAACCTCCCGCATCTCCCGTTCTCCCAGTTACCTTTCTGCAGGCTAGGGAATGTCTCTGGCCCTTGAGTTCTTTCTCGTGTTTTTCTCAGGTACTGGGGTTCTCATCCCTTCTTTGTTGTGCCCTCGTCCTTGGCTGTCCTTCTGCCATGTATGGACTGGCTGGTTGGGAAGCTGCTTGCGTTCCCAATGACTCTCATATTCTTCATACTTACTGGTGTCCCGTTCTCTGCTTCCCTTGCGCCGTCTACATGCTTTACCACTTGAAAGCTGCTCACTCTTCCCGTTGCCTTCTCGGATGGTCTTGGCGTGTTTGGCTGGGTTCCTTGCCCACCACATTAGACGTGGTCTCGCCACCACCTGTACCAGGACGCTGCTTTCCTGCGGTACAATGGATCTCCCGTTGTCTAATACACTGGGTCGCCAGCGTCTATCTAGCATTCAGCCGCTCTTTGAATGTCGCGGCCTCTGCAACTGTTCTCTGGTCTGCCTCTCCTTCAGGCTTGCTCACATCGGGGGCTGCATAGGATACTCTGCCTCTCCAGCTTCCTCCCCTCGTCCCAGTTAAATATGCATATTCTCTCAAACAGATATTTTAATTTCCTTCTTCATGCTGGTAGGTTCCAGCATTACCTTCAGCCAAACAAGTATATGGTCTTTGTAGCACTTCGTCCCATGCATGCTACCAGACCTCCTCAACCTATCCCACTCTCCCCCACCCGTAGGCCCCGCTCTGCGCAACTAAGCGCGGCAAGATGGAGAGAGGGATTAGATAACCTTGTCCCCCGGAACACACCGAAGGACGCAGAGAGGCACCTTTTATGCCCATCACGCTCCAAACCCCGCCAGCAACTGCCCACTGACACCTCCTGCCCACACTGTCGCCAATGAACTACAAAACACCCCCAACTCCCACTTCCTCAGCCTTCAAGCAGCAAGAGCAGTTCTAGCCAAACACCAGAGGACCTCCCACACACCCATGACTGCTCATATTGCAAGGAAAGGACCAGACCACAGGCATCTAATGCCCCCCATCCTCCGACAGACAGAGGTCGCAACCACTGCCATCGCAGTTTCGGAGCAAAACCTCACTGCCCAAACCTAACCCAGTCCTAGCTCTATTCTCCTCGGCCTCCCCTCCCCCACTCCAGATACCCACTCCAGTTGTCCCTTAATCTCCATACTCCACCTCTCTCTCCTTGTCACTCCCTCCGCACTCTCAGACCGCACATTAGACACCGCTGTTCCCCACAGCACTAACCACCCATTACCCAGAAGGGAATCGCACCAAATATCCTGCACACCAACGCCAGGTCAGTTTCCAAAAATAAACTCCATATCTAAGACCTCATCACGGATGAAAAACCAGACCTCCTATTCATTACTGAGACCTGGTTCTCTGATGAACCCCTTGTGCACGAGACCTTCCCATCTGGCTACATTCTCACCGTCTGGAACATATCACGAAGGGCAGCGGGGGATCGCAATATTACACAAAGACCAATTTAAGCTAATAACCAAGGACTCCTCCACCAGCACCACAGATTACAAATCCCTCCTGGTAAAACTCCAACTCGCACCCTCCACCTCACACAGCTACCTACTCCTCTACAGACCCCCGGCTTGAATTTCAGACACATTTGGTGAAGCACTGGCCGCCAACCTCATCCTACACCCAACTCGCGCCATCCTAGGTGATTTAAACATACGGTTCGACTCCCCGTCAAATTCTATGACCAGGTCGCTGGCAGACATTCTAGAACCACTCAACCGAAACAAGCCACCTCCCCTCCCCACCCATACGAGACGTCACACCCTCAACTTAATATTCAGCACCACAAACATATCTACCCAGCCCCGCACCCCCTGTCATCGACTGATCACTCAGCATTGTATTTCTTCATACCTCAGAGCACTACAGCCAGCGGTCAAGGCCCCACACGACCACTGCCAACCCCCTTCTACATTCCCACTATGGAACAAAGTGGTAATCACCCCAGATCTAGAACTACTACTCTGTATCTCCCTCAACTCACTTTTCCTCCTGGAAGGACCTCCATGAACAGAATCCTTCAACCTCTGGCTTACAAATTTTCTCACGCCCCTAACCCCGTCAAAAAATACCTTGCGGAGATCCAGACCAATGCCGAGGTGGTTCACCTCCAAACTCAAGCCACTCAAAACTCTCAAGCACTGTCTGGAACTCAGAATAAAACTGTGCTAGCAACAACAACCAGAATATGCAGATCGGAAATACAAAAAAGCAAGAAAACATTCTATGGGAACCGAATCCAAAATGCTTGCAACCAGAGTAAGGAACTACATAGAATCATAGCAGAATTCAAATCCCCTGCATGCTCGCGCTTGCCTACTGGAAGCTCCCATGCCTTAGGCGACACCCTCTCGCTCCACTTTCAGAATGCCGCCAACAAAAGACACTCCGCCATCATCGCTAAACTAAAACATTTACTGCTGCCTCCCACTTGCCCACAGACCTCCGCCCAAAACCCCCACACACATTATCTTGACTTATTCTCTCCCATCACACACCAAGAATTCCTCTCGCTTGTAGCAGTCAGCCGCCCATCAGGCTCCCCCAAAGACCACTGCCCACCCTTGATGTTCAAAATACTACCTCCACCTGTGCAGGCAACATTGCACGCACAATCCTTAATCACTCACTCGCATCAGGATCTTTGCCAAAAGCCCTAAACACATCCTACATCAAACCCATTCTCAAAAAATTACTTTCGACCCACTCCTCCCCCAAAACTACCGACCTATCTCCAATATGCGTTTCATCGCCAAACTGATTGACCACGCGGCATACAAACAACTTGGCCATTTTGCCGAAGCAAACCACCTCCTTGACCCAGCGCAATTGGGTTTCAGACCACTAAGGGGAACAGAATCTTCCCTAGTCTCTTTCTGGGACGACCTAAAAAGAACAGCCTACGGTGACGGCTGCGCGGTTCTCATCCTGCGAGACCTCTCTACAGCCTTCGATACCATCGGTCTCTCCATCCTACTAGACAGACTACAAACACTAGGAATCAAAAGCACAACCCTTTCTTGGATCTCATCCTTTAGCTTGCATCGGTCGCAAATCGTGCACCTTGACCAGTTCACATCCACATCACCACCAGTCAGTAATGGTGGTCCCCAAGGAGCATCCACATCAGCCCTAATCTTCAACTTCTACATGCAACCCATTCCTGCAATCATCCGCTCGTAAAATCTTGCCGACTGCAACTACGTAGACGATACCCAGATCATCTTCAAAATCCCAGGCTCTGGCAGTCCGGACCGGTCATCATGCTTCTCTGATGAACACTGGATGACGACCATCCACCTCATCCTCGAACCTGGGAAACCGAAATCCTAGTCTGCGGGAAAACAGCGCTCCTCCCCCAACCAATCCCTTGGGCCAAACCACTAGGACAAACACTGGCACCCTCTATACTTTGGATGCATGCTGGACTCAGACTTATCCCTCACCCAACATACCACAAGCGTATCCAAAACCTGCTTCTACCAAGGATTTTCTGGTGGATCTTCCCCTACCCCACCTATCCCCACCGTTTCTCGGCCATCAATTCCAGCATCCTGTCCCGCTTAGACTACACAAACTGCCTCTACTTGGGAGCCCCGGCATCCCAAATAAGGAAACTCCAAAGAATCCAAAAGGCGGCAGCACGCCTGCTCATTAACCTGCCGGCCAGAGAACACATCAGCCCTACCCTAAGAGTCCTCCACTGGCTCCTGATTGCTCGACCCACCACATTTAAATTCATGTGGATCACCCACTGCGCAGTCCACCACACCGGCCGGGAATTCCTCCAAGACAAAATTAGCCCCTACCAACCCTCCAGGAACCTTTTGACCTTGCACAGCATTTCACCTAGTGATCCCACCACACAGCTCCACAAGGCTTGGCGGCTCCACCTTCTCCGTCCAAGCACCAACCATCTGAAATTCCCTACCGCTGCACATTCACAAAATTGAAAACCACCTAAAATTCAGGAAAGCCCTTAAAACCTGCCTTTTTCCAATACTTACCTGATCCATGGCACCCCCGAGACTACACCACTGAACAAACTCTCCACATCGATCACACACAGGGTCCGGCAGCACTTGCAGCGGTTTCTCCTGACACACCACCACCACATACACAACAACACTCCCACCCGACAAGTACTCCAGGTACGCCAGCAGCCTTAGCTGTGGCTCTCCCACAACATTCTCACTACACCCGTCCACAAGAGAGGCCACAAAAAATGAAATAAGTAACCCAGGGTAGCTCACCCCTACCCCCATCACTAAGGCACAATGCAATATACCCACCCACACCAGGCGCATCCTAGGACCCTTTTCACCAGAGAGACCATGAATGATGAGACCACCCCGCCCGGAACGGAGATCGCACTAGCCAAACCACTCCGAAGACCACGGTACGTATATCCCCCAAGACCTCTGGTACGTATACCTACACCACATCCGAGGACGCAGGCACAACCAATCCCCCAGGCACCATAGAATGCAGCTACGGCTATGCTTTCCGGTCTAGCAACGCACATACTCTTGCATACTGAAACGCAAGACGTACCTCAACAACTCTGCCACTAGAATATGGCGACTACCAACGAAAAGAAATTGGGTTTAGCTGGCCCCACATCGAATCTCTCAACAATCACTCTATAACGCAACCTCCAACAGCGCCCTCCCACGTGCCTTGACCATTGGGCTGCTTAGTCGAGCCTAGCCAGCCAGCCACCCAAGCCCTAGACCGGCAAAAATGCACACAAGCATCTTCTAAAACTTCTAGAACTTCCCTTGACACATGGACTACGGTTCCGAAGGCATTACAACCAGGAAAAAGCGCATTGAGGCCATACAAATGGGGAAAGAGCGCTATATGAATAACTAAATGCAATAAAATACATTTCCTTCCCGTTACGTTGATGGCTACCCCATCTCTGTTTATCAGGAATCTGTCGGGGGCTTGAAGGCAGACGTGTGCCCACAAAGTCGAGGGAGAAAAGTGCACAAGAGACAGGAGTGTAAGGAATCCAGCAGACCAAGGATAGGCAAGTACTACAGACAGGCAAAAAAGGAAGTGAATAGAAAGGGTCAGGGAGCGCAAGTAAGACAAACACTTAAGGTTCCCCCATGAGGTGTACACAGAATGGGGGAAGATTTTCCCACAGGGACTGTTGAAACTCTAGCCTTCTGTGCTTGTTACAGTTACAGGGCCCCACTCGGAATGCTCATGGAAAGGAGCAGCAGGAGTGGGTGTTTGTGCCTGGACCCTAAGGCACAAACAAGGAAACATTACTCACAAGACTGTAACCTGTACGGGTCTAGCAGGAACTGAACAATGACTGCCTCCTGAAGCAGAACCAGAACACTGTTAACAATATGGCACAAGGTACAATACTGAAACGCGATAAAGGAAAGGGGTAGAGGTTGCCTGCTGGCAAATCCAGCAGCCAAGCTCTGAACAAAGGAAATACACAAGCACAAGTGAGGACAAGAACAGTAAAAAATATCCAGCCAATTGCACTGGCTTCAGGTGGCTCAGCGCATTGGGTTCGAGGCTCTCTGCATTGTCCATCGGGCACTGCATGATCAGGGGGCGGAATACCTCTGGGCTACCCGCTACCTTTCAAAGCGCTCCTTGCAATCGGCTTCGGCAGGATTGCTATGTGTGCCTCCCTTCTGCTGTTCTCGTATTGGTGGTCTGGCCTTCTCATTGGCCGCTGCACAATTGTGGAATTACCTCCCATTGGCAGTAAACATACTGCCAAATCACCTGTCCTTTTAGAAAGGCTTTAAAAACATATCTGTTTTAGGTGGCTGCTGTTGTTGGGCCGATGGTTCTCTTCCTCCCACTGTAGCGCCTTGATGCCCCCGGGTGACCGCGCGCTTTATAAATGTCAATAACATAACAGCATAACAGGGAAAAATAGGAAGCCAATGTAAGCAAGGTTCAAGACCGAGACCAGGAATTAGAGGAAAAGCAAGAAGAAAAGAAGTGCCATGATACATGAGACAGGAACTAACTAGAAAATAAGGACCAGAATCAAGGGACAGCGGACTGAAATATAGATCAGGAACAAGAAAATTCTGGACTGATACTCTGGAATAGGAAAACAAGAACTGAACTGCAGAATGGTAACCAGGAATTCAATGAACTGTAAATCTGGACTGGAATAACAAGGGTGGAACGGCAGACAGATAACAAGGAAACTCGGGACTGTAATCTAGGAAGCTAACGCAAGGTTGCACAGAACAATAAATTGTCGGCAGGGAACTAGATAATTAGCGGTAGCGAGCAAGGAGTGTCTGACAGGTTAGAGGACTGCAAGCAGGGGAGCAGGGCTGCAGTGCAGGAAGCACAGAGGTGCAGGGCAGAAGGCAGGGGGGTGCAGGTAGAGTAGCAGGGCTCCAAGGCAGGGAACACAGGGTACTGGAACAGGAGCAGTCTCTGGAAGGAAGAGGGAACCGCAGAAATCCAAGGATCAAAGCACAAAAGGCTGGGAGTAAACCTGATGCAAGAGCCCTGTGCTCTTGCAGGCAGCTGCTTAAATACTGACTAGCCCTGTGCTGAAGCAGGCCCATTAATGGCACCTGCAGCTGCACACCTGAAGGTAATCTGCATCCTCCCTCTCTGGTCCTGGGAAAGGGAGAGCAGCACTGATCAAGTCTTATGGGGATTGTAGTTCTAAGACTGATGCATAGGAATAGTCTTACAAATGGAAAGTAAAGACAAAAATATGAATAGTTATTGCCCGTGGAGGATTATGGTAATTAATAAATCCCAAATAGTACAAAATGGGTGCCAGTTGGTGCTCCAGTGGCACAGTTGTGAAAGAATCGACATAGTCCACATTTCCTTGTTCCTATCCTTTTCTGTGTACTACAGACAAACAGAAAGGTTGGTGGTCCAAGAACCATTTCATCCCTCTTGGGCTAGTGTCTTTTCTCATGTTCATCCAAGTTAATGGTGAGTGATCGGTAATCGGCCTGATATTTGTGCCTGTTCATTAATCTCAGATGAGTGATGGCCCACTTAATCGCCAAGGTTTCAAGCTCCACTGCAGCATAGGAATGTTCCCGGGGAGAAAACTTCCTGCTAGTGTAGCTTACTAGATGGTCCATCCATCATACTCTTGAGAGAGCACAGCCCCCCCCCCCCCCAAAAGCCAACTTTAGAGGCGTCTGTTTGGGAAAGCAACTCTTTATTAATGTCCGGCATGGTTTCTTGGCAAAGAATGTCTTTCTGCCCCCGAAGTTTGCTTGATCTCTGTCCAAGCTAATTTTTGAGGTTTGGCATTCTTTACCTTGTCTGTGAGATTTGCCGCCAGGGTGGAGTAGTTTGGGATGAACCTTTGATCTTTGGTGTTGGTGTTAGCTGTACAACCTTCAATTTCACAGCCTGGGGTTGGATCAGTCCATTTCTAACAAAGTATCCAAAATCTCATACAGCAGATTAAGTTTAGTGACACTTTTTGGGATTCGCTGTTAAACCTGCTTTTCAGAGCGCATGGGTGATCGAATATAGATGGTGTAGATTTCCTTTCCAGCGGTTGTGGACCATTTATGTTAAGATCTGCTCAACAGAACACCCCATAAGGTCTTAACACACGGTCCATAAGGCATTGAAAAGTGGCAGGAGCTCCATGTAGGCCAAAGGGTCGGACCATGAATTGGAAACGGCTTTGTGGTGTTGAAAAGGCGGTCTTTTCCCTATTTGCTGGGTTTAGCAGAGCTTGTCAATAGCCCTTCGTTAAATCTAGAGTAGAAATATATTTGTAGAACCTAGTTTTTTTTAAGTAAATCATGGTAATTATCAAAGATGACATTGAATTTAGTTTTATAAAATCTATACAGAAACGCCAGGATTGTATGCTTTTAGCGACCGGGACAATGGGGGCAGTCCAAGGAGACTTGGAGGGCTCGATAATGCCAGCCATGTGCATCTCCTCTATTTTCCTGTTTAATGATTTTTGTAAGGTTTTAGATTAACTGGTTTCTCTGTAGGTGTCCAGAGGTAGTGGGAAAAGTTAGCAACCCTACTAGGTTGTTCCGAAAATACTTCGGGAAACTTAGAGTACGTCGCTAAGATCTTCTATTGGGACTGTGGAAATCAACAGATTTTCTGAGTCCGTAAGGAGTGCAGCCACAGTGACTGTACGGGTCTTACTACAGTCTACTTCCACTTTTTTTTTTAACAGGTTGCCATGATATACTTGGGTCTTTTGTTGTCCATCAGGTTGGGGGATCAGATAATCTAGGAGCCCTTTTTTTCTCTAGAATTTCATAGGCTCCCTACCACTTTGAAATCAACTTGTTCGAAGATGTTGGGAGGAGAACAAAGACTGCTTGACCCACCAAGAAAGACTGAGCGACAGCATGTTTGTTATAGGTCACTCTTCTGTTCTTGTGCTTGGGCCAGGTCTTTATTTACAATTTATCTTACGGCAGCCATATGAGTTTTTAATTTGAAGGGTTTGGGAAATTGGTAGGTTGGCCTCCTCTTTCTTCCTAGGTCTCTTTAAGCATATTTAAAACATCCTGAGATTCTCTCCCATAGAGTAGCTCAAATGAGGAATAAACCAGGGATGCTCGAGGGGTCTTCTGGACTGCGAACAAAGCCCAGGGTATCATAATATCCCAGTTTTCCATCAGTTTTCACCAACTTCTGCAGGATTCTTTTTAATGTTTGGTTGAACCGTTCTACCAAACCATCGGTCTGTGGATGGTAGATGGAGGTTTGTAGGGGCTTGATAAGTCGTTCTTTTACTTCTTGCATGAGGCAGGACATGAAGGGTAGTGCTTTGGTCAGTAAGAATCTTTCCAAAATCCTACTCCATGCAAAAGGGCATCAGATTAATAACTTTTGGATAGTGTTATTGGGAAGGATAAATGCTTCCAGGTATCGGGTGGCCTAATTCACAATCATTAGAATAAAGCGTTTTCCCAATGGTCCTTCTATGTCCATTGCTATTCTCGAGAAATACTTTGATAATGGTTAAGGTTTGTATGGGGGCAATCTGGACTACAGTTGCTGCATTCTTTTGATATATCTCACATGTCGAGGCATAGTTTTACACGTCCACGAAAACCCCCGGGCCAGTAGAATCTGGCCATTACCTGACTCTGGGTTTTCCCTACCTCTTGTTGAGCTGCCGTTTAAATGTGAATGGGCCCAGTCTAGCACAACTGTTTGACTTCAGGGAACCACCAACTGGGTTTGAGCTAAGCCCATTGTTGATTATATCACCCTGATATAATAACCCCTTCAGGAAGAAAACAAACTTGCCTGGCTACGTCTGGCTTTCTCCTTGATTACCCTAGCAAAAGCCTCTGTTAGGAGCGGATCATTTCTTTGTGCAAAGGCGATGTCTGGTAGAGGTGACTTCCACTGCTTCTCCGAACCCTTTAGATCCCCTCTTTCAATTGGATTGTGACCTCCCACGTATGCCTCATCTTTGATATCACCAATATCCAGCTTCAGCTGCTTCGGAAAAGAAATTCAGCTGAGGGAGCTGTGCGTTGATGCAGTTGATTCGATATCCCTAGAGAGCCTCTATCTCAAGGATGTCACCAAAGGTACAGATAGCCTTTGCAGAACCCATTGGCTTTATTTCCATTTGTCAGAGTAAGCTTTTGCTTTGTGAACTACGGTGCGCTTCATGTATTCCTTCGAATATTGCCAACAATGTCTTAGTCTTAGGCTCTGACAACCCCGCAGACCGGGTTTAAAAAATGCCAAGACTGTGATGCAAAATGTCACTAACGAACCCACATCGGGTGTGCTTGTTGTGTCTGTGTGGCGCACAGGACCTCGACCTGTCAGAAGTTGTTAGTCGAGGACTGGAAAAGCTCTGAAGGAGCGTAAAGGGAAATTGGCTTTGGGTAGAATCCCCCCAAAAAATCCCCTTTGACTTAAACATTCTTCCGACGAAGCGAGAAACTTCTAGAAGACTAAAATGTCCACCACTCCTCGTTGAGGAAATCTAAGAAAAGGCTGCATAAATCGCCTACTTCGTCTTCCTCGTCCCACTCCCCTCAAGAGATGACTATATCTTGCCCCATTAAGGCCTCTACTCAGGCTGAATGTGAATCATTCAGGCCGTCCAGACTAGCCTATACCAACATGATCACCAAGCCCATAACACGCAGAGTGCGTGCAGGTGGCTCCAGCTTCCCAGCCATCGCTGCCGCCCACTGGAACTCCCTACCTCTGCACATTTGTGGAAATGACTCCCACCTAGCGTTCCGCAAAGCCATCAAAACAACACTATTTGCCTAACTGCTCTCGTCAACTCCCAAGCAAGTCATTACCTTGTACACTACTGTAACCAAATATGAACACCCAAAATGTACTTTGTAACCTTGCTTATATGATGTAACTAAGTAATCCACTGCTTGTTTTGTAATCTTGCTTACGTACACTTTCTTGCAACAAGCGCCTCAATGCCTTTGGGCTGCAGTGTGGTCTACAAATGTTAAAAATAAAAATAAAATAAAAAATAAAAAAAAAGAACATCAAAAACTCTCGAAGAAAGTAGCCCATGCTCCTACTGTGCCTTCTGCAGCCGGTAAGGAAAGGGCTTGAGCCAAATCCTGCGCGGCCTCGAGCCCGGGATGAAGGCCAGATTCTCATCGAGAGCCGTTGAGGCCTCGACGCAATGAAAAGTCTTCGAAGAATCATTCAAGCCATCGAAGTCCGTCACGGACAAGTCGACATCTAAGTCATTGGCGCCGTTGACACCATCCACGTCGAAGACATAGACGACACCATTGGCATCTGGCTCAAAGCCATCAACCACTTTACCAGTAATTCAAAAAACCTTCACAACTTTTCCTAGAAGTTTTTTTTTTTTTTTTTTTAAATCACTCGCATCCATTTATGAAGACAATGAGCCTTCAGATGACAATGATCCACCTTTTGAATTGCAATATGGCACTCCTAATGTCCCTGATAGCTTTATATCAGAGGAATCTAGGTTGCTGGATTTGCGTGAAAATTTACAGTCGGCCAGTGGTGTAGACACTTCCCCAGAGTTGGATTTTGGTAAGCCAGAACCAGATGATCGTGCAGATGCATCTTAGAATGTTCATGAACAGGGTCACTGATTTTATGGGATGGAGCAGGCATGCTCTCCCGTTCGAACAGGATGATCCTCAAGGATATCCTGGACAAAGGTCCTCAAAGGGATCCTATCCTACCTTGCCGCTCTACAAAAGAGAGTAAGTGCACATTGTGAAGCACCAGAATAAAGTATGTCAAATCAATAAAAATTTGACAATATCTAGGCCGTCAAGTAGTGACCCCTGCTACTTGTCAAAATATTCTACCCCAGAAAGTCTGGTGGTCCAAGCAGCAACCGCTACCTCCAAGCATGCTGCCTATCCTATCATCCCACCAGATCGTGTTGATAGACGTATAGACACCGGGTCAAGGAAGGTCCTTTCCGCTGGGAGCATGGCTCTCAAATTCGCCAACTCTACATGTGCCATTCCGAAATTCACCTACACCCTATGGGAATGTGCTTCATGACGGCTGAACATATTCCCGAAGGGGAAGAAAGCAACGGCTTCTTGGCCATTGTAAAAGATGGCAAAGAGGCCATGTGTGAGTCTCTTCAGTCGGGTTTGGATTCTGCTGACAGTATCAGCAGAGCCATGGTAGCAAGCACTGTGATATGCAGGTTTTGCGTGGTTAAGGAAGTCTGGATTTGGATCGGACGTCTCATCTGTTTGGCAGTAAGACTGATGAAAGCCTTAAGAAGCTTCAGTCTTTGAAGGCGGCAGCATAGTCTCTAGGTGCCGCTATTGGGCATCCCCAGCCCTTTCACCTCAGTGGACTGTCTTGGAGGGATGGATCCTTTCGCTACTACTCCTCAGTTGGAAGAGCAAGCGAAATGGCTGGTCAGAGGCCAACGAAGATTCCCTCATGGTGGATGAGGGAGAGGTTCAAAGCCTGCCCAAGCAGCAACATCTTTACCATCAGCCGCTGCCTCAGCCGCCTCAAAACCTCAGAGGTCTTGACCCACGACACCCCGGTAGGAGGCAGACTGTCTCAGCATCTGAAGGAGTGGCAGGGTATTATTTCAGATGCTTGGGCATTACAAACCATAGCCCAAGGTTACTGCCTCCCCTTCATTCAGAGACCTCAGAATCATCCACCAAGAAGCCATTTGTTAAAGTTGCCAAATCTGTTCCTTGTGCAGGAAATTCCGTTCCTTGTGCAGGAAATGTTGACACTGCTAGAGAAAGGTGCTATGATATGGCATTTATAACGCGCCTATACACAGGTGTTTCAAGACGCGACGAGGCAAGGGAGGGGTAACAGAGGGAAGACGGACAACGATCCTACTAGGCCAGGTGTCGTTCAGATTGCGCAAGGGCATGGGAAGGGTAAAAGTGCGGAGGGGAAGGGGGACAGGACAGTGCAGTACATGGGAATAATAGAATAAATAACACTAAGCAAAGGTACGGCCAGCAGGTGGCAAGTGCAGGTGTAAGTGCAGACATCAGGTGTAAAGTGCTGGTAGTGGGATTGTAGGGATACAGAAAACAGTCCCCAGGTGCGCGGGTCGCCAGGAAGGCAGTGCAGGTGTGCAACTGGCGGGGAGGGGACTTGGGACCTATAGAGCCAGTACCTGTAACTGAGAGGCACAAAGGATGGTATTCTCCATATTTCCTGAGACCCTTCTTGGACTTGAGATACTGAAAGTTCCTCATGTAGGACAAGTCCAAGATGGTCGCACTTTCGCAGATCCTTCAGGCCCTCCAGCTCCAGGATTGGATTGTGTCATTGGACCTTTAGGATGCTTATTTTCATGTGCCAATTCATCTCAAGCACAAAGTACCTGAGGCTTGTCGTTGGCGGTTCTTATCAGTTTTGAGTTCTGCCATTCAGGCTGACCTCTGCCCCAAGAGTTTTCACCAATCTGATGTTGGTGGTGGCAGCGAGTCTCGGGAGAGGAGGGCGATTAAAGTGTACCCCTACCTGGACGATTGGCTGATCAGGACATATTGTCCCGAAGTTCTGGATCATCTCAGCGTGACCGGCCACGCTCTCCACAGACTGGGATTCTCCCTCAATTAAGACGTCGCACATGATACCATCTATCTCAAAAGCTCCAGCTCATCAGGGCTGTCCTAGATACATATAGGGAAAGACCTAGCCACCAGAGGTGAGGGCTCAAGACATTATGCCGATGGTCCCCAAATTTCAGAGTGCCCAGTGTCTCCCAGCCTTCCACTTGTTGAGGTTGTTCGGCCTCATGGTATCCTGCATTTCTCTGATGCCAGAGGCTCTTCTGAGAATGTGATCCCTTCAATGGGCTCTCGGAACACTATGGTCTCAATTTTCGGGCAACATGTCAGACCTACTTCAGGTTCCAAACAGGGTCGCACAGCATCCCCTGGGGTGGGCCTGCGAAGATAACATTCTGAAGGGCGAACCTTTTTGGCAACCATGGCCGGTGATAATAGTTACGATGCCTCACTCACGGGGTGGGAAGCCCATGCCAACAATCTGACAATCTGCATTTGTTGGTCTCCATCGGAGTCCAAACTACACATCAATCTTTTGGAGCGGAGAGCAATCGGACTTGCGCTGAAGGCTGTTCTGCCCTGTATAATGACGGACAACACAGTGGCCATGTACTAAAAGAGAGGAGGTGTGGGCCACTACCAGTGTGCAGTGAGGCAATGCAGCTCTGGTTCTTGGCAATTCAAGATGGAATCTCCCTATCAACAGTTCACCTAGCCGGTGAGGAGAACCCCATGGCAGACGCTCTGAGCAGGCAGAGCAGTCTCCCACAAGTGGGAACTAGCTCAGTCCTTCAAGAGATCTTGACCCTTTGGCGAACCACTAAATTGGATCTGTTCGTGGGCTGTGCAGACTGTTCTACTCCAGAGAATGCTCCCCCCAAGAGGAGCTCTAGGGGATGTATTTGTAGTGGACTGGGAGTTTCCACTTCTGTACACGTTTCCTCCAGTCCCCATCATTTCTCACTTGATCGGGAGGTTGAGAAAGTTTGGGAAAGCCATGATCCTAATTGCCCCAGTTTGGGCCATGAGGATACGGTACTGGGGCCTCCTGGTCCAATCCGGGGCAATTCGGACAAGTCCATCTGCCCTCCAATACGTCTTCCACAAAGAGAGTTCCTACTCTGGCGAGAGGATGGTCTGGTTCTCCATCCAGGGGTCAACATACTCAGCTTTCATGCATGGTTCCTGAGAGGCTGAGGTATAAGTATTGGGACCTCCCGAATGATGTAATGGAAGTCTTTGTACCGCTGACATTGGAATCAATTCTGCAGCTGATGCAGGGATAAGAATGTGGACCCTTTTCTATGCAAAACACTGGCAATGGTATCTTTACTACTGTATTTGGCCAATCTGGGGCTCCAGGTTGAGACTATTAAAGGTTATTTGGTGGCGTTTTCCATCTTCAAGCGTTTGTCTGAGGGAACGTCATAATTTAAAATTCCTTTGGTGATACAGTTTCTAAAGAAACTCGCTAATGTGTTCCCTCCATCTCTTTTTCAGGTGCCGTTTTGGGACGTTTTTGTGCACCAATTGCACCATTCCATTCATGTCCTTTAAGACTCGTAACATTCAAAACCATCCTGTTAGTAGTGTTAACATCAGCCTGTAGGGTGAGTGAGTTGCAGGCACTATCTTTTAAATCATTTTTTACAGTCTTTCAGAAGGACAAGGTCGTCCTTGAGGACAAACCTTAATTCCTACCTAAGATTATATCAGATTTTCATTTGGGACAAAATATAGTATTACCTACTTTTTACCCTCCATCTTATCCTGGCAAGAAAGAGGAGAGGCTATACAGCTTCAACCCATGAAGGGCTCTGGGTTTCTACATTTCAAAGATGTCAAAGTTTTGTTTAGATGACCAACTGTTTATAGGATACGCAAGTCATAGACTGGGACAATCTGTAACTAAGCAAACCTTGTCCAGATGGGTAATTTTGGCTATTACTGAATGCTACTCCTCCGCCAAAACTAATAGTGCTTTTGGAGTCTATCAAAGATGAGGAATAGGTGGGAGGACATGATGCATTCGAAGAACAAGTTACCTACCAATGGTAACGTTCTTACGACAGCATGTTTCTCCTATTCTTTATCGGCCCTCCCAGCCTACCCCACAGTAGAATTTCCATATTATTGCAGTTCTACACTGCTGTAGTGTAGTTTGGTCTAAGCCAGTTTAATGCTGGTAGTTCTACTGTAAGAATGACACGAAAAAACAGAACTGAAGCCAACGGGTGCTGTGTGTGTGCCATATATACATTCTGTGACATCATCCTCGAGACGGAGGCCCTCGAGGGGCATTGAGTTGACTGCATTGACGCACAGCGCCCTCGGCCGAAAAATCTTTCTGAAGCAGTTTAATCTCGACATTGGAGATATCAAAGATGAGGAATACGTGGGAGGAACATCCAGTTGAAAGAACGTTACCAGGGGTAAGTAACTTGTTTGTCTTTTTTTGTCTTCGGTCTCTGAGGTACTGAGAAGGTCTTTTCCACGATTCCCTCTGCTATATTCTCTCCTTTCACGGTATAGGGACTATTCCCGTGGTTGTGTACGAGGACTTTGTCTCTCTAAAGTCTGGATCTGTGACCGCCGCCATAACATCCAACCCAAATCTCCAGGCCAATCCTGATTTGGAAGCTAGCCTAAAATCATTGCCCGCGGTAGGGGTGTGGAGAGAGCAAGGCTAAGTCCTGTAGGTATCAAGCACAGCTCTCCTGGTGGAATTACAATTTCGGCTATATCTTTTGTAGGATGAAAACCTATAGATTCTTTAGTGGCCATGGTGGGGGCTTTAGTACTTGGTAAAGTAAACAGCACAGGTCCCCCACTTCTATTAGTTGGTTGAGATCTCGCTTCTGACACCATATGGGGTGGATCGGAAGAAGGAATCGGGCTCTTGGAGGACATTTTCAAATTACTTTAGATTAAAGCAAGCTATGCTGTTCTGTTATTTAAATTAAAGGGATTACCCTACCTAGCTAAAGAAACTAAAGGTGCTCCTCTATCATCGTGACGTCCCAAAGAAAGGAAAGTCCTCTGTCCAAATCTAGTTCTATCCTGACCCTACCACTAAGATACTACACCAAAACAATTTCAGGAAATTGGCTTGATTCTCCCGATGTACCAGTATTTTCTGACAGCCCTTTTGCATCAGTGTCTTTAATCTTGTTGCTATTTATCTAGCAGGATCTTTTATCTCTTGAGGTGTCTTGTAACTCTACAACATTCTTGGGTTTGATATTCTCTTTAGCGAAGTATTCATAACAGCCGTCCTTGCTGGTTGGAGGAGTTAGACCTCCCACATTCTATTGTTCTAGTCTCTCTCGTCTTGGCTGGGGTTTCTGCCCACTTGATATTTCCCCACTTATGGATTCTTCTTGCTGCCACTTTCTGTACTTGACAAGTGTATGTCCTTCTCGCTTACAGGACTTTAGGTCAGTGTCTTGTCTTTGCAGATTGTTGCTCATGTAGTATTTTCCCTTTTATTAGGATCTGGTTTGGGTCCTTCATAGACTTCCTGGGTTATTCAGTCCCCTCCTTCTCAGCAGTATGCAGTTCCAATTACATAGGTTCATATTCAGTAAATCCTTGAGTAATGGGACAAGTTCCTCTTCTCGTCTTCCATTGCCGCTGCGACCTCCTGCCTCTCTCGTTCTCTCCGTTACCGTTCTGCACACTGGGGAATGTTGCAGGCTCTTGCGTTCTCTCGGGTGTTCTTCTCCGGTACTGGTTTTCTCATTCCTTCTCTGTCACGCCCTTGTCCTTGGCTGTCCTTCTGCCATGTACAGAGCTGGCAGCTGGGAAGCTGCTTGTGTTCCCAAGGAGACTCTTCTTCATGCTCATCGGTTTCCCATTCTTGGCTTCCCTTATGTCTTCTACAAGCTTTCCCACTTGGAAGCTGCTCACGCTTTCCGTTGCCTTCTCGGATGGTCTCTGCGTTTTTGGCTGGGCACCCTGCCCGTTACAGTAGAGACATGGCTTCACCACCACCTGCAGCAGGACTCTTCTTTCCTTCGTTACAACGGTTCTCCTGTTATCTGATGCGCTGGGCTTCTAGCGAGCGTCTGTTTGACTTTCAGCAGCTTTTCTTAAGTAGCAGGCCCTGTTCTCTGATCCGTCTTTGTCAGGCCTGCTCACGTTGGGGGCTTCCCGGTTTAGGGTACTCTCTGCCTCTCCAGCTTCCTACCCTCATCCCAGTTAAGTATGCATGTTCTTTTAGAGATTCCTCATTTCCTTTGTCATGCTTGTAAGTTCCATCATTAGTCTGCAAGGAACTGGCCAACCCTACAGCAGCCGCATCCTCTACTACACCAACCCAGGCCTTTTGCTCGGCCCTGGCCGCACATTTCCCACCAAAACACAGGACATTGTGTCCTCCCCTGCACCAACATCTCTTGGCCCCCCTCGGCCTCTCCCTCTCTTCTCTCCTCCCTCTCCCCTCGTCCCTCTCTCCTGGCGCACCGGAGGATGTCTCTAGACGAGTCTGGTCTATGAAAGCCTCTTCCAAACAAGTGGACCCCTGCCCCTCCAAAACCATCAAGGACAATATTGACACTCACTCCTGCTTTGGCTGACCTCTGCAATCTCTCTTTTGCTACTGGAGTTTTCCCCCTCTCCTCTCAAGCACTCTTTTGCACCCTCTGCTCAAAAAACCACTTGCCGACCGGTCCATTGCGGCAAACTGTTGCCCGATCACCATCACCCCTTTCCTGGGAGAACTCCTGGAGAAGCTGGCAATCATTCAATTTACCCTCCATACTGAATCTGTTGGTTGCCTCCATGACAATCATTCTGGCTTTAGAGCATCCAGTGTCACGGAAACTGCTCTTCTGAACACCTGTGAAGACCTGCTCTCAAATCTTGAAACCAACTCTCTCCCTCTGTCCTCCTTCTTGATTTTCCGCTTTTGAAACATTGAACCACAACATCCTTATCACCCATCTCTGAGATACCCTGGGTATCACAGATTAGGCCCTGGCGTGGCTGCTTCCTTTCTCTCTGGCCGGCCTTCCCAGGTAGAACTCGGACCCTTTCTCTCCTGTACCACTCGCTACTTGTGGTGTCACCCAGGGATCTAACCTTTCCCCCTGGTTCTTCAACATTTACATGGCCCCCTTGGTCCACGGGAGCTCTAACTTTACTTCTAACTTTCAGTGTTACCCTCGGTCTCCTCCTCCTCCTCCTCCTCCTACTTGCTCATCTCGGATTGTCCATCTGCAATCCAGGCTTGGTGTGCTAACAATCTCTTCCTGAATGCCAGTAAGACAGAGATCGTACTCATTTGGACCACTGCTCCTACTTTCTCACTGGCACCCCACACTTGGCCCATGCGCCCTCGCCCACCAATGAGGCAAAATATCTTGGGGGTCCTCTTCGACTTCACTCTCTCCTTCTCTTCTCACATCTGCACCTCCTCAGAGGTCATCTACCTTTTCTCACTTCCCACAGAGGCTCATCACCTCGATCCCTGGTTCTCTTTAGGCTGGACTATTGCAACAGCCTCTTTCTCAATCTTCCTACTTCATTCTCTGTCCACTACAACTCATCCAGAACAGAACTGTGTGACTTATCCTTGGCCTCAAGCCCTGGGACCGCATCTCTCTGGCGCTGAAATCCCTCTACTGGCTCCCCATGGCTGCAAGGATCAAGTTAAAGATTCTCTGCATAATCCACAAGGCTTTCTGGGGCCAGGGCCTGCACTATCTACAATGCTCTCTTCCTACATACTTTAAATAAAATTCAGAATAGTATGGGTTGTCACTCAAATGGTTACTAATAGTCGGTGTCGGAATATAAATATTTAGGTCTACCTCCAATTCTTTCCCTGCAACATCCATGGAACAACTTTTAGTTTCCTCTTCAAGTTCAAGCTCCAGATCATAATCTTGCACTTTGATTGTCATAAGATTTGACTCCACATATGAACCAAGTTGAGAGAGGGTGCGCAAACCCCTGGTAGTCCTAGCCAACAACACCAAATCGTCAGCATAGAACCAAGGGATTGCACACTCCCCGCAACCTGGGCGAGTCCAAAATCACATTGGAAAAGACATGCCCATATCGGAAAGAAAAGAATTTAAGAGGGTGCAAGCCAAGAGACAGCCCTGCTTGAGACCTCCAAATCTCAATAGGAACAGATAGATTTCCATCCAGGGACAATCTGACTTGTATGGTGGTCTGCAAGTGGAATTAGTTTATCTAAAAAATCAGATACTCTGGGCAGGTTGCAGATCGCTGTTTTTCCAGCAAGAGGCTTCAACACACAGAATCAAAGGAAGCCTGGAAAACGATAAAAGCCAGATATACTGGCTGCTTTTTAGTTTGTTCTTTAATTTGTATTGATTGCAAAGCATGCACATTTATGACAGTTCCTAACCCTGGCATAAATCCCGTCTGGTTGGAATCCCGCAGACTAGTTTTATCAAGCCAGCGGTTCAGATATCTAAGCAGAAGTCTGGCAAAAAGCTTCCCTGGAATATCGGCTTAGTAATTTGCAGGACAAGAACGATCACCCTTTTATAAATATGTATGACAATTGACTTCCTCCAGGAGGGAGGTAGCAACTGAGAGGTGATGACCTGTGAGAAGATAACTCAAAAAATGTTGGCCCAAGCCAGTGGGTGTTTAATCGTAAAATTGGAGAACCCATCAGGGCCTGCCACCCTAGAGGTAGCCAACTTAGATATATAATATAAAATGTCCTTGACATCAAAAAGGGCACAATCATTCGTAGGTTCAAGGGAAGGTTTAACTTTCCCGCTGATAGGTTAAGGCTCGTCTAGCCTTTAGCCAATTTTTATACCTACACTTTAGCGTTCTAAGAAACAATGTGCTGATGGGGCCCGGGAGGGACCGAAGTTTCCTTTTCTCAGCGCAATATAAAGCTTTCCTCGCAGCCAATTCAGGATCATAAACATGGAAATTAAGCAGAGCGCTTTGACCACAGGTTTTCTCAGACGTTTAAACACTTGCATAACATCAACATTGGAAGTGTGCTCCTTCATACTAGTCAGTGTCTCGATTAAAACTCTTGCACAAC
The DNA here is from genome assembly GCF_040938575.1 of Ambystoma mexicanum. Lineage (NCBI taxonomy): Eukaryota > Metazoa > Chordata > Amphibia > Caudata > Ambystomatidae > Ambystoma > Ambystoma mexicanum. The sequence continues at coordinate 925,423,697 of NC_090933.1, read as the reverse complement.
CGCCTATTCAATGCCAATGAGGACAGAGACCAATAGAATCTATTCTTCGCATTATTAAGGACCATGCCAATTGCCAAAGAAGTTATCGTGAGGGCCCTAGAATTAGGCCAGGACCAAGAAGCTGTAAGGATATCATGGTCACTTAAAACCTCGAGATAATGTTAAACAAGGCACTGTCAGCAAAGACATAATCAATCTAAGCACCTTGTGAACCTCTGTGCCATGTATTTACAGGTGGAAATGTCACCCAACACACAACCATTGAGCATATATAATTGTCGCCTCTTAAATAAGGAGTTTAGGCGTTTAGCAAAAGGATTCAAAATTTTAGGAGGTTGCTCAATGCACAAGATGATGAAATCGCCCACCAAGATGACGTGGGCACAGGTACGATCTTAGGTTAAGTTTAATAATTCTTACAGATCATTAAAGAAGACCTCATCAGGGATACTAGCAGAATTTCGATCAACATTTATAATAGCTGTAGTCTGCCTATCCAACTTAATTTTGACAATTTTGACAATTTGAAGAAAGCTACTAGGGGACGCCCATGGTTGTAGCGTTAAATTGGCAGTAATTTTAACCGCAACCACCAGCCCGCCATGGGCGACCCTTTACCGGCACAATGGCCTGGATTAAAGCAATAATATTCTGGTCCCACATCGGGGCAACAGAAAGCCATACCTCCTGAAGGGCTATGATATAATCCTTCAAAAGTTTGTTTTTAGAGTTGGTAAGGTGCTTAAAGCACCTGGTATTCCATGAGGCTAAAGAACAGGGGGACAATAGATCGGAAAGCTAATGCTTGTTTGTGACCGTATTGTAATTGTTCCCAAAAACAGTCTTAGTAGATTGCTGGTTTAGGATCTTATTATCCTGCAGAATATATTGCTTGCCCAAGACGGGCACATGTTGATGGTTGAGCGATAACTGATTAATCAACAAGAATCCCAAAGGTCCAATCTAGCCTGCTACAGGACATTCCTCATCAAAGCAGACTTCATCCATAATTTCTCTAACGACAGATCGTGATCGTGAAGTAATTATATTTGGTCAGTGTCCGATGTCGTAAGATCTTCGAGGGCAGGAATTTAAGGTCATACATTGGAAAAGGATGCGAACGACACTGCAGGATTAAGTGTGTAAGTTTATGATTTGCAAGCAGAGGTTTCTGAGATTCCTGCCCAGGACACCATGTCTAATGGAAAGTTGACTGTTAGCAGGAGGGGAAAGCGCCTCAGGGAGCGCTCCAGTACCCGAAGAAATTGAATCTTGATTATTGGCTTATGAAAAAAATCGGTGCAAAGATTTATCAATTTCTCCCCCCCCCTACCCCCACAACACTCCAAACTAGGAGGAGGCTTGTCAAAATTAGGGACAGCAGAATCTTAGCTCGACTGGTCACCTGACCCCACCACAATTCGAGGGACTATCTGTTGTGTCAATAAAGGCAAGTAGTTGGCAGAAACATCTTTCACCACTACACTTACTGGTGGGAAGTGAGCAGGGGCACCCTGGTGTGTGTTCAGACGAACCAGAGCATCCAATGTTTCATAGGCTAAAGGATTGGTATAAGACTGTGATGGCGAAGGAAACCCCGATCTCAGAGAGGGTCTTACGATATTCGCAATAGTAGCCACCCTTGCTAATGCAGTTGCCAATTTCGGTAAAGAACATTTTTTAATACATTTTTGGATACCTGTAGGCTTAATAACGGCACATGATTGAATGTTTTTAGATTTATTTGTAGGTTGATTGAAAATAGTAACTTTAGTTTTAGCATCCAAGATGTTAGTTTGGAGCGGAATGCACTTCCATAACCTCTTGGTCGCTGGAGGAACCAGCGCTCTCCACTGCTAGGAGTTAAGTCACATTTATTAAATTCAGACTGCATTAGGTTCTTGGTTTTACTCTGTTTAAAGAAAAAAAAAGGGGGGGACCAGATTGAGAGCACTGTCACTTCGTTAGCAGAAATTGGTATAGAGGACATAACTGGGGCCTTCTCCTGTGGCTCCAGATCCAAGGACTCTACAGATCTAGAGCAACCCGGCTTTCCCCTGATATCATTTTGCACAAAGACAGTTCGTTGAAAAGGAGAACAATCGATAAGTAAATTTCCTCTGAGGTTGCAAACGGAGAAGAAGGCATACTCTCCATAGGGGGCGGCACATTTATTAAAGTTAGAACTACCGTTAGTGTTGACACTGCATCACAATTTTTGTATTAACCTGGGCCAATTGTTTTAGCATCCCGTGCTGAATATTTAATTTACAATCAAGGGCTTCATGAAGCCTGGTAAGGGCAAACAAAGCAGTATTTGTTTGTAAAGAAGTGTCTATCCCCAATGATGGATTCATAGAGCCTAATCGAGGTAAACCCATATGTGATTCTAACTTACGAGGAGTAGGCTGTAAAAAGGAGCTGGACGACAGAGGCATTGTGAGCAGTGGGTGAAAATGTTACTGGGGATTGAGAGTTCCCGTACCTGAAGCAGCTCATCGGAAGGTGGTGAAGTTAAAACTGGGAAAGTGCCAGAAGCCTCGTCCGCCCTCGCACTGCTGGGCTTATCAGAGTAAGGATGGGGGACATCAACTGCTATGATAATTGGCAAACTAGCAACGCTACTACCTATAACTGGAATAGGAGAAGGAAACGCATCCCCAATGGGCTGGTTAATTAAATTACCATCAGCCCCCTGAGCAGAAGATTGGGAGGATAAAGATGTTAAGGTCAAAACGCCTGCTTGCACCAACGAATCGGGAGGAGAACTATTTAATTCAACTGGGCTCGAATTAACAATGAGTTTTTTGAGAGGTTTGAGGCGACAACTGGAGTTGTTAATTTATCTACAGGGAGAATTTGTGAAGGCGGCGCATAAAAATGACGAATGTTCGCCAGCGGTGAGCAGGTGCGTACATTCGAAGCCGCCTTTTTAATGTATGAGCAGAGGATTGAGGAGTCACCAGCGCTGTTGCAGTGCACGCTGCAATGAAACCGAAATCGGGGCGCAACTAAAGGCAGTAAGCAGCCCATGCACAGCTTTATGAGGAACATATTAAAATAACACAGTAGTAATAAACTAATAAACTAATAAATAATAATACACAAAGAAATCAAAAGTAAAAACATCTCATAAATAAATGCATACAATATAACCGAGGGCCCACCAGCCAAACCCAGCCCAAGACAGCCACAGACAGCCCTTTCCAAACAGGGTTTACAAAAACAGTGCATGCACATGCAATGATGTCAATAATGGATTCTGGGTGAAGGTGGGTGGGGCCTTGACAAATAGAAATTTTCCGGTAAATGCACCTACAAGTAAAAGAGAAAGCAAGAGCTGTGTAAATGCACTGTATCTCAGGCAACTTTAAAGTACCATCAGGAAGTAATCCAAGAGCGTACCCTTGCAGCAACAGAGAAAAAGGCCAGGAGAGCCAGCCACAGACTGCCTTTTCCAAACGGGGCTTACACAAACAGTGCACACGCAAAGGCGTGTGCAATGCTTTTAATAATGGATTCCGGGTAAAGGTGTGGGTGGGGCCTTTACAAAGTTTTTTCCAGTAAATGCACCGTTGCAGCAGCAGAGAAAAAGTCCAGGAGAGCCACCCACAGACAGCCCTTTCCAAACAGGGCTTACACAAACAGAGGGCGATCCTACATATTCTCCTTCTAGAATCCTACATTCGTTGTCCTCCAACTCTCTGCGGGAAAGACGCTTTCACAAATAGATTTGGGGGTAGATCTTTATCCTCTGCAGGTGCCTCCCTCTGGAACAGCCTTTCTGCCTCTTTACGTCTTGAGCCGAAGACATTAAGTTCCGGAAACTCCTCGACCTTTATTTTCTCTCCCTCGCTAACCTCCTTTTCTCTCCCTCTCCCTTGCTAACCTCCTTTCCTTTCTCTCCAACCTCCTTCTCCCCCCTAACTCTTTTCAGTTTTTGCTGACTGGTTGCCTGGTTCACCTCCAGAGCCTAACAGGTCCCAGGCTCCCTTTTGCACTTTCCTTCGGGCCGCTGCACTTTGTTCAGCATTACTGCACTTTCAGTTTAAGCTCCATGAGCGGGGAAACCTCACTGCACTTAACCCAGGATGCTGCTGGACCGGCTTTTTGTCCCCCCCCACCCCCCATCTCTGTATGTATGCATTACCTAAATGTACTAGAACCGTTCTGTCCTGTCCCCTCCACCCCCTGCCCCCCACACACCGTTTCTAGTCTCCCCCTCCCGAGCTTGTTCGCAACTGTAACACTTTATGGAGAAATACCGTCCGGCCTAGTATTCTAGTTTTTCTTTTATCTGTCTAGATCTATCAGAATGTTCATGGCCTAAAAATGGTTGTGTTCCCTTGTTCCCTTCCCGCCCTGAAGCGCTTTGAAGCACTTCACCTGTATGTGTATAAATAAATACAATCATATAAACAATTTAGATTTATAAATTATTTTCGAGGAGATTGGGTCCTCCGACGTATTCCATATCTGACAGTAATCACCGCAGATGTGCTTCTTCGGAAAATCTTTTGCCGTCTGCGTCCTGCGCTGATTACGTCGATACGCCGTCCTCAAGGACCTCCTCCGATGGCCCACGTCACCAGATGTTATAAGTAGGACGCACGACGCCCATAGCCTGTGGTCTAGACACCTCTCCGGAGGTGGAGTTTTGTAGGCCTGAGCCTGGCACCCATGCCGAGTCATCATACCGGCGCCTTATGTCGAGGGTCACGGACTACTTGGGGTGGTCGGCGCCCCCAGTTGATTTTGTGCAGGATGACCTGATGGATATCCTCGACCAAGGTCTACCCACTGACCCTGTACTGCCATTCCATATGGCTCTGCAAAGAAGGGTGGCAGCGGCTTGGACTGCTCCGGAGAGTCTCCCGGCAGTGGGCAAGTCTTTGCCGCGAAAATACCGCCCAGCCAGTAGTGACTCCTGCTACTTGACCACGCACCCCACTCCGGTGAGTTTGGTGGTGCAGGCGGCTACGGCCCCCGCAAAGCAGGCGTCGTATCCTACCATCCCTCCTGATGGGGACGACAAGCGTTTTGATGGCTGGGCGAAGAAAGTGTTTTCTTCAGGGGGTATGGCTCTTCAGGCGGCCAACTCTGTATGTGCCTTGTCGCGTTTCACGCACACTCTGTGGAACTGCATTTCATTATTAGCGGCTGAACATTTTCCCTAAGGGGACGAACGGGATGGTTTTCTTGCTATTATTCAGGATGGCAAGGATGCCATGTGTGAGTCCGTTCAGTCGGGTTTGGACATGGCAGACTGTGTCAGCCGGTCCATGGCAGCGAGCACCGTGATACGCAGGTTTGCGTGGTTGAGGAAGTCGGGGTTTGCTCCTGATGTGCAAGCCAGGCTCCTCAACATGCCCTTTGATGGTGAACATCTTTTTGGCAGCAAGGCTGACGAGAGCCTTGAGAGGTTGCAGACCTTCACAGCTGAAGCGAAGTCGTTGGGCGCTGCAGTCCGCCAAACCTCCGCCTTTTCGTCCTAGGGGACAGCAGTGGAGGGGAGGTTCCTTTCGTTATTACTCATCCTTTAGTAAAGCGAGAGGAGCTGCAAGTCAAATGGGCAACCGTAGGAGTGCCAGAGGTGGAAAACAAGGTACTCGATGTGCCAAGGCCGCGCAAGCAGTTGCCTCTTTGCCCTCAGACAACGCTGCAGCCGCTTCAGCTCAGTCATGAGGCCCATGCTTTGCCGGTTGGGGGGGAAGGCTGGCGCAGCATCTTGTAGAATGGCGTGCCATTACTTCAGATGTGTAGGTTCTGGAGATCATAGCCCACGGCTACTGTCTTCCTTTCCGGCAGAGGCCTCACGACAATCCACCAGGGAACCTCTCTTTCAAGAGTCTGGATCCGCTCCTTGCGCAGGAAATTTAATCCCTGCTGGAGAAAGGTGCCATAGAACTGGTGCCTGTAGCGGAAAGGAACAAGGGATGGTATTCCCCTTATTTTTTGATTTCGAAGAAAGACTGGGGGTTGAGACCCATCATGGACTTGCGCGGTTTGAACAAACTCCTCAGGAAGGACGAGTTAAAGATGGTTACTCTTTCACAAGTCCTCCAGGCCCTTCAACTTCAGGACTGGTTGGTGTCTCTCGACCTCAAGGACGCTTATTTTCATGTGCCAATCCATCCAAAGCACAAGAAGTACCTGAGGTTTGCAGTTGGCGACTCGCACTTTCAGTTTGGGATCCTGCCTTTCGGATTGACCTCCGCCCCAAGGGTCTTCACCAAGCTCATGGTATTTGTGGCAGCGCATCTCAGGAAAGGGGGGATTCACGTCTACCCCTACCTGGACGATTGGTTGATCAGGGCGCGCTCTCCCGAGCAAGTCCTGGATCATCTGTCAGTCACCTGCCACTCCCTCCACAAGCTGGGCTTCTCCCTCAACTTAAAGAAGTCCCACTTGACGCCAACTCAGAGGCTCCAGTACATCAGAGCAGCGCTCAACACGTCCCTGGGGCAGTGTTTTCCTCCCCAGGTGAGGGCTCATCACATTCAGCAGATGGTGCACAAGTTTCAGCATGCCCAGAGTCTCCCAGCATTCAAGTTCTTGAGATTGCTCGGCCTCATGGCATCCTGCATTCTTCTGGTGCCAGAGGCCAGGTTGCGGATGAGATCTTTGCAATGGGCACTCAAGCTCCAGTGGTCTCAGTCCTCCAGCAGGATGTCGGACCCTGTTCAGGTGCCGTCCTCAGTCGCCCAGGACCTTCTGTGGTGGGCTGTCGAAGGCAATCTGATGAAGGGGCCCCATTTTTGCTACCCTGGCCGGAGGCGACGATCGTGACGGATGCATCCCTCACGGGATGGGGAGCTCATGCCAACGAGTTGACAGTCGGCGGGCGTTGGTCTCCGTCGGAGTCCAGACTCCATATCAATCTGTCGGAGCTGAGGGCCGTCAGGCTTGCCCTGAAGGCTTTTCTGCCAACTGTGCGAGGAAAGAATGTCCTAATTCTGACGGACAACACAGTGGCCATGCACTCCCTCAACAAAAAGGGGGGGCAGGGTCACTTCCTCTGTGCAGGGAGGCGATGCAGCTCTGGTTCTGGGCAGTCCAGCAGGAAGTTTCGATCTCGGCAGTTCATCTGGCCAGAGACTAAAACAAGACGGCGGACGCTCTAAGCAGGCAGAGCACGATCTCTCACGAGTGGGAGCTGGCTCAGGAGATTCTCCTGGAGATCTTCGCCCTTTGGCGACCCCTCAAGTGGATCTCTTCGCCTCCAGTGTCAACCGGAAGTGTGAAAGGTTCTGCTCGTGGGAATTTCCTCCAAGAGGAGCCTTAGGAGACTCGTTCGTGGTGGAGTGGTCATTGCCACTGCTGTACGCTTTTCCTCCAGTCCCCGTCGTCCCGCAAGTGCTGTGGAGGTTATGGAGGTTCCGTTCCCAGATGATCCTCATTGCTCCGGCATGGGCCAGGAGGACGTGGTACCCGGACCTTCTCGACTTGTCCATCTGCCCTCCACGTCGTCTTCCCAACTGAGACGATCTGCTCTCACGGGACGGGGGAGGGGTCAGGTTCTCAATCCAGAGGTCAGATCCCTTAACCTTCACGCTTGGCTTCTGAAAGGTTGAGGTATAAGGATTGGGACCTCCCTGAAGACGTGATGGAGGTGTTGCTTTCAGCCAGACGGCCGGCAACAAAGTCCATGTACCGTTGCCGTTGGCGGAAGTTCTGCGACTGCTGCAGGGTTCAGAATGTGGATCCTTTTTCACGTGACATTCCTGTCGTTCTGTCTTTTTTGCTTTCTTTGGCCCACAAGGGTCTGCAAGTGGGTCCCATTAAAGGTTACCTGGTGGCGCTGTCTATATTTAAGCGCTCGTCTGAAGAGTGCTCTTATTTTAAAATCCCTTTTGATTTCTCAGTTTATGAAAGGGCTCACTAATGTGTTCCCTCCGTCACCTTTCCAGGTGCCCTGTTGGGATCTGAACCTTGTTCTCAAGTTGCTAATGGGTGCTCCCTTTGAGCCTTTGCATTCCTGTCCTTTGAGACTGTTAACTCTTAAAACTGTATTTTTAGTTGCGGTCACTTCCGCTCGCAGAGTGAGTGAGTTACAGGCACTTTCAGTTAAGCCACCCTTTCCGGTGTTTCACAACGACAGGGTTGTGCTTAGAGTTCGTCCTTCCTTTCTTCCGAAGGTTGTGTCGGAATTTCATTTAAGCCATAAGGTTATTCTTCCGGCATTTTATCCTCCTCCACATCCTAGTAAGGACGAGGAGAGGCTCCATAGGCTGGATCCTAGGAGAGCTTTATGCTTTTATATTTCACGTATGTCCAGGGTCAGTGAACGATCAACTCTTTATTGGTTACGCTGGAAGGCGTTTGGGACAAGCTGTTACTAAGCAGACTTTCTCTCGATGGATCATCTTGGCAGTTTCCGAATGTTACCGCTTGGCAGGTAAGGACCCTCCGGTAGGCTTACAGGCCCATTCTACCAGGGGTATGGCTGCATCTACTGCCTTGCAGAGGGGTGTTCCTATTCCTAACATCTGTGATGCAGCCACCTGGGCTTCGATCCATACTTTTGTACGTCACTACTCCCTCGATGCCATCCGGGGGCAGGATCTGGCCTTTGGCAAGGCGGTCCTTTACTCTGCAATTTGATTGGGCATTCTAAATTTGTATATTCTAAATTCTTTTCCCACCTCTTTACGTTGGTACTGCTTTGGGAGTCTGTCATAGATATGGAATACGTCGGAGGACCCATTCCCCTCGAAGAACAAGTTACTCTCTTACCTGGTAACGTTCTTTCGATGGGATGGTCCGACGACTTATTCCACATCGCTCCCTCCATGCCTACCCCGCTACAGAATTTCTTAGGCAATAGCAGCTTACGTTTCCGCAAAGCTTTCTGTGGTCAGACTGGCAGAAGATTGGTGCCACACGTTCTGGGGGGGAAAAAACTACAACTGAGGCTATGGGCGTCATGCATCCTACTTATAACATCTGGTGACATAGGCCGTCGGAGGAGGTCCTTGAGGACTGCGTATCGACGTCATCGATGCAGACGCCGAAAGATTTTCTGAAGCAGCACAGCTGTGGGGATTACTGTCATAGATATGGAATACGTCGCCGGACTATCCCATCGAAAGAACGTTACCAGGTAAGAGAGTAACTTGTTCTTCTGTCCTTGGGTACAAAAAGCAGACCTAAATCATCCGAGGATAATAGTTCAGTAAGCCAACATCATCCAAATTTTGGCACGTGCATTGTCGCCTAAGGAGGACTCTGTTCTGGTGAGGTCCCACTTTCCCAGACCCCTAGGCAGGATCTTACGTAGCAGGCTCACCTGTCTAGCATTAAAGGGGGAGGTTCCCCCTTGGGGAGAAGGGAAGGGACAAATACCTTTGATTCATCACAGATACTTGAATGTGCCAATCCCAGTTCAGGAACACATACCTATATTTTTAGTGGGGTCCACCCATTACGAATTCAGGGACCTAATGTTCAGCCTTGCTCAGCGCCCAGGGTCCTTACCAAGCTTCTAGCAGTGGTAACTGCTTACCTCAGGATGGAAAGTATAAACGTCTTACCCTCTATATGAAAGGCTAGCTCATCAGAGCTTGCTCTCCATACCAGATGTTGGCACATCTGTACTGAATGTGCAACCTGTGGCACAGTTTCAACTTTACCCTGAACTTCAAGATGTTTCATGTTTTCGCCATCTGTCCCTCCCATTTCATCGGGTGGTCTGTACTCCCTCCTGGGCAGGACCTTCCCTCATGAGAAATGAGTAGCGAACATCCCACAACTGGTACTTGTTTTTCAATCTCAGATTCTTGTTTCAACCTCCGCCTTTCTGCGTCTACTCGGCCAAATGGCCTATTGCATCATGGTGGTGCCAGAGGCTGCTTACCCATGAGATGCCCCTGTGCCTACTTCGGTGTCCATGGTTTCAGTTTCAGGACATGTCGGCCCCATTGATTCTCGGAGTGTGTCCCAATGTCCTGTGATGGGGCCCTGTGAGACAACTTGCTGATAGGGGTGTTGCTTATGCACCCTTGGCCCCTAGTGACCTACACTTCACTGAAGGGCTTAGGGCGCTTGCTCATCGCTGGGATCTGAAGTGGGGCTTTGGTCCCTGATAGAAGCTTGGAAATGCATAATTTTGATGGAGTATCAGCATCATGCTGGCCCTGGTTGACTTCCTCCTGTCTGTGCGGGATGTGTGTTGGTCCTGACAGACCGCATGGTAGCCGTGCCTTAACTTGACAAACGTGATGGTGTGGAGTCGTTGCCTCCGTGCAGACAAGCAATGCGACTGTGAGTCTGGGTTCTTTGTTTCTGATGCTTGTGAATCTGCTTGGAATCACATGCTGTGCGTATAGTCCAACATCGTGTGGTAATCGCAGAGTATTGCATCTTTTTTTCAACGATCGAAAAAGGCACCTCGACATTGGTGTAACTGTAACACTATCCCTAACGTGACATGTAGTGTACCCAAAATCTTTCACACGTCTAGGCCCCCCTCAGATTTTTATTTTTTCCACCATCCTGGTCAGTCGCTTTATGCAGAGCTTGTGTCACGAGAAGTTATTGCTGTTAGTGCATCTTTGACGTTTTCATCGACTGGCCTGTTCGAACCTCTTCGACAACTGTTTCCTGTTTTGCCATCCTTCAAACTTTTGACGACTCAATGGCTGTTGTCAGCCTTGGCCTACAGGCTTCAACCTTACAATAGGGAGAGTGGGGACCCGTTTTCTCTAGACGCTTCTTCTAGGAGAATGCCTTTTCTTTCCCCCCCATTACCACCCCCCCCTGTCTTTTTCTCGTCTGGCTGCTTTTCCACTCTAACATAGAGAAAATTCATTTTAAATGTTGCCCTTCCTGCAACAGGAAGTTTCTGTGGATAGACACTCACAAAAAGTGCAACAGTTGCCTGCCTTGTTACCACAACGGGCGGCGCTGCTAAGCCTGTAAACTCTTTATGCCTAAAACGCTCAATGAAAGGCACCGGAAGTGGTGGGCAGCCTACAGTATGCAGGCTGAGTCACACTCGCGCCTCAGACGAGGATTTCTCAAGCAGCCACAGCTCAGTTTTGGAGACCGACGACAACATGGTTTAGTTGGCTGACACCAGTGTGCCTGTTTCCAGCCCTGCTCAGCATGCTGTCTGCAGTTCGATGGGGTAATCACAATCCCTTGGCCTTCTTCGGATTAATCAGAAAATCCTTTGACACCCGTAGGCCATTCAAAAGTTTTGGCAGGTCCTGATTAACCTGAGGGTTCAGGGGCCACTGAGCCTCCGCCGCCACAGTTGGCGCATGGTACCAAGACCTCTGTTTCCATGGGTGCTGTCCCTAAAATCCCTAAAGTCCATCCCATGAGCTGTCCGATGCAACCGCGTTGGAGTGAGCAGTACTGTTCTGAGCAGTACGGCTTGACATTGTGCAGGCCTTTCCTTTAGCTTACTGGAGCTCTGATTTCTGAACTGGATAGAGGTGCCAGGAACGTTGAGGGTGGAGGGCCGGCTTCTCCCACAGCGGAAAAAATGCAATCTGCGAGCGTCGCGGACGAGATCACTGTGCCAGCGGTGCCTGCTGTGTGCTGTTTGAGCAGGGCAGAGTGAGGAAAGCCGCTCTGCTCAACAACGAGTTAGCCAATCTGGCTAAGTCCTCAGTAGAGCTGCAACAAAGAGTTAGCCAATCCGGGAAGTCCTCAGTAGTGCCCCTGTATCCTATCTACTGACCTGCCTGTAATAGTGTGTTGTGAGGTAAACTAGGACCCATTGCTGTTGGGCATCAATGTCAACCTGTGAATGAATTGATATTAACGTCCAAGGAGTGCTACCAGTAGCATATTGGCCGTGCTTTCAGCTGTGAAGGACCCCCTCCCCCACACACGCTCCCCCCCCCCCCCTCCGGCCCCTCTTCCCTAAAACCACAGACAACTTATTCACAGGCTACGCAAGTATGGGGTAGGATCTTTGGCGATAGCAGCCAATACAAATCCAATTGACTGTGATATATCTGGCCCAGTCCTATGTCAAGTGAAACATGATGTGAACACCTCCATATTTGAAGCATGTGTGTGTTTGGAAAATGAAACCCAAGCAATTGAAAGCATGAGGGGTAGTCTTAGTGTGTTCCTGGGCCTATTTAGAACTCAAGAGGCCTCTGGCAAAGCAATTTTTGATGCACCTGTACCAGCTACCTGTATCCCTAACAGTGCTCTGGTGACGAGGGATCCAAATCCTTTCCTGTTCCATGGTGATGACACTAGTTATCACGATTCCTTGGACACGGGCGAGAGACTCGCTGTCGCCACTAAATATAGTACTCCAGTCTTTCATTCGACTCTGATATGGTGGCATATGAACTAAGAATGAACTCTGGGTACTAAATGAGATAAGGGCACTCCTTCAGAATGGAACTAAGTTGCAGACCTCTGTTGGCACCTGCTCTGCTTTTAATTTGCCTACTCTAATCTTGCAGACCTATCCAAAACTGAAATCCGAATGCCTGTTGGACCTGCACATACGGAGGGTGTGCAAACAGATGCTATAATTCTGGTTGATCAATCGTTAAACGACGAGTCCGTTTCGATCTCCCGTAGTAAAAAGAAATCTAGAACATGAAAATCGATTTCAAAATCTGCAAGTAAAAGGTCACAGAAATGTCTACAGAATATTCTTGCTGCTGCAAAGAGAGCGCTTCCAAAAAGAATGACTCCTTATAGGTCCTTGAAAGTATATCGGAGACCAATGATACTCTCACCAGGATGGCTGCGGTCAACGTGGTGGAAAATGGTGCACACATGCAAGACTCTGCAGTGAGCCATTGACTTCTCCCCAAGGCACCTCACATGCCCTCAGACCTAAGAAAAGCAAGAAGGTGTCTCGGCTTGCTTCTTGCGGATCAACGGGATTGATCGCAGCTGCTGCTGCAGGGAGACCCTGGGGGGAGCGAGGGGGTAAACTACGTGCGTCATCAGACAGAGGACTCCAGCTGGGCAAACAGAAGCCCTACAGTGAGTCGGAGGTCCAACAGAAAAATTTAAATGTGATAATGTAATATTGCATTGAGTAAAACTACTCGGCGCGATGGTTGGTCATCCCCATTTCAACATTCAGAGAAGGGGTCGAACGCATGCACAAGTGCCCACTCTAGCCTGTCTAGGAAGAGCGATGGCCAGATCCTGATTTTTTAATCTTTGTTCGATGACGATTGGAACAATCCCCTAAATCGGTGTAGATTGATGGCCCTGTTGTGCACTATTCCGTTAAGTTCAATTTCATCTTCCGACCTAAAGTTTGTTGATCTATTTGATCGTGCTCATTTGGGTAAATGTGCTGTTCATTTCTACTCCAAGATGATTGAGAGGTTAGTGGTCTGACAGCAAGAGGACATACTTCTGAAGGGTCTGAGTGTTGCCGGGCGTGTCAAGAAGATGCTAGCCAAATAAATCAACGGCCCAAGATTACAGTAACATGCTATAGGATATCTCCCCTACAAATCTGATCTTACAAGTTGGGACTGGCTTACTTCAGCTCTCCCAGCCTCAGTGGGAAGTAGCCCTGGGTTCTAGGGACGCATAACAACTACTAAGCTAGAACTCATGTGGCTACAATTCCTTCCTGACCAATGACGAGAAGAGCCGCTTGGACAAATTTGACGTGCTCCTCCTCCAAGAGACTTGACTTGGGACTACTCCGATATGCGATGGGTACTTAACTCATTTCACATTTGCTAAGAAAGGATAGACTGGTAGGCCTAAGGGAGGCCTGTAAACAACTGTGAAAATTAAAAGGTTTGTTGTATTGAGAGAGTGCCTATAAACTCTGATGTCATCCTGATAAAGATCTGGGACACTAGGGAAGTTTATCAACAAGCAGCCGTCTTGATGATTAAATCCATGCTTATGGGATTGAAATAAATATTAGACAGTTCTCCATTGGATCTTTCATGGTTTCAAATGCTGTGTATAGTTGCCCGTCATCAGGCTGGGAAACCTCAGTAACTTTAAGTTGGCGTTTTCCTATGGAAAACCTTGACACTTTAGTGTCCTATTGACTTTCTTTTTGGGTGCTTTAGGCCACACCAATAGGTTGCTGATATCAATAGCCCCGCCCCCGGCTTAACTTCAGATTTAAACCTTCTCCAAACTGTTGGGATCACCTTGTGTTTCTTCGTGTTTGCACATGCTTTTGGTTTGTGGGCTAGGATGTCTTCAGTAGCCCAGAAGACGTCTGTTTCGGCCTTGTGCTACCTGTGGCCTGAAGGTGTACGAAGGGGATGGCCATATGGACGGTCTCTACTGTGTCTACCCCAATCACTCGGCGGATGCCTGCGAGAGATGTCGGGGGCGGGGGGGTTTCACAGAAGACCTTGAAAGACTGATCCACGGCTCACATGCTGGCTTAATGAGGCCACTTACCCGGGTTTGGCGGTGGGTTCGGCCCAGGGGAGCCAGTTTTCAGGGAGAGCGAGAAGGCCTCAGAGCACCGCTGAGCTGTGTCGGCAGAACCCGCCGCTAAAAAGCAATGGACAGGGTTGCCTGCGTCGGTGGTGGGGAAAGGCAGCAAGTCTACATCTAGGTCGAATCATTTGAAGGGGACAAGTGGCTCCTCGTTGTCCAAGCATGTTCGGCCTCACAAGTCCAAGGGTTCTGGTAGTAGGCCCGAGAAGTCTACAGTGTCGGAGAAAGGACCGGCGAAGCCGAAGTAGTCTTCATCGAAGCACTCTTCATCCAGGGATCGCCACAAGTCTTCGTGAAGCCGGCAGTCTTCGAAGACTGGGGAGGCTGTGGTTCCGACTACTAGCTTGTCGACGGATTTTCCTTCGTCGACCGTGGTGATGCAGTCTACGGTTCCGTTGTCGACTGTGGTTTCATCGTTGCTGTCCAGGACTTTGACGGACAGTGGTCCATTGATGGTGTCGTCGCAGATGGAGTCGGAAGGATTATTGACTGGTGGGGAGTTGCATTCCGCCGCCTTTTGAGTCCATGCTTCTTGTGAACATTTTGCAGCAGGATCCAGCTACGTTCTCAGGTTCCTCTGGGATGGAGGAGGAACAGGAGCCTATTTTCGATCCGTCGGCTCTGCGTCTGCAGAGTGCCAGGCCGTCGACTGGGGTGGGGCTAGGCCGCCCCTTTACCCGTTGGTTAATCAGCAATGCCTGCTGTCGTTGCAGGTGTCGCCTACGCTCCAGGCTTTGTTGGGGCAACTGGTTGCGAGGTTGCCACCACCTCCGAGTCCGGTGGTCGACAGTTTGCCTGGTGAGGCACTTAGGAAGTCTCCTTCGGCGCGGTTGCCATTGCTGTTGCCGGTGGGGTTGGGCCGGCCACAGAGTCATCCTGAGGAGGGGGAGTTACCTGACTCAGACCCTGAAAGTGCTCTGTGGGACACCCTATCACAACAGTGTATATGTCGCCGATGAGGGATGACGCATGGGACACAGAGCCTGAGGTGGAGCAGCCCTGTAGTCCGGCACAACCATCTCCGCCGGATGATATTGGGGCGTTCCACGCCATGTCAAAGGCGTATCTGGAGTTTGGGCTGGCGCCTGAAGAGGAACGTAAGGACTGCTTTCTCTTCGACCATATGGGAAAACAAAGGAAGGCGGTCTTTGTGCCGATTCTCGACCACGTGTGGCAGGAGGGCTTGCGCACGATGCACCACCTGTTTTCGGAACCAGCGGTGAAGGGTCACCTTGAAAAGACATGTAAGGCTCCTGAGTCTACCCCTAGATGTCTGGTGTCGCAGCCCACTCCTGAGTCAGTGGTTTCGGCGGCTGCCAGCCATGGGGCCAGAAGCCAACACAAATGTGTTACACCTCCGGACAGTGAGGCCAGGAAACAGGACGCCTTTGGGGAAGAAGGTCCAGATGGTGGGGGCTACGACAGTGAAGGCTGCAAATTCCTTGGCAATTATGGCCAGATATGATCTGGAAATGTGGCACCGGCTAGACACGGTTCTTGAGCATCTTCCGGAGCAACACTGTAAGGAGGCAATGCTGTTGGTGCGAGATTGGGAGGAGGCCTCCAACCACAGCATCAATATTGCAGTGGACCTGACTGAGTCTGGGTTTAAGCAAATTTGTAATGGGGTGGTGCTCCGACGGCAGGCCTGGCTGAAGTGTATGTATATTTGTCGAGAGGTCCAATATAAGGTCATCGATATGCCCTGTGAGGGTGAACACTTGTTCGGCAGAAAAATTGATGAGGCCCTGAAAGGAATGAAAGAGGATATAGAGACGACAAAGTCCTTGGGTTCTTTGCAAAGTGGTTGCTCTTTTCGCTCCTTTGAAGCTTTTCGTGGAGCCTCAGGGAATGCCTGGTTTGCCTCCTACAGAGATCGCAGTTACTGGCGCTTCAGCTAATCGTCTCAAGGTTATCAGCGATCAGTCCAGTCAGCTCAGAAGAGAAGGGCATTTCTAACTCAACTAAAGAAAGGTATGCAGTGCTCGGCTAAGGGAAGGCAATCAAAAGCTCAACAAGGACTGTCATATGGACAATCTGCTGGGGAGCAGGGTGGCGATCCATGTCGACGAGTGGCAACGGATAAGATCAGATCGCTGAGTGCTGGACACGGTACGACTCGGCCACTCGTCAGAGTTTCGGCATCCTCCGGTCCCTATTCCGCCAGTGCATGTGGTATAGCCACATCTTCCAATCTTGCGGCACGAGGTGGTTCTCATGCTAGAGAAAGGGGCGATGGAACCAGTTCCGGTTGTGGAGCGGGGCTAGGGGGTGTACTCCTGGTACTTGGTCGTGCAAAAACCCAACGGCAAGTGGAGGCCTATTCTATATCTTCGGGCATTGAACAAGAATCTGCAACGCCTAAAGTTAATAATGCTCACCCTTCTAGATGTTATCCGCGCGGTGCAACCGGGCGAGTTCCTGGCATCATTAGATCTGCAGGATTCCTATTTTCACATCCCTATGAGGCTAAAACGCCACAAGTTCCTGCGTTTTGTGGTCAGAGAAGATCACTATCAGTTTTGGGTTTGGCCTGAAGTCTTCCCCCAGGACGTTCACGAAGTGTCTGGCCCCGGTGGCTGCCTTCCTCCGGAGGGAGGGTCATCATGTGTACCCCTACCTGGACGATTGGTTGGTAAGGGGTTTGTCGCAGGAAAGGGCACAATAGTCCCTCATGGCGACCATGGGTGTTTTGCAACAGCTGGGATTCGCCGTCAACTTCGACAAATTGTAATTGACGCCGTCCAGAGAATTGGTGCAGGAGAGTGGAAAGGGGGCACAATTGTCTTGGTCCAAGTTTTCATGTCACTATTGGGGGCCATGGCGTTGTGTATCCTTCTTCCCAATTGCTTCGTGCCACAAACAGCGCATCTAAAATACCTTCAAGGATGTCTTTGTCTTCAACTTCCCTCCACACCCAAGACAGGGTTAAAAAAAATGTCTGAAGTGTGGTTGGAAGATGTCTATTACTGACCCCCATTGGAATTGCCTCTGGTGCCCAGCCCAGACAATCGAGTTGATGAGTGCGGGTCCTGTCGGGCTATGTCAAATTAGGCTCTTAGGGAACGCAGAGGTAAGCTGGCAGTGGGGGAGGACAAGTATAAGTCTTCGAAAAGACAAAAGGATTCAGACGAATCCGTAAGAAAATCTCGTCGCGAGTCGAAGAGGTCAAGGTCGGAAAGTCGCTCGAGGAAGTCTTCCTGGTCCTCTACGAAAAAAACAAGAAAGCAACATCATAGGTCGTCTTCCTCCTCGTCCTCTTAAGAGAGGAGAGTAACTTACCCTTCAAAACACGATTCACCAAGCAAATGGGAGGCCTTCAGGGCTTCGATGTTGAAGATATTCGAGAAAGGGGCCCAGACCCCCTCGAAGTTGCCGCGTGGTGATCATGCCTCTAGTCACTCTAAAAGTGACAGAGGAAAATCAAGATCCAGACATGCAAGGGTTGAAAAGGAGATGAGTATCTTCAAGGGAAAGTTCCCCCACGCCTCACTCTAAATCTAAGTCTCCGGTGCACAAATCGGGGGAAAAAGAATCTGCGTCGAAGGCAAAACTTGACTCGGCATTGTCGACGACCAAAGCGTCGAAACCGATTACAAAGATGGCATCGACACCTGTAGCTTTGACGGCATCAAAGCCTCCTTCGACACCATCAAAGCCAGCTTCTAACCTATCGACGCCTTTATCAAGGCCTTCTCTAATACCAAGGCCTAAGTCGACGCCATTTTCTATGCCTAGACAAGTTCCACCTTCTTTGCCTGAAAAGGCTTTTCTCCTTCAATCGAGACAGGAATTCTTTACATCCATGTCTTCTATGTATGAGGAACATTCCTCTGAAGAGGACGTCACTCCAGCTGGTGTTAGATTTGGGACCAGGGAGGTCCCTGAAGAACTGGTGGACCCACAATCAAGAAGAACAGACTTGTATGATTGCCTAGAAAATTCCAGTGGCTTGGACACTTCTCTTGAAGTGGATTTTGCGAGGCCAGACCCTACAGATCATTCTGATCCCAGTTATAGAAATCTTATGGGAAGAGTCATCCATTTTATGGGATGGAAAGCAGCTTCCCCGGATTTTGACCAGGATGACATGACTGATATCCTGAGTGAGGGTCCCTTAAAAGATCCTGTTTTACCATTCCATAAAGCTCTACGAATGGCGGGGCATTGCGTTAGATGCTTGGGCACTAGAGATAGTGACCCATGGTTACTGTCTTCCTTTTCATCAAAGACCTCAAGATCATCCACCAGGAGCCAACTCTGTAAAAATTCCAGACCTGCTCCTTGTGCAGGAGATTTTAACCCTGCTAGAGAAAGGTGCAATAGAACATGTACCTGCAGCGGAGAGGAACAAGGGTTGGTACTCCCCCCCCCCCCCCCCCCCCCTTATTTTCTCATCCCCAAAAAAGACGGAGGATTGAGACCCATCTTGGACTTGAGAAGCTTGAACAAGTTCCTCAGGAAGGACACAAGATGGTGACCCTTTCTCAGATCCTTCAGGCTCTTCAACTTCGACTGGCTGGTTTCATTGGACCTTCAGGATGCTTACTTTCATGTGCCAATTCATCTCAAGCACAGGAAGTACCTGAGGTTCGCAATTGGTGGTTCTCACTATTGGTTTCGAGTTCTACCATTTGGGCTAACCTCCACCCTGAGGGTTTTCACCAAACTGATGGCGGTGGTGGCAGCGAGTATCAGAAAAAGGGGGATTCATGTCTACGCTTATCTGGACGATTTGCTAATAAGGGAGAGTTCATCCGAACGAGCCCAGGAACATCTAGCCTTGACCTGCCATTTCTTAAACAGTCTGGGCTTCTCCCTCAATTACAAGAAGTCACAAATGATTCCAAGCCAAAAGCTCCAATTCATAGGAGCATCCTGGATACTTCCTCAGGGAAAGCCTCGCCTCCGCGGGAGAGAGCTCGCCACATTCTGCAGATGGTAACGAAATTTCAAAATGCCCTACATCTACCGGCATTCGACTTCCTAAGGTTGCTAGGCCTCATGGCATCCTGCATTTGTCTGGTGCCAGAGGCCAGATTGAGAATGCAATCTCTTCAGTGGGCCCTCAGGACTCGATGGTTCCAGTTTTCAGGGGAGATGCCAGATCAAAGTGGCTCAAGATCTTCGATGGTGGGCTTGCAAGGAGAATATCCTCAAGGGGAACCGTTTTTGGCAACCATGGGCGGAGATGATGGTAGTGACGGATGCCTCACTCATGGGGTGGGGAGCCCACACCAATGATCTGACAATCAGCGGTCGTTGTTCTCCATCGGAGACCAAACTACACATCAACCTTTTAGAGCTGAGAGCAATCAGACTAGCGCTGAAGGCTTTTCTGCCCTCTGTACAAGGAAAGAATGTCCTGATAATGACCGACAACACAGTGGCCATGTACTACCTCAACAAAAGAGGAGGCGTAGGATCACTTCCACTGTGCAGAGAGGCAATACAGCTCTGGTTCTGGACAATGCAGGAAGGAATCTCTCTATCAGCAGTTCACCTGGCCGGAGAGCTAAACACAGTGGCAGACGCTCTGGGCAAGCACAGCACAGTCTCCCACGAGTGGGAACTAGCTCGGGAAGTCCTTCAAGAGATCTTTGCCCTTTGGGGAACCTCTCAAGATCTGTTCGCGACCACAAAATTGCTCAAGGGAATTTCTCCCGAGAGGAGCTCTAGGGGACGCGTTCGTAGTGGACTGGGTATTTCCACTCCTTTACGCGTTTCCTCCAGTCCCCGTGATTCCTCATGTAATCAGGAGGTTGAGAAAGTTCAGGAAAACCATGATCCTAATTGCCCCAGATTGGACCAGGAGGACGTGGTAGCCGGACCTTCTGGACATGTCCCTCTGCCCTCCAATACGTCTTCCACAAAGAGAGGATCTTCTCTTGCAAGAGGAAGGTCTAGTTCTCCATCCAGAGGTCAAGACACTCGGCCTTCACGCATGGTTTCTGAGAGGCTAATATATAAGGATTGGGTCCTCCCGGATGACGTAATGGAGATTTTGCTTTCGGCCAGAAACAAAATCCCTGTACCAGTGTCTTTGGAATAAATTCAGTGACTGGTGCAGGAACAAGAATGTGTATCCATTTCTTTGTAATACTCCAACAGTACTTTATTTTCTTTTGCACTTAGCCAATTTGGGGCTCCAAGTTGGTACGATAAAAAGTTACTTGGCAGCGCTATCGATCTTTAGGCGCTCCTCGGAAGAGGTGTCCTATTTTAAAATGCCGTTAGTCATTCAATTCTTGAAAGGGTTGACAAATGTATACCCTCCAATACCTTTTCAGGAGCCCATCTGGGACTTAAATCTAGTCTTAACATTTCTCATGTGTGCTCCTTTTGAGCCCTTACACTCTTGCCCATTAAGACTGCTCACTCTTAAAACGATTCTGTTAGTGGCTATAACATCGGCCTGCAGGTTAAGTGAGTTGCAGACACTGTCTTGTAAGCCTCCTCACACCATTTTCCATAGGGACAATGTAAAGGTAATTTTAAGTCAAACCATCTTTCTTGCCTAAAATAGTGTCTGATTTTCATCTGTCACAGAAGATTGTTCTACCTTCCTTTTATCCTCCACCTCACGCTAGTAAGGAAGAGGAAAGGTTCCATAGACTGGACCCAAAAAGGGCTCTGTTTCTAGATTTCCAGATTTACAAATCTCTGACAATGTGACCAACTATTCGTTGGATATACTGGTCACGAATTGGGCCTTGCAGTAACTAAACAAACTCTATCCAGATGGATAATTTTAGCCATCTCGGAGTGCTATAAATTGGCCTGAAAAGAGCCTCTGGATAGTTTAAGGGCTCATTCAACCAGAGGCATGTCAACTTCCACGGCCCTTCCGAGGGGTGTCCCTGTGCAGGATATTTGTGCTGCAGCCACCTGGTCATCAATGCACACCTTTGTAAAGCACTACTGCTTGGACTCCACTTCATACCAAGGAGGACTATTTGCAAAAGATGTCCTTCATTCTGTCCATAATTAAAAATTTCTAGTACTCCCACCTCCAAAATTTACCACTATGGGAGGAATAATGCATAAGATGAGGAATACGTGGGAGGACACAATCCATTCGAAGAACAAGTTACTTATCAACTGTAACGTTCTTTCAGTTGGATGTTCCTCCCACGTATTCCTCATCGACCCTCCCATCCTACCCCTCTGTACTGTTTACTCCAGTTGCACTCTAAATTCCTTAAGAGCCTAAAGACTTAAAGCCTGATCAACTGATGCGACCATGAACACCGTAAAAACAGAACTGAGGTAATGGGCGCTGCTCAAGCCCTTTATACAGCGGATGACGATGCCCGATGGCAGCCCCCAAGAGACATCGACTCTGCGGTCTCGAACACAGCACCCCCTGGTGAAAAAAAAAATTCCGGAGCAGCTGAAGCTGGGATAAGATTATCATAAGATGAGGAATACGTGGGAAGAACATCCAATCGAAAGAACGTTACAGTTGGTAAGTAACTTGTTCGTCTCCAGCGTTGGTATCTTTCATGGAAGCACATGTGCCTGCCGGCCGCCCCTGTAGACAAACCTGGGTTCGGCTTCCCTCTACTTTGGAGGTTAAAACCTGAAGGGAAGCCGTGGGGGCGTGGCTATTTATATTAGACGTCCTATTGCTGTGGCCTAAAGCACCAAAGAAGAGCATCGATAGGACACTAAAGTTTCAATGTTTTCCCTAGGAAAAAGCTAAGTTAAAGTTACCAAGGTTTCCCAGCCTGATAACGGGGAAATATTCACAGCATGTGAATCCATGAAAGATACCAACGCTGGAGAAATGGGCGTTACAGGTAAGACACTGCTCCCTTCTACATGACATTGAGAATGCATTATCTATTACCTACCCGGGTGGTTTTGTTATTTTGTCTGGAGATTTTAATTGCAAATGTGTGGTAATGGATGGCGGTTGGGATGGGTTCTTGTCCCATTTGTTTACTTGTCGAGTAGGAGTGATTGTGGTAATATCCGGTACAAATTCCTTTCTAGATGTACCTTTTTGCAAAGCAACCTACTCTTCGAGGGGTCTCTCTCGGAGGTTCCAACCTGGCCAAATGTTTTTTCATCCTCCACTATTGACTATTTGTTTAAAGAATTGTGAGCCGGAAGAGGTGGTTGACCTTAATGTAGCTTTATAGACCTTGACCGAGGGCCGTACCAGCTGTTCTGGGCCCTGAAGACTAAGTTAAAGGCCTGAGCACAGCGAGGGCCTTTAACGAGGAATGACTGCCCATAACGATGGTACAGCCCAAAGGCAAGGTCCATAAAGCCATTAGAGCACATAGCCAAAGAGAGAAAAGTTCATCAACAAATATAATTTTTTGTATTGTTTTTTAGGCACTTGAATATTCCCTATTGAATATTTAAGTTGAAAAAACATGAAAAATAACATGATAAAAATATAGGTCATGCTTTTTTATAGTAAGTTATTCTTTTCACTAACAAACTATCAAAAAAGCACGGTACTTGTAGGTAAATTAATGCAAAACTTTATAAGCTGAAGAAAGTAAAGGCCACGTTTGCGGGCTATAATGAAACTGCAAGCTATAGCGTTTCTTATAACCCAGAAATTGACCAATAGGAAGGGGTTATTCATCCACCCAGGGTTCTAATATAGTAAAAATAAGCTCAAGTGACCATGAACTGTTATGAGTCCTGAGCCATAGGGGCCCCCAAGATTCTGCCGACTTCATGAAAAGTGGCCCTTTGTTGATTTCGGGACTGGGTACTAGGGTTGCTCAATATAGCACCAATTTGAAACAAGTTAACACTGACTTGTACAACTCGTGGCGTAACCCTGCCCGAGAATGACACATTTTCAGATTTGTTGCCTGGGGTATTTCCTAATCCTTTGTCAAGGCTTGGAAAGCAAGATGGCCAGTAGACCGGTTGCGGCGACTATCACTCTGCATGGGAAATGTAATCATTTTGATAGAGAGATTCAAAGGAACATTTGTCAAATGAGCTATGAAGTCGGGAATACCACTAGATGTCCACTCAAAACTTGGGAGGAAAAAGAAAAAGGGAAAACTGGCCTCATGGGATATTAATATAACCCGGGATATCATTGATGACCTAATATAGGAAGTCCTCTTCCTCTAGGGCGGCGGGGCCGAACGGGCTGACAAACTGTAATATGAGGGCAGAAGCACTGTTGTGGTCGGGGATTTTGTGGGACCTTTTTTAACATCCTAAAATCTAGAGCGCTCCAAATTTCGTGGGAAACTGCACTTGTTATCCCAATTAATAATAAAAGTGGATAGGTCCTCACTGGCAAATAGCATTGCTTGATGCAAAAAGTAAAATCTTTGCAAAAAGTAAAATCTTTGCTGGGGTAATTCTCAGCGATCTTGCAGCGTGGGCGGCTGATAGTGGTATCCTACATAAACAGATAGGCTTCAGCAGGGGCCTCGCCACTTTTTTGAACTGAGTGATTGTGAATGTAGCTTTAGGAAGATCATTGCAAAAGGGAGGCCCAATTCTTAACGGGGAGTGGTTAAATCTCTCACTGGCCTTTGGTATAATAAATCGAGGACGACTCTGGAGTAAATTGCATGCCTGGGGTATTCATCGGGCCTGTTAACCATTTTGATTCAGTCATGCCATTTCTAAAATTCAGATGCGCATGGAGAGGGAGGGGCATTTTAAGAGTTCAATGCCAATGGGCAGATGAGTAAGGCACCGATGCAGACTTGCTCCATGTCTGTTCAACCTGTACTTGTCAGATGTGGGTCGGGCATTTTCAAGTGCACTGGCTGGCCCAGAGACCGGGCATAGGAATATATCGTGACTGGCTTACGCAGACGGTATAGTCCTATTGTACTACACGCCCATGGGTCTGCAGAGGAAGCTGGACGCATTTAATAGATATGCAGAGGAAAATGAAATGACCATAAATACCAACAAGTCTAATGAAGTTGTGCTCAAGGGAAGGGAGTCCCGACATTTGATTGGCATTGCAATGGAAAATCAGTCCTGGTGGGCACAGAGGTAAAATATTTGGGATTTATACTTACCTCGAGCCCAGCAATGGCCCCATTTGTGGATAGATTGGATTGGCTGGTTTCCTTCCCCCAATACACCTCTATTCTTTCTCTTCTATTTGTTATTCGGAATTCGTTTATGATGAATTAGTTAATATGTTCTGACTTTGGTTGATTGTGTGCATATTTAATAGATTGACACTATATTGTGTTCTTATTCGTTCTAATGAAAATAAAAATTTTGAATCGATATTGTAGGTTCTCCACGCTCCCCCCTGACCGGTTTTTACAGAAGAACAGTGTTACCAAAAATGTTCTATGGCCTGGAGATTGATCCACGTTCATAGTCGGTAGACTGGGTGAGGATTGAGGGATGTATTTGGAAGAGTTTTTTAAATCTGCCAGCATCTCTCCAAATGACTAGTCTGCGTTACGAGCTGGACTGAACACCTTTTGCCGCCCATTTGGATAGCAGACTTAGAATTTAGATATAGGATGAATCTTATAAGTACGGTGAGATAAGGGGATCCGTTCAAGGTTTAAGGGGGGGGGGAGAAGTCGTCACAAGAGTGTTGTTTTTGTAGCTCTGAGCAGGTGCAAACTTTGAAGCATATTTTGAAGGGATTGTGTCCTCCAACGTATTCCTTATCTTTGATGTTATCCATTCCATCTTGCTGGCCTCGGAATTTTATTTCAGTAGAGGGCGCTGCGCGTCGATGTCCTTGGTATCGGTGCCAACGTCGTCATGAGTATAAATAGACTCGCACAGCGTCTGTTGTTCAATTACGTTTTTCCGCGCTTCGTGGGCCTCGGAAACGTAACGCTGGGTTCCTTTCTTCAGGAAAAACCTTCTTATTCTTCGAAGATTATTACCTTAAAACGATGACTTCTTCATCCGAACCATCGACTCCTCGGTCCAGTTTCAAAAAATGTTGTGACTGTGGGAAGAAAATGTTGTTAACAGATCCTCACAGGATCTGTTTGTGGGGCCTAGGATCGGAGCATCACTGTTCGGAATGTGAGGACTGTATATCCATGACGGCAAAAGCCTTGAAGGAGCGTAAGGGGAAGTTAGTAAGAGGCCGTCGTCAAAGGTTTCTTCGATTAACAAATCTGCGTCATCAACGTCTTTGTCAAAGGGTCCTTCGACGCATAAATCGGTTGCATCAACACCGTCTTTGACGCCACTGTGGATTCCTATAAAAGACAAACCTACAACTGTCACTACGTCACAGGCAGTAGAGGTGTCGAAAGCTTCGACCATAATGTTGAGGATGCCATCGACAATCTCGATGACGCCGAGTAGGATTCCGATCCTTTCGAGTGCATCAAGGTCTTTTCATACTTTCTCGACGCCTTTTTCAGGATTGTCGAAGCCTACGACATCCACGTCGACAACCTCGACGTTTTCTCAGGTAGAGACAACTAATTTAGCTCCTTCTACTCTAGAAATGGGTTTTAAACCATATCCTAGGTCTGACTACTTTAGAGCCTTGTCCTCTATATATGAGGGAGGGGAGGATTCCGACAATGAGACCCTTTGGCATGGGTATTGTAGTCCTTTGTAAACCAGAGGAATTAATCTCTGAGGAGAACAGGTTAAAAGATCTTCAAGAGACTCTACATGAGGCAAGTGGTTTAGAAACTTCTCCAGAAGTAGATTTTACTAAACCAGATCCTGGAGAGCATGTTGCGACCACTTATAGGATTCTGATGGCTAGAATGATTGAATTCATAGGGTTGGACTACACCTACGCCTTGTTTTCAGCAGTATGACCTTACTGATATTTTAGATTAAAGGTCCACAGGAGGATTCTGTTGTTCCTTTTCATACTGCTTTGCAAAGAAAAATATCTACAAATTTGGAAACTCCTGAAGTTATCCCGGCAGTAAATAAAAAAACTTTCTGCTAAAAACAGAGTATCAGCCTCCGATCCTAAATATCTGAGCAAGCATCCAACTCCAGAGAGTTTAGTTGTACAAGCAGCAACTTCATCTAACAGTAGGTCGGCATATCCTACTGTTAGGGAGAATTCTCTGTTTAGGCTGAATTTCCTAACCTAGTGAGTCCCCCAGCAGCTTTGCTGGATTTTTGGGGTTTATTTTTTTCTCCTGCAAAGAGTGAGACTCTTTTACCCTCACTTTTGGGCATGATTTGAGTATGTTTCTTTGTTTGAATCTAGATGCGTTTAATGGGCTATGGGGTCTTTTACCCCATAGGGCTTCATGTGTTTTTGTGATGTGTTACACAGCACCCTCAGTGCAGTAACAAAGGGGTGTCATAGTGACCCCCCAGTATAGACTCCATACCCTGGGACTGACTACTGTCTCCCAGGGCATGTAAAGTCACCATTGACTTGACTAGTTTTAAATTCTGAACAGAACCAGTACAAACCATCATATTGTGGACGTACTGGCTGGGGCAATTCAATTGCCCCAGGGTCTGTTAGTCGAGGGGGCACGTCTCCGTCCCCCCTGATCGAGTTTTGGCTGGTGGCAGTGGATACTACTTTTTATATTCAACCGCAAATATTTTCATATGGGATTTTCCATTGTTTTAGGCTACTATCTTTATTTAATTATTTACAGTAGCCTCGAACATACCGCCGGTTTATTTAATTAATATTAATTCTCCGGTTGGTATTTTTTGCCAAAACTTGATTCTAAAATGGCGTTTGTGTTCTCTTCTGTGACTCCAACCCAAGTCGAGCCCTTTGTTCCACTTTTTGGCGGGCTTCTCCACAGAAGCCCTCCAAAGTGGTGCCACTCTGTCTGGGGTACTTAGGAGGGGTGGAGGGGGATTTAGGCACCCTGGACTGAGTTGCCTAGGCAACTCAAGTCGCACTGCGTCCTGATTGGCCCAAGTGGTGAGCCGGCCGGCTCACCACTTAGCATGTTTGAGCGACAGCTAGGCTGAGTGAATGGGGGTTTTCTGCATAAAACAGGGCTTTGGGGACTGGAACTTCAGAAGTCGCCACAGGACCTAAGAATCCGACGAGGGAGAAGCTGAGCCGGCCTGCCACAACGACACCACCGGTGGAGCCCTGCTGGACCGTCTCACCACTTTTCCCAACGACAGAGGAGATCTCCCACCGGAGAGTCTTCTTCCTTTGACTGGTGGGGATAACCAGTTTCACCGTCTTTTCGCCTTCCTGACGTACCTCGTGGCCGCCTTGCCTGTGCCAAGCACCCCGGCAACTGGGATACATTTTACCACGACCATGAAACAAAGATACCACCTTTAACTGGAAAACTCTGCGGCTGGTTTCTTCCCTGGCAGTGCAACGACCTTCATCTTTCCTCCAAGTCGAGATCTTCTCTTCCCCTGGACGACGACGCGACTTGCACCCACTGCCAGGAACAACTGCCACCGCTGGAGGATCCTTCCCACTTAAGGTACCGTGTCCCGCCCGGCTTCCCTTGCCACCGACTGTACGGGATAGATTTAGCCCCCGGCTTTCGAACCTGGGTTGGCCTGGGACATCCTGGCTTTCCTGAGCCTCTCTAAACTTTTTGAACTCTCTGCAAGACTTTCTAAGTCTAGTGTAACTGTGTGATCTTGGCCGCATTTGTGCTCTGCTCTCTCTAAGAGTGGGCCCAGCCTTTGGACTTTGGCTCACCAGTGACTTTTGCTTCTGCCTTGCTAACAGTGTTCCTGAATCTTAGAGTGGTGTACCTTTCCATATTCTGTCTTTTTCCCTCCTTTTCTCACAAACTTATTGGAGTGCCATCTAGTTAAGCACTCGCCTCTGTATGAAAATAAATGGTGTTTTACTGAGACTTATCTGATAAGGAAAAAGGGGTGTATATATTACAATAGTAACTGTGTTTAGAATATTTGACAACAAGAGTGCAGGAGTGTTTCAAACCGTGTGTTTTTAAATAAATAATTATATACTTTGATACCAAAGCTCTGGTCAGTGTTTGCTTGTATTGGTGTGTCTGAGTGCCTATTGTGTATAATTTGCATACTGCCTAACTCTTCTTGAGAGAAGTCTGACTGCTCAGCCACAGCTACCAGGTAAATCTGGGTGGTACAGACTGCTACCAAGTGGGTTTACTGCTAACACCTGTAGTCCTAAATTTTTTGCAGTGGTCCCTAAGGGAACTGCACAGGTTTCTGCCTAACACCTATTCCACAGGACAGGGATGATGAAAGATTTGATGCCATGTCAAAAAAAGTATTTTCGGCATGTAGCATGGGGCTTAAGTCTGTCAACGCCACTTTCACGCTAGCAAGATTCAGCCAGACACTTTGGGAGTGTGCTTCATCTCTGGCTGACTGTCTCCCAGAAAGAGAAGAAAAGGAAGCATTCTTAAACATCATCAGGGATGGAAAGGATGCAATGTGCGAGTCCCTTCAAACGGGCATTGATTCTGCTGACCGCATCAGCAGGGCCATGGAGGCAAGTACCACAATCCGCAGATTTGCGTGGTTGTGGAAGTCTGGTTTTGCTCCAGATGTACAAGCCAGACTTCTGAACATGCCCTTTGACTCACTTCTTTATTTGGAAAGAAGGCTGATGACAGCCTGGAGAAATTACAAACATCCAAGGCAGCAGCGAAATCTCTAGGGGCTGCAATCCGACAGACTCCAAATCGCCCCTCAGGAGCTTCCTGGAGGGGTACGTCTTTTCGCTTTTACTCCACATTCGGAAAAGGCAGAGGACAGCCCGCTCAAAGGGGCCAGAAACGATTCACCCATGATGGACGGGGCAAAGGTACAAAAGCCGCAGCACCAGGTGCCACTTTACCCTCGGCATCTGCCTAAGCCACTTCTAAACCCTTTGAGGTCTCTCCTCACAAGACACCAGTAGGGGGCAGGTTAACTCAACATCTGGCAGAATGGCAGGCTATTACGTCAGATGCTTGGGCATTGGAGACAGTTGCCCAAGGTTACTGCCTGCTCTTCCTACACACTCCTCAGTCATCCACCGGAGAACAACTCTTTGAAGCTTCCAGACCCGCTCCTCATGCAGGACATTTTAGACCTGCTACAGAAGGGTGCCATAGAACCGGTACTCGTAGCGGAGAGGAACAAGGGTTAGTACTCCCCCTACTTCCTAGTACCAAAGAAGGACAGAGGACTGAGACCCATCTTGGACTTGCGAGAATTGAACAAATTCCTCAGGAAAGACAAGTTCAAGATGGTAACCCTTTCTTCAGGCCCTCCAGCTTCAGGACTGGTTGGTATCTCTAGACCTTCAGGATGCATATTTCCATGTGCCAATCCATCTCAAACACAGGAAATACCGGAGGTTCGCAATTGGCAACTATCACTATCAATTTCCAGTTCTGCAATTTGGGATGACCTCCGCCCGAGGGTATTTACCAAGCTAATGTCAGTAGTGGCTGCAAGTCTAAGGAGGGAAGAGATCCACGTCTACCCCTATCTGGATGATTGGTTGATCGGAGCTGTATCTCCGGAGCAAGCTCAGATCCAGCTAGATTATGTCTGCCACTTCCTTGACAAACTGGGCTTCTCCCTCAACTTAACGAAATTACAGATGATACCATCACAGAGACTCCAGTTCATTGGAGCAGTCCTGGACACTTCCCTGGGAAAAGCCTTGCCACCAGAGGTGAGGGATCAAGATATTCTACAGATGGTCATCAAGTTTCAAAATGCCCAACATCTACCAGCCTTTTTGAGATCGCTAGGCCTCAAGGCATCCTGCATCTTCCTAGTGCCAGAGGCTCGCCTGAGAATGAGATCCCATCCCTTCAGTGGGCACTAAGAACCCAATGGTCACAATTCTCAGGAAGAATGTCAGATCTCCTTCAAGTCCCGGACAGAGTAGCTCGGGACCTTCAGTGGTGGGCCTGTTGGGAGAACATCTTCAAAGGAGAACAGTTTTGGCAACCATGGCCGGAGATAACAGTAGTCGGGGATGCCTCACTCATGGGGTGGGGAGCCCATGCCAACGACTTGACCATCAGCGGTCGTTGGTCTCCATCAGAGTCCAGACTACATTTCAACCTGTTGGACCTGAGAGCAATCAGACTAGTGTTGAAAGCTTTTCTGCCATCAGCACAGGGAAAGAATGCCCTGATGACGACGGACAACACAGTGGCCATGCACTACCTCAACAAAAGAGGCGGCATGGGGTCACTGCCACTGTGCAGAGAGGCAATGCAACTCTGGTTTTGGGCAATTCAAGAAGGAATCTCTCTATCGGCAGTTCACCTAGCCGGAGAGAAGAACTTGACGGCGGACGCTCTTAGCAGGCAGAGCAGTCTTCCCACGAGTGGGAGCTAGCTCAGGAAGTCCTTCAAGAGATCTTCACCCTTTGGGAAACCCCTCAAGTGGATCTGTTCGCCACCAGCATCAACAGGAAGTGCGATCAGTTTTGTTCAAGGGAATTTCCCCCGAGAGGAGCTCTAGGGGACGCGTTCGTAGTGGACTGGGAGTTTCCACTTCTGTACGTGTTCCCTCCAGACCCTGTCATTCCTCAAATGATCAGGAGGTTGAGAAGATTCCGGAAAGCCATGATCCGAATTGCTACGGATTGGGCCAGGAGAACGTGGTACCCAGACCTTCTAGAAATGTCCAACTGCCCTCCGATTCATCTTCCGCAAAGAGCGGATAGTCTCTTGCAGAAGGGAGGTCAGGTTCTCCATCCAGACATCAGAACCCTCAACCTTCACGCTTGGTTTCTGAAAGGTTGAGATACAAGGATTGGGATCTCCCGGATGACATCATGGAGGTGTTGCTTTCAGCCAGAAGGCCAGCAACAAAGACTTTATACCGCTGCCGTTGGAACAAATTTTGCAGCTGGTGTAGAGAAAAGAATATTGAACCCTTTTCATGCAATACACAAATGGTGTTATCTTTCTTGCTTTACTTAGCAAATTCAGGTCTTCAAATTGGTACGATACAGGGCTACCTTGCAGCGCTGTCAATTTATAAGCATACTGCTGAGGAGCCTTCATATTTCACATTACCCATGGTAATTCAATTCCTGAAAGGATTAACTCATGTTTATCCCCCAAAGCCTTTTCAAGTTCCATTGTGGGACCTAAATCTAGTCTTAAAATTTCTGATGGGTTCTCCTTTTGAACCACTGCATTCCTGTTCATTAACATTTCTCACTCTTAAAACCGTCTTTCAAGTGGCGCTAACATCCGCCAGAAGAGTGACCGAATTACAAGCTCTATCTTGCAAACCTCCTCATACAATCTTTCATAAAGACAAGGTTGTTTTACAAGTGAATCTTAATTTTCTCCCAAAGGTGGTCTCTGAATTCCACATTACTCAGAAAATAACTTTACCTTAGTTTTATCCTCCTCCCCATCCAGGGAAAGAGGAAGAGAGATTACACAGGCTGGATCCAAGGCGTGCCTTGAGTTTTTATATTAGCCGACTTGCTAGGATAAGGTAAGCAGACCAATTATTTGTAGGATACGCAGGGCACAAATTAGGATTGCCAATCACGAAACAGACCATTTCAAGATGGATCATTTTAACCATTCTAGAATGCTACAAATTGGCAGGAAAAGAACCCCCTCAACATTTTAGGGCTCATTCAACCAGGGGTATTGCAGCCTCTTCTGCTCTCCAAAGAGGGGTTCCTATTAAAAATATGTGCATCTGCCACATGATCGTCCGCACATACCTTTACCAAATTGTACAGCCTGGATTCCTCCTCTAGTCAGGAGACAAGATTTGGGAAAGCTGTGTTACATTCTGTGCATCTTTAAAGGGAAATATGTCATCTTTACTCCCACCACCTCTTTACACTACTGCTATGGGAGTCTATCAAAGATAAGGAATACGTCGGAGGACACAATCCCCTTCAAAGAACAAGTTACTTTCTTACCTGGTAACGTTCTTTCTATGGGATGTTCCTCCGACGTATTCCTTATCGCCCCTCCCATCCATCCCCGCAGTAAAACTTCCCTTATAGTTGCAGTTACGCTCCTTCAAGGTTACTGACCAATTCATGCAAAGCAAATTTAAGCTTCAAAACGGAACTGAGCAACGGACGCTGCGCAAGTCTATTTATACTCATGATGACATCGGCACCGATACGGAGGCTGTCGAGGGACACAGACTCGAGGGAAGTCGACGCGCAGCGCCCTCTACTGAAAATATTTTCAGAGGCCAGCAAGCTGGAATGGATAACATCAAAGATAAGGAATACGTCGGAGGAACATCCCATCGAAAGAATGTTACCAGTTAAGAAAGTAACTTGTTCTTTTATAGTGTGGTGCACTTCAATCCATGCATGCATAACATTTCTCTCGTTTTGTGCTTTCCAAGGAGTGTTACATCCCTCCAGTTCTGGGAGAGATTGGCCTTGGGGCACAAACTAAGTGTGGTATTGGAGGTACTCACATTTTTAAATGGTCGTGGTTTTATAAAATTGTGAAGTTAAGAGATATCTATCATGTTTAATTGTGTTAATTATTAATGCTGTATTTTTAGATTCTTTTTTTTTTCTTGAGAATACTGATTCTGAATCTGATTTTGTTATAACTTGTATGTTGAACATTTGTGAAAAGTCTTGTTGACTATAACACAAAAAAAGTAGTGGTACAAGGAATTGGTGGTGATTTACATGAACGTCAAAAATACATTACGAAAAATCGAGATATGCTCCGTAAAACTGCTATACACAGGATACACGGGCCATCTGGTGGACACTAAACAACAAAAGGAATGATCAGTCCCACTGTCAATCCTCTGGAGTATCGGAGGATGCTTGGGTAAGATACTTTACTGATAAATATGAGGCAAAGCCCAATGTAGAGAAGGTGTCGCGCACTGTTCACACCGGTCTGTTACCCTGGTCCCCCTCCTTTGACCGATTTTAGATATGTAGCTCGCCATCAACAAACTATATAACTCACGAGCATCAGGTCCAGATGGGGTGACAAACGGTATCATTAAGAACAACCCTGTACTCTGGGCAGACATTCTTTATTACTTATTTACCCACATCATTGGGGATTCAATCGGCCTGATTTCTTGGACCTCCTTGATACTCGTCCCAACCTTTAAGAAAGGTGACAGGGAAGATCCTTCCAGTACCAACCTATTTCATTGATTGACACAACATCTAAAATCTTTGAAACCTTATTGCTTAAAGCAGTAAAGTTTTGGGTTGAGGGGGGCAATATTTTGAGCCCCTTACAAACAGGTATCAGGAGAGGTAGTGAACAGTATGTTATATTTGTGTATTAAAAATGAAGTAAATGTACTTTTGATACAGAAAAACACACATTTTAAAAAATAATTCTCAACTCATGTTTCCAATGCATCGAAACACACTTCTTTGGTGAAAACTCACCCCAAACTCAGAAAAGCATTCCAATGCCCCTCCTCGTTGTTCTGGGCCCTAATAAAGCTTAGCTTTGGCTTCAGCGTATTCCCAGCCCGCCTTTCCATTGTCTCAGGCCCTACAACAGTTGTATACTTTGCACCTTCTTACTCAGCTTTCCCTCTTCCAGAAGCTGCCTCTTTCTCTCCCTAGACTAGAGAAAGGTTTTAACTCTGTATGAATAAGGTATCTTCAGATATATTGATGTCATTAAGTGATCTTGTCCACTTGATGAAGACCCTAGATCCTCCAAGTCTCCTAGGCTTCACTCGCTCTTCTTAGGCAGAGATTGCCTGACCCCTCCCCTCCCCTCCCCTCCACACCACCCGGCAGACATTTTCCAGGATGATCAGTCTGATATCTACTACATTCCGAATCTGGACGATGGTTCCCAAGACCCAGTTTCTCACAACCCAGATGCTTGGATCCCTGCAGATGACCAGGGAAATTGGCCTACTACGCCTGCTCATGAAGCTGAGCCAGATTTTTTTTGGGACGCTCCTGTGTCTCAACCCAGGAGAAGGTTCTCTTCCATCGAAGCTCAAATGCTGTTTAACACTATTCTTAGGAAAGCAGCAGATAATTTTAAAGTTGTCACCCAGGAGGTGTTACCTGATTCAGACTTTGAGTATATTCTTAAGGAAAAGGTTCCTATCTGCCAAGCTATCTCGCTTCTTAATTCTATTAAAAAGCACATTTGAGAAATGATGATATTGTGGCGATAACAGATATTTTAAGACCGAAACACAACGACCTCCAAATGGATTCAATGGAATATCATCATCTGTTTGAAATCTATAAAACTAAAAAGAAGTATTCACAAAACAGACCCAGTCACCAAAAGCACCAATACAATGCTGAGGTTGCACAAAAAAAAGATAGCTAAGGAAAACAGTAAGAGGAATCCGTGCCTCGGAAGAGCCTGGCTGCAGGAGTCTGATAAAGAAAGCGAAGAATAGATATTACAACTGGTGCAAAGCGCATAGTGCATTGATGGAGCAGAGAGACGCTGAGACAATGCTGTCGGCGCTAAACCACAAAAATTCCAGAGGGTTCTGGACAATAATAGTCAACGCACCCTGAAAAGGCAGTCCTAACGAACATGGAAACGGAAAAAGAGTGGGAAAACCATTTCACAAAGTTATTTAAAAAAGTGAAGAACTCATTCTGCTTGAACCCACAATTAAACCTACTGTGGGATCTAAAGATCGATCGAGAGGCTATCCGAACATCTATCAAAAAAAGCAGTGCTTCGAGAGCAGCGGACCAGATGGCCTTTCCAACGCCGACTTGAAAGACACCATTGATGAGTGGACCGAATTCTGCGATATCCTGTTCCAACAAATAATTAAAGAAAGACGGATTCCATCGACTTGGAAATCGGGAATCATAGTACCGATCTTTAAGAAGGGTATTCGCACTAATCCTGCAAATTATCGGCCAATAGTCTTACTCAATGTGGTAGGGAAGGTCTTTGCAAGCTTACTGCTTATCCAACTGAAGACATGGATCTGACAACAGAAAATCTATGATGAGTGTCAATCTGGATTCATAAAAGGAGTCGGTTGTTGCCTTAACCTGTTGATGCTGAACTTGATGAAGGTGGAAGCAATCGGAACAGGACAAAGTGTATTTAGCCTTTATAGATGGTGCTAATTCATTTGACGGAGTGGATCGTTCAACGCTGTGGAAAAAATTAAAGGAAAGAGGCTGTAACAGCAGTTTAATTGAAACCATCAAAGAACTATACTCAGGAACCCACATTAAAGTTTGTCTGGACAACTTGGGAAATTTAACAAAAGCGATTCCAACAGGAAGGGGTGTGAAGCAAGGGTGCCCTCTCGGAGCTACGCTCTTCAAATTTTACATATCAGAAATTGTAGAAGCATTAACAAGTGTGAAGTCATTTCCACCAAAGATGAATGGACATCAACTTAATCACATCTTACATTCTGATAATATGGTCATTTTAGACCATACAACTATAGGCCTAAATCGAAATCTAACGGCTCTAAAAACTTTCATAGAAGATCTAGGACTTGAAATTAATGTAGCCAAATCTGAAATTCTAGTTCTCGAAAACAAAAGAGGAAGGAAGTCAAGCTCAAGTCTAGCTGGGTACTTGGGACAAAGAAGTTAAACAAGGTCCCTTACACAAGATACCTGGAAACGGTTATCAATTCCAGCATTAACGACGAACCGATGAAGAAGAAACTTATAAGTAACTGCAAATAACCAACATTGCAGGGAATCGTAATACAAAAAAAATATGGAAAATGTACTTTTGTTCCGGTTAGAAAATTCTACCAAAGCAAAGTTACCCCATTACTAACATACAGAGCTAAAAACATGTTTGGATGTGATTGTAAGATCTGGTGAAGATGTGAAGGCTATTTTTGGAAGAAAATCCTCCAGATTCCACAAAGCACTCCTACTGTCTGCGTCCTGAATGAAATCGGGATCTCCACACTAAACGCCAGAATAATATGGAATAAACTAGTTTTATTCCGAAAGACTAATGAAGAAGACCTGGCACCTTTTAAAATACTAATTGACAAAAAACCATTAAGGAAAACGGCTCTGATGGAATGGAGACAACAATGTAAGGACATCCTAAACCAGTAGGGTACTGATGAAAATACATTATGGAATAACCCGGATGCAGTCAAAAGAAAGTTGTTGGAGCTTGACTGGATAGAAATTGGTGAGCGAAGATTAGCACATAAATCCATGCGAAACTCACCTACAGAAGCCAGAAGTCTTAATAATTTCTCAAAATATCTGACCATCGCACCATGCAAATGTTTAATTAGACTCTATTTAAAATTCCGTCTCAACATATTCGAAACCAAAGACATTTTGAGAAATCGACAGGTGATTTCTTCAAGAAATACAATCTGCAGATTTTGCTCAATTGAGGATGAAAATTTAAAACATCTAGTCGTCTTCTGTAGCAAATTGAAAGAACATCATGAGAAATGTTTAAGGAACGAGATGGATAAGCATCTGACCTACTGTGACGAAGAATGGTGGTGTCAGCTGCACAACTGTGAGAGCAAACTGCTGATGATGGCATTAACGAAATTTTTAGAACTACAGTTGATGCTTGATTTGGTGCCACCTAACTTGAACAGTAAATGAGAACTGATGGTCAGAGCATGAGTCACTTAAAATGAATGTTTTCCTCCATTACTCAGACTCTTTCCTTTATTTCCTTTAGGAGTATATGACAAAAATTGAATTTCAGTGTAGGAATAGTGTGAGACTGTGTTAATTTTTGTATTTCAAAAATTTGTATAAACGACATGAAATAAAAAATAATAATTAAAAAGCACTTTGCCCCCTCCTTGCTTATACCCTCTCTCACTCGAGTGGTTAATCCACGGGTGGGGAAGATGTTTCGTCATGCCCCTTCTGATCGACTCTATATCCGGGGACATTGCGTCCCAGACTCCCTAGTCGTATGCAGGGGTTACCCTGTCTTTGTCAGAATGGCCCTCAACCTCCCAAGAATCTTTACTCCCTGGGCAAACGCATCACTTTTTCTGCTGCCTACAGCACCCGCTTTGCTAACAATACTACTCTTCTTGCTAGCTTTTGTGATGACCAATGGGGACTGGTGCAAGAGAGTCTGCAGAATGTACCAGAGCCTACAAGGACACAGCTACTTGCGGTGGTGCACGAGGGACATAAAGTTGCACAGAATATACTGAAAAAACACACTTGACTCAGACTGCAGACGGGGTGTTGGCCGAATGCATTCTCTTAAAGTGCCATGCATGGCTTAAGAATTCCGGGTTTAAGCCCGAGACCCAGGTCTTGCTAATTAATAAACCTATCGAGGACTCGGCCCTCTTCGGGAAGGTCGTGGACGACGCCCTTGAGACTGCAAAGGAGCACAAGACATTACATTCTCTTAATCGGATATCAGCCAAGCCATATGTACAGCGCAGGAATCTTTAATACCCGACTGGTCCTTTCGCAGGTAGTCTTTTCCCTACTCAGCAGAGGGTGTCTGGGGGATCTTCCTGGTATTCTGGCCAGGGAACTTCAGGCACCTTCCAAATTCCTCAACAAATTTCAGCGTGGCAAAGGTAGGGGAGGAAATGCAGCAATCAGAGGCTCGCCTACCTCTTCCAGCAAATTACTCGATCATTCAGGTCCGCTCCCATGCTTCTCCAGTGGTTGGATCTTTAATATGCTTCCCCCACGCATGGGAGAGAAGAACCTCAGACCAGTGGGTGCTCCTCTAACCATGCGCCCTATACTAGTCCTAACCATGCGCCCTATACTAGTCCTGCAAACAAGTATGTCAAGCCTCAAAGTTCAGGAGGACAACTCTGCAGGAGGTAATCCCATTGCTGGGGTAATTGGATTACATGTCAATCTTGGATATGAAAGATGCATACTTTCATATTACAATGTTGCCGGCGCACAAAGTACCTAAGGTTCAGGGTAGAGGACACTCACTTTCAGTTCAAGGTACTCCCATTTGGCATTAGCTCAGCCCTGACGGTGTTGCCCAAGGTACTGGCAGTGGCGGCAGTTCACCTGTGAAGACAGTCCATTCCAGTGTACCCTTATCTTGATGACTGACTCATAAGTGGAGAATCTCACCAGGCTTATCTGGTGATCACCCAAAAGACAATAGACGTTCTTTTCTGCCTACGGTCCTCCATCCAGAAAAGGTCAAGTCTTGTCCCCAGCCAAGTCATACAATTTCTGAGGGCCCTTATTTGGACAGAAGACAGGCTCGTCTTCCCCCTCTGACGAGAGGGTTCAAAACATGTTCCAGATCCCTCAGTATGTAGCCATTCATCTGGTAACCGTACACAAAGCCATGCAGCTGTTGGGGATGAGGGCATCCTGAATCTTTCTAGTCCCACACACCTGCAAATGCGTCTTATGCAGGAGTGGCTACCGAGCCAATAGTGTCAGGCAAGCAGTCAGTGGGGTGATCTAGTGGTTGTCTCGACAGCCCTCATTCAGTCTCTGTAGTGGTGGTCAGAAGGTTCTCCTTCGAAGGGTAAAACCTTCACCCCTGCAGTAGAAGCCACTCTCACCACGGATGCATCCCTGTCAGGCTGGGAAGCCATCCACACCTTCTACACCAGAAAGCGCATGGCATATGGTCACAATCAGTAGCGAACAAACCTGTCAAACTGTTGGAGCTACTTGCTGTGTTCAAAGTCCTGAAATCCTTTCAGACACAACTACCAAGAAAACCGTTCTAGTCTTTACAGGTGGACCACGGTCATGTATTTCCTGAACAATTAGGGGGGCACTCACTCTCCAGGGTTGTCAAAACTGTCGCAGAGCATTTGGAAATGGGCACTCCAACACGATATGTTCTCCTGTTGCATGTTGCAGGGGTACATAATCTTCTGGCAGGCACGCTCAGCAGAGACTTGCAGCTACCCATAGAGTGGCGCATGCACTAGAAGCATTTTACACAGCTTCTTCGCAGAATGGGGATCGGACATCAACCTTTTTGCAACACTGGCGAACGCTCAATGCCTAGATTAAACCTCCTAGGTATCCCCAAAGATGGTCCAAAGGGAACGGTTTCTGGATAACATGGTTAGGGAAATCTGCCTACGCCTTTCCCCAGTTTATCATCAACAAGATAGTTCCCAAGATGCATCAGGAATAAGTTACACTAATCCTGATGGCACCAATGACAACTCATCAGCCATGGTTCTCGCATCTCATGAGAATGTCGGGCTCCCCTCCGGTGAAGCTTCCTTGCCCAGTCAACATGCTGCCCCAAGACCAGGGGACAAAACTGCACCCATGCCCTCAAATGCTCAATTTAGCAGCATGGCTCCTGCGATCATAGAATTTGGTCATCTCCAGCTGCCTCAAAGGTGTATGGACATATTAAAGAGGCACAGAAACCTAATACTAGGCACTGCTATTCCAATCAGTGGGTGGAAATCAGTGCAGCACTCATAACATCTGTCATTTCACTGTTCATCCACTCTCCTAGACTTTTATCTAACCCACCTCTTAGACTCAGGATTAGTTTTTAATTATCTAAAGGTCCACCTTGCTGCCCTTTCTGCCTGCAACACATTTCAAAGCAAGGCTTTCATAGGAGGGGTAAAAAGACTACACCCTCCTATCTCTAATCCAATGTTGTCCTTACTAAACTTGGCCCTCCTTTTGAGCCAATGCGCAAAGCTAGTCTTAAGGCTCTCGCCTATAAGACTGCTTTTCTGGTGCTTAGTGAACTGCAGGCACTTTCAGTTCAAGACCCATTCTTTACCATTCATAAGGACAAAGTGGTACTGCACACACACCCACACGATGCTCCTAAATTCATTTAAGTTCCATGTGAACCAATCCATCAAACTTTCAGCTTTCTTTCAGAATCACTCTAGCTTAGCAGAAGGAAACCTCCATACACTAGATAGGAGAGCAGTGGTATATTAACTTTATAAGACAAAACCACTAAAGACTGATCAATTCTTTCTTTGTTGCCGCTGGTAGAGAAGGGGACCCTGTCTCTAAGTCGGCAATCTCTAAATGGATTGTGCAATGCATCCAGATGTTACACGCTAGCTACGAGAGATTTACTCTTTAAGCCTAGAGCACATTCTACTCGAGGCACAGGAGCTACTGTAGGTTTTATTGCAAATGTTCCTGTTGATTCTATTTGCAAAGCGAATACCTGGAGTTCTATTCACATTTTCACTCGGCATTAATTCTTAGACGCACACTCTACGTCAAAGTTTCAGGCGGGTCAGGCAGTGTTAAGACCTCTCTGCTGCCAATCCTTCACATATCCCACCTCTACCTCCTGCTACTGCTCGCTAGGTTGCACAGCATGTGATTCTAAGCAAATTCACAAGCATCAGAAGATATACATTACTCACCGTCATCGTATTTCTGGTGCTTCAACCTGCTTAGATTCACAGGCGCCCACCCTTGCTCTCCTCTTGGAGTTGAAGGGCCATAGATGGTTTACTCCTTCTTTTCTTCTTACTCCTACGTCCCGTCCCCTTTCCTCCATACATAGAGATGGGACCGGAGCACTTTGTAAAAAGCATCAATAGTCAGTCTATGCCGTTTCAGCTAGACTTTCCAAATTGTTGGAAAGTTGGCTTCTGCTTACCCCTACCCCACCCATCAATCCTCCCTTCCAGCAGTCAGTCGCCCTCCCTCGAAGCCGAAATTCAGAAATTACTGGATCTCAGAGCGGTGGAACCCGTTCCCCTAGGGGAGCGAGGGGAGGGCTTCTACTCCCGGCTGTTTACGGTGCTCAAACCCAACCAGGCTGGCCTCCGCACCATCCTAGACTTTTCCAAGTTCATCTTTCTCTACCCCAAGAGAAATTCAAGATGATCACGTCTTGTCAAATAGTCCTCTTTGCAGAAGGGTGATTGGCTCAGCGTGGTGGACCTTCAGGATGCGTATATGCATATTCTAATCTGGAATCCACACCAGAGATACCTATGGTTTTCCGTAGGGGAGG
The DNA here is from genome assembly GCF_040938575.1 of Ambystoma mexicanum. NCBI lineage: Eukaryota > Metazoa > Chordata > Amphibia > Caudata > Ambystomatidae > Ambystoma > Ambystoma mexicanum. The sequence goes on along the minus strand of NC_090933.1, from coordinate 925,382,487 downwards.
AGCACTTCCAGTTCAGAGTGCTCTCCTTTGGTCTCAGCTCGGCACCGCTTGTCTTTACGAAGATGTCGGTTATCGCAGCTTATCTTCGGCTTCAGGGTATCCATGTGTATCCGTATTTGTACGATTGACTGTTGTGCAGTCCTTGCCCGCTGAAAGCCCGAGCAATCTTCAGTCTCTCCTCCAGCTCCTGTTCTACCTTGGGCTGACGGTGAACTGGCGGAAATCTTCCATGGCGGTCTCTCAGGACTCGACTTTCCTGGGTTTTTGTTGGAACACGATTGACTGCAGAGTTTACCTGACCGGGGGCAGAATGGTGGATCTTTTGCCCTTGTTTGAGATGTTTGTGCAGTCGGAGAGCATGTCAGCTCGGTGGCTCCAGAGGCTTCTGGACCTCATAGCCTCGTGCGTATTGGCTCTTCCTCTTGCTCGGCTCACGATGAGGCGGACGCAGATGGCTCTTTGGAGTTCTTGGTGTCAGGCTGTGGATCCGGAGTCCAAGATGATATTGATTCCGGCTTTCATGACAATGGACCTTCTGTGGTGGTCGTCTCTCAGTAACCTGTCTGTGGGCGTGGGTTTTCAAGACACCGCTCCGATGGTGACAATCACGACGGACTCCTCCCTTCTGGGGTGGGGTGCAACGTTGGATCTTCTTCAGGTCTCCGACCGCTGCTCGCCCCAGGACAAGCTCCTTCATATAAATCTGGAGCTTCGGGCAAACTTCCTGGTGCTCAAGGCGTTCAGGCCGGTCATTGCCAACAAAGTGGTTCGTGTCTGCACGGACAATGTGGTGTCCATGTTTTACATCAACAAGCAGGGGGGCACCAATGGGCGGTTCAGCGTGGCGTCTGGCTGGTGGCAGTACACATCCCGGGCCAGCTGAACGTTACGGCAAATGTCCTCAGCTGACGAACAATGGTCAGCTACGAGTGGGAATTGAAAGCGGAGGTCCTCTTACAGATATTGTGTTGGGGCACTACGGAAGTGGACCTCTTTGCAACATCGGCAAACAAGAAACTTCCTCTGTATGCCTCTAGAAATGGGCTGGGAGCCTCCTCTCTGGAGGACGCCCGCAAAATTCCCTGGCACAACATGAGGGCCTATGTTTTTCTGCCTCTGATTCATCGAACGATTTGCAAGCCGAGTAACACGGTGAACTGTTCTCTTCTGCTCATAGCTCCGTGGTGGCCGGCCAGGTTCTGATTTTCAGAGCTTCAACATCTGTCGGTGTGTGCACCGATCAGGCTTCCTTTGGTTCCCGATCTGCTTCACCAGAGAGATCGCAGCTGTGGCGCTCCCCCTCCACAATCGTTCAGCTTGGCGGCATGGTGCCTGAGTTCAGATCTTTAGAACATCTCAACCTTTCTGTTGACAACATGCACATTATTCAGGCAGCCAGGAAGCCCTTGAAGAGGTCTCCATACAGAAGCAAATGGCTTCGGTTCTATCACTGGTGCTTAACCAAAGAGCTGGACCCCAGGGTGGCTATCATCTAGCAGAGTTGGGCATTCATGTCCTCTCATGCAGGACTTATCTTTCGGCTGTGGCCACCTACCTATCCACGGAACAGTGCTCTTTTGGGGGTCTAATGCGTCTTTACCCTCCTGTTTGCAAACCGCATCCGACGTGGGATCTGAACCTGGTCCTTACGGCCTTGTGCCATAAGCCTTTCGAACCAATGGCTACGGTAGATCTTAAGCACCTTTCGTGGAAGGTGTCTTTCTTGGTCGCCGTTACTTCAGCAAGCCGTGTGAGTGAGCTCCAAGCTTTGTCGGTGGAGCATCCCTTCTTGGTTTTCCACAAGGATAAGGTTATCCTAAGGACAAATCCTTCTTTCCTACCAAAGGTGGTTTCTGATTTCCATCTAAATCAATCTCCCTGCCTGTCTTCTGTCCAAACCCGGCTTCGGAAGCTGAGAGGGTTTTGCATTGCCTGGATGTTAGAAGAGCTCTTAAGTTCTATATGGACAGAACATCTGAATTTAAAAGTTTTTTTCAACTATTGGTGACCTTTGGTAGTCCGCAAGGTAAACAGGCCGCCAAAGCGACTATCTCCAGATGGATTGCTGCCTGTATTACGGAGTCCTACACTGTTCAGGGTCTCCAGCCTCCTAAAGGGATTCATGCACATCTGGTACGGGGCAAGGCAGCTGCTGTTGCCTTTCAAAAGTATGTTACCTGGGAGACCATTGCGAAAGTGGCTACGTGGTCCTCCCCATTGGCTTTTTGTAAACCTTACTGTTTGGACCTGAGCTCCAGATCTGATGCTCAGTTTGGCCAGGCTGTGCTGAAAACCTTTTTCAGTAGGGGGTTTCCATCCACCCATAGTTCCTGTGAGGAGTGCTTGGGAATCTCCCATAAGTATGGAGAAAAGGGGACGGAACGTAGGAGTATAAGGTTACTCACTGTAGTGACCACCTTAATCCTAATCCACAGTCCCCTTTCCTCCATACGCCCGCCCGCCGTCCCCTCTAATAAGGTTCCTCTATTATTGCTTAAAGGTCTCTGGCCTGGCGATTAGAAAAGGACTGATTGGCAATGCGCTGGCGGAGCGAAGGAGGGCAGGGTTACGCCCGTGTGCGGTACACCGCGTAAAAAGAGACACATTTTTTTAAAAATGTGAGGCTTTTTACAAAGTGCTCCGGTCCCGTCCCACAGGACGGAGGAATGTCCCATAAGTATGGAGGAAAGGGGACTATGGACTTGGAGTAAGGTGGTCACTACGGTGAGTAACCTTGTTGGTACTCATTCGCGCATTCTTTCAGACTCCCGCATGGCAGAACAAACAACTAGCAGGACCGCGACACGTGAAGGATCTTTGGTACACTGGACATCACGTTTGGAATAGTCTTGGTCATGCCTATGTCGATGTCCCATTTTGATGTTTGAAAAAAATGCAATACTTGGCTATTACCACTAGATGCCGGACTATATGCACAGCATGTGAATCTAAGCAGATACAAGCACCAGAAATACAATTATGGTGCGTAATCTATGTCCTCTGATGGCAGCTGTGAGACCGGCATGGTATCAAGAGAAAGACTCGAAAGCATTTGTTTTAGATCCTTTATTTACTAAGGTTCCTGGGTTAGTGGAATGCACGACTGACACTCACACTAAAGGGATGGTGCCACTTGTTTCTAATGGCCGTTGTTGTCTAATAGTCCAAAATAAGTCTGTATGTATCTAAACCTGCACTTGGTGCAATCGGACTGTACAAAAATGTGATGGGAAGTCCTTTTAAAAGGAGAAATGGTGGTTCAACAAAAATGGCAAAACCAGAGTTGGTTTCAGGTGGTCGTTTTGCTGGGTTCAATTTGGTCAATGTCACAAAGATGGTTTCACTGAACAGGGCTCTTCGTAAGACCTTCTCCACAGGGCCCTTACAATGATTTCAAATACAGTCAGTGCCCTTGAGTTCCTTGGGATTCCTTTCCCCAAGTTTCAGCTTGTTAACTTTACTTTTCTCAATAGACCTCTCAGGGTTCCCGTCCCCCAGCTCGGGACTCTTCCAGCATTCAAAACAAAACACAATATCTCAGTTCCTTTTTGGTTTCACAGGGCACCTTTCCTCAAGCTTGGGCTCCTCTAGCTCCAAACACCAATTCAGTTTGTTAAAGGAACGTTATGGTTAAGTTGCGATACTAAAAACCTATGAAATTCAGTAAAAAAACTTTAAGGGACATTATGGTTCCAAGTAAAACCGAAAACCCCCTGAAATTCACCAGTTATGGTACGCTAAGCAACCATAACTCGCGCCACCACTGTGCACTGCTAAAACTAACACCCAGGACATCAAAGATGACATCACAAATGTCATAGATGACATCACTGATGACATCAAATGTCTGGCTCCCCCTTTTTTTCCTTTACTGACATATCTAGGTCAGTAAGAGTCAGGAACTAAAATCATAAACTCATTATTTAAATTCAAGTACTATATTTGTAGTTATTTTTCAAATATGTTCTTGCAGTAATTCACTTGGGTTTCACTGAGAGCATATGAAACGTATATGTAGGGGAAAACATAGATTTGGAAAACAGAATTGGTTTGTGTGTATAAAGATAATCAGTAAGGTTCTCAACACTTTCTTATACTTCTGCCTTTTTTTAATTACTTTACTTTCCTGGATATGCTCATATTTGTATATATTGTATGCACACTACTCACCTTAGGGTCCAGTAGCATTATATGAAATTTATACATAGCCAATTGGTAGGTTTGAAGAACAGCGATCATTTCTTTGTAGACAGTTAATCAGTTGGGGTATGAAGATTGGCTGTTAGTACTATTGTTTACTTCATTTTCCCTGTATATGCTAATATTTGTATGTGTTATTTGTGTTTCGCTTTGAATAATGCAATTATGAAGTAAGTGGGTTTTATTAGCTAGTTATTAAATGTAGCCCAGTATGCGGTTGCTAGGCATGATGGCATCTTGCATTTACCTGGTACCGCACGCGTGCCTGCGCTTGCGACCAATGCAGGAGTGGTTGGCGAAACAGTGGTCTCAGGCAAGTGGTCAGTGGGACGATCTCGTGGTCATTTCGCCAACACTAGTACAACATTTTCACTGGTGGACAAGAGAAAATCTGTTTAAGGGGAAACCCTTCTACGATCCGGAAGCGCATGCGATTCCGACTGCGGAGTCTGGCTGCAGAGTCTTTTGGCTGATCATGACTCTACTTCTTGTGCCATGTTGGAGCCTGTCCCCTTTTGCTGTTTGACTTTCCAGACTAAATACCCAGCGAGGCAGCGGAGTCCGACTGCCGAGTCTTTTAGTCTTTGATCTCTGCGGCCACGTAAAATTGACCCGAGACGCCTTCAATTCCCTGCACGAGTGAAGCTACGTGAAGCTACATCATGCTAGCATCTCGGGGTAAGCAGAGAAACTGAATGACAACACAACCCTATTTGTGCATTTTGTGACATTTACACAGATTATAGGATTAACTGTGGCGAAAGCGGCAAATCTTTACAGGGATTCCTCCAGCACCTGAAGCCTTTTGTTGCTGATCCAAGATTGGCTGTTTTGACTGCGCACGTGAGAGACTGCAGGGGATACCCCCTCCCCATTGATCTCGCACGCAGCTCACGTTCTAATAATACGATCTTAACGCGGAATAGCATTCGCAAACCCAGTAGTGCCGTCCCACAGCCATTGTTTCCACCACGCGAGCCAGAGACTGCGGGGGACCTCCCCTTTTGATCTCATGAGCATTGTACCTCCACCCCTGTGCTCAGTTTCTAATTTTGTAATCAGGACAACGTACTTGCAAGGATAAACTAAAGGCCCATTGACTCCCACGAAGCGTGGTCACCCCACGTTCTGCTATATAGCACTGCGGTGCGCCAATTGGGTAATAAAAGAAGTCATACCCTTGAAAGATGAGACATTTTAATCCTCTACTCCAACAAGGAACGAACGAAGATGGCCAATTCTTTTGGGCCGCGCAATAGGCTGCGTGGGAAAACTGAATCTATGCCAATTATCTCTCCATTGCCTGATTAGCAACTGACCATTGAACAGGCAGCATACGTGATTGATAACTTTACTTCGATTTACACCAGAAATGCACAAAGCATTAAATCTAATATACCAACTGTGAAGTCGACTCCATTATCTTCTGCTCTTACCTGGCGACGCCTCCACTAATGGAACTGAAATCCTCCAACAAGATTGCGCCTGTCTTCCCGATTCTGAGTCAACAGGTGTCCATAGTAGAACTTCCAACTCGAACCAGTGACAACAAGTTAATGACATCTACTGAAGAAAAAGCTGGAACTCGCAGCCTCTACTGCCAGATGGAAACGAACCATGTGAACTTCGAAATCTGGACCAACTGGAATCTAACCACACTCCAAGGTAAATGTTGACATAATGGAGAATGCACAGAGCAACGTCTCGCTACTCATCCCATTAGAGCCAATAACAGGCACTGACCCAGGTGAGGATATTACTCCTACACAGGCAGTTGCTGCTGACAAAATGATTGTCCAGAAATATCCGATAGCAGATTTGGAACCGGAATGTTCATCATTACACCAGGATGAAATTCCCCTCCTACAAATCAACCCACCAGTGGAATGTTAATATGGAGCTAACTTGTCAGACTGACCTTGCAATTCTATAGAATCTGGCCTCCTTGGCCAACTCGGAACAATCCTCAACTAAAGTGAAGGCTCAATGCAGTAATTCATCGGAGAGGCTAGAAGAGATATCAAAGCAAGAAAAAGCCTGGCTGGCCAAGCAAAATATGGCAACAGTATGACCCGCAAATCAACTGAAGATCATACACTGCGATCCCAACATTCCTCGAACACCAGAGCAGCCAGATTATCCCTAGATATCGCAGAAATTGAGTCTCTGATGAGCTGCATGGAAAAGAAGAAAGTAGTATTTGGAGACCTCTGATATAAGCAAAAGGGATACCCAAGCTACCTCGACCCCTGTGAATAGAAAATGTCAAAGAAAGCCACTTACGCCGTACCAAGACAATTTGGACACTAAGGCACCTCTCAATTTACAGAAAAAGTCACAGCAAAAATTCAAAAACTGCATCGACCATCAGCAGGACCCCTTGTTTGAAAAAAACAGACAAACGGAAGGAAATGACTCCACCTCAAAAACAAGCAGATGAAATTAATGAAAATAGATGCCAATGTGAAGGCACAGAACCATTTTATCCTCCGCGCATACCGACTTACGTGACCGATCTGCAAAACATGTAATATTACATCCCAGCCTGATTCCCTTCCTAAAGCTGCAATAAACCAACAAAGATAATATCAAGGATCAAGAAACCCTTCTTGCCTTGATTCATACTAAACAAATTCATATAGAAAATATTATTTCTAACATCGAGAAAAGACTAGACATTGAAGCGGAATAAACGCGGCTGTGGCAATCAAGACTGTTTGACATGGCAAGGGCTGATCGTGCAGATAAATCTCAAATGACTGCAGGTATAATGACTTGGATGAAAGACATATCGCAGAAACAGTTGGCTTCACAGGCTGAAAAAGAGAACACGAACATTAATAAAACTGTGCCGCAAGTACAGACGGTAAAGCGACTACAAACCAAACTATGAGGAAAGATACTAGTCAACCTGCTTCAACATCAAATCCAACAACGCTCCTGCCAACAATTCCCAAGCAAACGCACAACAAGCCTACTGCGAAAAAGGTAGATCCTTTTCAAATCTTCATGCATACGAAGAATAATCCATCTCTTCAAACCACTGAAGGAACACGAAGAAAAACAACGCACAGGATCAAGAGTCTTCCTAACAAATGTATCGATGCCACAACAGAAGCAAACAAATCCATCAAAAAGGACCCTGCTCTCGTAAACCGAGGGAAAGTGAACCAGGAAACCAGGGTGTGTCCCTCTAAACAACTGAATACATCCGTATCGGCATTAGATGCTCCTGATGATCCAATACAAATGGCATACTTGCTAAATCTAACTGCATATGGCTGAACCAACATTAACTTCCATTGATCTATCTACGGATCCAAATAATTAATCATTAATAATTCTAGATCAGTATGATGTTGATCTCTCTTCAAATGATTTCAGGAACTCTCTCTTGTGAAGACATTTCTGACACAACTTCTGTCTACTCGACTGAAAAGACAAGATCAGTAATCGAGTTATCCTTGGATCAAGAAATAGATTCGCCTCATCGATGTTCAGAAAATCAAAACAACAAAGCTACAATGTAGAATGAACACTTGAGTGCAAAGAATGATACTCAATACAGTAGACATTTAAAGGTGGATAAAACCTGGAGAAAGACCGGACAAAATCTCCAGCTGCCGACATTTATAGACCCCCCAACTCCCAAAGGATCAATATAACCTTAATTTAGACTGCCACAAACAAGGAAAGGATTCTTTGACACTCAATAGGACGAATGTACTGCGACTACTCCATGCGATATCGTACTTGAAATCAATCCGTTCGGAAGACATCAAGGTCGTCATATTTTGGGACGAAAACGCACTGGATGCAGTACAGATAGAATTATACACCAAACAAGCTACGAATCAAATTCTAACAATGAAAAACCCTACATCATCTGGGATTTCATTGTAGAGAAGCTACAAATCTCTCGCTGCACGGTACAGGCACTAGGAAATACCTGAAACGAGAACCTCGAGGCAACGATGATGAATGGAGAAACAACTCATATCAAAGAAGAGACTTAACAGCTGATAAAGATAAATATGCATCATCACACCCCATACAGCAATGGGAGACTACAATGAACATATCGAGGTCTAACTATTCCAAACATTTTATATGGAGAGAAATGGAAGCTACTCGATTGACAGAACCAACTGCAGAAACAACTAAATCATAACCACCAGTAATACCGCATAACAACTGCTGGAGAAACTGATCCTGGAATACCAGAGGCCATACCCATTTATATGAGCAACAAGCTACCCCTGATTTTGAGAATTTCCATATTATATGCCTGCAGGAAACCTGGATCTCGCAAATACTGTTCTGCGATGGATACATAATCCACATAAATCCAGCTCTTCAACGAAATCAAGGAAGTCCATCTTCTGGCATGCTAACTGTGATCAAAACGGACCTAAAATGGACTATAATTAGCACGACCAACCAGAACTCTTGGGTTCAATGCTCCATTATTAAAATTCCAGAAGATGGAATACATCTTGAAAAACAACAATTGAGCCCATCCCAAATTTCTGGCGATTCTAAATCTTTATTGGAATCCATCCGCAACCAACGACCAACCTTTCATAGACAGCGTATTTTCATACATCGACAAAACTGTTGGCAAATATCGCAATGTTGAAGTTATGTGTGGCGGGCTCAACATTAATTTATTCGATGGAAAGGGTCGGCTTCTCAAACGTGACAAGCTCAAAAGATCGAGCTTGCAGATGGAATAAAGAAATCACAATCAGAAATCTGAATCTTACAGGAACACCGACAGATGATTATAATCAAGTAATCCCAACTTGCACTCGAGGGAATTCTAGGGCCATCATAGATTACATCTATGTCTCCACTAGACTATTGGACTCGATAGGGAAACCTGAAAGCATCCCGACTCTTAATAGCGATCACCACAAACTTACAATTTCTTGCTCAGGATCATACCAGATGAGAAGGAAGCAGCAAGTGCCACCTCTCGAAATAAATGGCGCAGGGACAAGATTACGGATAAGCCAAACACAGATGAATAGTTTAGCAAACTGCTTTCAATATTCACAGTTGAATGATAAGATCAAACCAAACTATGAGTGGTTACGAATAGTTTCAACAAAAAGTGACCCAGAAAGATACAAATAAAAAGCTTCATAAACCTCAATAAAAAAAGAAAACTATGAAAAAACCTCGCTCTTACGAAGAACGTGCAACGAGGATAATATTAAAAATCAAAACAGCCAAACAAATGTTATCATAATTGCCTAAAATCTCAAAGAATGACAATACTACAACTGGACGCCGAGAAAATCCTCGCGACATTTAAAAATAGAAATCCAAGAGAGCTGTCGAACCTCTTAAATAATATGCAACATCAGAAGCGACTGATAGCGAATGTTTCAGAATGTAAATGGATACATTTTTCCACTCTTTACCAACCTCTATCTACAGACTCCATAGTAAAGGAATCACGACATGCAAAGAAATTGAACTTTACATGGACTAAAGATATTTTGCCCATGATCAACAAGCTAAACTCTTCTCGGGTGCCTGGCCCATACGGCTTGTCAAATGCAACCATCAAACAAGCCCCAGAGATGTGGGCCGACATCATCGACCATCTCTTCTCCCTAATTGCCAAACTCAGATTCCTCAAACCTGTAAAATGGCAACATTAATTCCTATATTTAAACAGGGAGAAGGAGATGATCTGACTAATTATCGACCGATTGCCTTGTTAGATCCTCGGGGCAAACTTTTTGCCACCCTTTTGTTGAAAAAACGAACTGCATGATCTAAAACAGAAAATAGGTTTGCAGTTAGACAAACCGGCTTCACTGCTAATGTAGGCACCAACGTAAACTTAATGATATTAAATCCCATTATGCAAGAAGCATTTTTGAACAAAATCAGATTGTGGCATTTGTCGACCTCCACATGGCATTTGATGCAATTAACAGACCCATGCTCTGAGACAAACTAATTGCCTGGAATTGCCCAGTGGAGATCATTGAGCCCATAAAGCTCTTATTCTCGAATATATCCATTACAGTCAGACTATCACAGGAAGGGACTGTATCAACACCTATTAAGACTTGGAATGGCCTGAAGCAGGGTTGCCCTCTTGCGGCAACACTCTTCAACTTGTTTACAGCTGATGTTGAAGACCCTTTGCAAGCGACTTCCTTAAATCCTCCGAAGATCAATTCAGTACCTATTCCTGTAATGATGTATGCAGATGACATTGTTTTGATGGACAAAACGCTGAGGGGCTTACAGCAAAGCCTAAAGATGTATGAAGGGGAATGAATTACAGATCAACACAAAGAAAACTAAAATTATGAAGCTAACTAATCTGTCAACAAAAAAAGACCTTTGACGTTGTACCTGGACGCTCAAGAACTGTGTTGTCTACTTTCAAATATCTCGGCCTCCTGATAAATCAATCCAGAATAGAACAAGATGGGGTGACCTACTTAGAGGAAAAAACACAATCATTAGCTAGACAAGGCTGATGTCTTCATAATAAATTTGGAAAATTCTCCTTCAAGCCCATCATCGCCTTCTATAGGCAAAAAGTTGAACCCATTCTCACCTATAGGAGTGAAACCCTGATTAAAATCTCACAACCTATGTGGCAAAAACACAAAGCAACTTTCTGACGGAAGATTTTAGCACTACCTCGAAACTACCCTATGGCAAGAATTAGATTTGAAATTTCTACTATCTCTTACATCAATTGCCCTATGGAAACAATTGGATCTCTTCCGCAAAATGACCAGTGATAACATCCCAGCAATGCAGATTCTTCAAACAAATCAGAGTGGTATGAATAATACCATCCTGAATGCATGGAAGAATGACATGGATAGAGAACTGGTAAATGAAGACATATCAATGGAAATGCTATTACGCCTGCAGCACGCCAAAGTAAAGATACAGCGCAATGATTGGGCCAAAACCATTAGAGTAAAATCGGCTTATCAGATGAATCTACACTGCAAGATTGACATAAGGGCTTTAAACGAGCTGCCAACTTATTTGAATCTATTTCCAGAAAAAGCTATTTGTGATGTATATTTGAAATTACGCTTGAACATCATTCCAACCAGATATAGATTTGCGAAATTGAAACAAATTCCCAGTTCGGAGCAACACCGTCGATTTTGCCTCAACGAGTCATCGCATGAGACACTGCAACACATCATAATGGATTGCCCAGCCCTGGCGCAAAAGCGAAACACCTTCAGAGATCTCTTTCAGATCTCAGCACAACAAATGGACCCAGAAGCTAGCTGGGCGAACATCCTTTTGGGAAAGGACAAAAAAAACGATTTATACCATTGTTCAGTTCTTAAACAACATCATGGAATCACATAAGACTGACAATCCATTGGCCCATGATGCATCTTGCATCCCTTTGTTTTTTTTTCTTCTTTGAGCTTCTTGTTTAGACTGATTCCTTAATGTTATAATAATTTTATATAAATTAAAAGTTTAAAAATGAAACTACATCATTTTAATTAAAAAAAAGCGATTGTCACGACGGACGCCTCACTCGCAGGGTTGGGGGGGCTCACTACCTTCACCACACAGCCACACAGCTCATGGTCTGTGGTCTCATGCGGCAGCACAGAACCACATCAATCTACTAGAACCTCTGGCAGTATTCAAAGCCCTACAGGTGTTTGTGTCGCTCACCTGGCAAAACAATCTGTGCAGGTCCTGACAGACCGCACTACAGCAATGTTTTACAACAGACCGGGGGGGTGCAAACGTTCTTCAAATCTGTTCAGGCTTGAGCAACAAATGTGGAAATGGACACTCAAATGGAAGATATTCCCATCGTCGCAGCATGTTCCAGGGGAACTCGACTCGCAGACTCATTGAGCAGAGATCCCCTACCAGAAGAACACGATTGGCAACTTCACACAGGAGTCGTAGAACACCTCTTCTCTCATTGGGGCTTTCCCACAATAGACTTGTTCGCTAAAAACAAGCAATGCCCAGACTTTGCGTCCAGGTTTCCACAACCAGGCTCCAAGGGGAACGCCCTATGGATGAACTGGTCAGGGAAATTTGCTTGCACCTTTCCCCCAACCCCTCTAATGAGGAAGGTGGTGAACACGATCCACAAGGAACAGGTGACGCTCATCCTAGTTGCTCCTATGTGGGCAAGACAGCCCTGTTATCCACATCTGCGCAATCTGGCGATGTGCGATCCCATCAAACTCCTGTGCCCGTACAATCTGCTCACTCAGCACGGGGGCCTAACAGTGCACCCTCAAACTCACTCAATGAACTTGGCAGCATGGCTCCTGAAGTCATAGTTTGGACATCTTAATCTACCACAGAGATGTATGGATATCTTGAAGGAATCAAGAAAGCCTAACACTAGGCACTGTTATTTTGACAAGTGGAGAAGATTTGTAATTTAGTGTCAGTCTAAACAAATTAACCCCATAGAATGTACCCCTTCACACATTTTAACCTACATGCTCCACTTGCAAGATGCAATTCCTTAAAGGTCCACCTGGTGGCTTTGTCAGCCTATACCACTTTCCACAATAAGGTCTCATGGTGGAAGCTACCTGTGTCATGACCCTTGCCCCTGGCCCTCACTGGCTAGTCAGCTGTCCAGTTAGGGCCAGGTCAAAAGGCCTTAAAACCTCATCCAAGACCTTTGGCACCAGGCTCATGACCATCATGAAGACCAACATTAGACTGGGACTATTTACTTGGGACTATTTAACTTGGGGGGGGGGGGGGGGGGGTTTCAGCCAACATGGCACACACATAGCTCAGTTACAAGGAACTGAGCTATGCGGTCTAGTCATTTGGGTGTGGCAGGCCTGGGACTACTTTACCTGGACTACTTTGGTTGTGGCAGGCCTGGGACTATTTTGCCTGGACTACTTTACCTGAGATTATTTAAACCGCACCCAAACAGCAGAACATGCTTTGCGTTATTCTGCTGTGGGCAGCGTAACGCTCACTGTGTCCAGTTGTTTGATGCCAGCTTACCTGAAACCAAGGACCTGCAGAGAGAGAAAGAACACTACAAAACTTACCTGGAACAGCATCCTGTCTTCAATCCATTGCCGACTTCATTTCCACTCACCTGAAGGTACGAACTCCATCATCCGGCACCGCATGCATCCTGGAATACCATAACCTGGAAAGAGGAGAAAGAAAGACAGCATTAGTAAGTGTTTACTTACGTTTCCATCGCAACCTGCAAGGAGAGAAAAGACACAGGTTAGCAATATAAAAGGTGAAACAGCGTCGTGCATTGCGCATTACTCACCGGACAGCATCGCGCGCACCCCGCTTTCGCCTACCGGCCCATGCTTATCTTCAAACTGCATGACAACACCAAAATACCTTTCCATACCTAAAAGGAAAGAACCAAGACATTATTATTCGAACTAAGAGGAACATAAGAACTGCATATAAAGACTGTAAAGCAGCAAACCTACTGAGTTGCAGCAGGTCTGGATTCCCACAGGGGGGCTTGCACCACTTGGTCGCTGCCGGCCCCCCCCCCACATCTATGCACCCCTGCCTCGAGGAGCAGGACGGAGAATCCACCTTTTACAATATTAAGGTGAGGAAAGGGCCCAAGGGGGAGGAAGGAGTTGATGCCAAGGGAGGTGGGAAAACATAGACAATCTGGTATTGAATCCAGCTCTCCTATATTGCAGACCCATCTTCAACCAGAGGCCTTACCACGGGACCGGGAGAGGGTTCGAGAGTGCAAATCATCCAACAAGGGCTGGGTGGCGTCCCCGTGGATACCAGGTGAGCTTAACACCTGTCATCAAAGCATTCATGGAAGGCGTAAATAGACTCCACCTTCCAATTTCAAACTCGCCGCCAGGATGGGATCTCAATGTTGTACTTGCTAAGCTCATGGGACCCCCTTTCGCGCCAATGCAGAAGTCTAGTCTCAAACACCGGACTTAAAAAAACTGCCTGCTTAGTGGCTATCACTTCCATAAGAAGAGTTGGTGAAATACAAGCATTGTCAGTGCAGGACCCTTTCCTTTGTTGTACACAAAGACAAACTGGTTTAACGTACTCACCCTAGGTTCTCACCTAAATTCTTCTCTAAATTACATGTAAGCCAGTCTATTGAGCTACTGGCTTTCTTCCAGGAACCCACCAGCTCAGCTGAGGTAAAACTCCACACACTACATGTGAGGAGGGCGGTCCTCTACTATGTAGACAAGACCAGACTGCTAAGAAAAACGGATCAACTGTTCATCTCCATAGCACCAGGCAGAGAAGGTGATTGCATTTCAAAGAATGCCATCTCCAGGTGGATAGTCGTATGTATACAATTGCGCTATTCCCTTTCAAACAAGACACTGCCTTGTAAGCCTAGGCCTCACTCCACGAGGAGCACAGGAGCCACTCTGGCTTTCATTGCAAATGTCCATCTTGACAGCATTTGCAAGGCAGCTATATGGAGCTAAGTGCACACTTTCATTCAGCATTACTGCATTGACACTCATTCCAAGACAGATGCACAGTTGGGACAAGTGGTTCTAAGACATCTGTTCACCCATGAACCTTCTCACATCCGACCACCGTCTTATAACACTGCTCGCTAATCTATGCAAAGCATGTGATCTAAGCAGATTCCACAAGCCGCAGAAGAGATACATTACTCAACGTAATTGTATTTTTGATGCTTGTTTCTGCTTAGATTCACATGCGCCCACCCTTCCTCTCCTCGTTTAGAAGGCGCATGGTTGCTTATGAGCATGTCTGATATGTATCTGCTTGGATACAACTGTACTCTCGCTACACTTCATGCTACCTCATGTCAGAAAAATAACAATCTGAGGCACCTTGATGCTTGAGGGATCATGGGTACAGTGGACGTCACACTACGGATATTATTTCTGGCACGCCCTGTCGACGTCCCTTTTCGAGTTTCGAAAATAACAACTGTAATACTTCACAGCTTCCACTAGATGCCGGTCTATGCACAGCATGTGAATCTAAGCAGCTACAAGCATCAGAAATAAGATTACGGTGAGTAATGTAACCCGTATATGATATATTTATAACGCGCCCATACACAAGTGTTTCAAGGCGCGGCAAGGGAGGGGGCAGAGCGAAGACGCAGACAGCGATCCTACTAGACCAAGTGTCCTTCAGATCGTGCAAGTGCAGAGGAAGGGGGAGGAGAAGTCCAGAGTGGGGGGGTGGGTGTGGGGACAGTGCAGTACAACAGGGTCATGGAATAAATAAATAAGAGCAGTAAGGCCAGTTTGTGTGTGTATGTGTGTGTGTATATATATATATATATATATATATATATATATATATATATATATAGGAGAAAATCCATTACTGAAGGGGATGCACTCCAAAAAAGCAGCAATAACTCTGTAATGGCTTTCTGCAAAGAGGCAGGGACACCGAAGCAGGTCCAGACAGGCAAATCCCTTTTATTTTTAATTTGTCAGCATAACAAGTTTCCATAGACGCAATTTGCAAGGCAGCTACTTCGAGTTCCATTCATACCTTTACTCAGCTTTACTGCATTGACACTCTAAAACAGATTCACAGGTGGGACAAGCAGTGCTAAAACATCCATTTGCCGCTGTACCTTCTCCAGTACAAGACCGCCCTCCTTACGTCTAGTTGTGGAAGCTTCTTTCAGCTGAATTTGATGGATTTAGGAAAAAAGTAGGTAGTTCAATGGATTGGTTAACATGGAACTTGGCTATGAATTTATTTGAGAACCTAGGTTTTCTAAGAACCACCTTGTCTCTGTGGATGATGACGAAGGGGTCTGTTATAATGTTATGCATCACTCCGTTCCACCCAGAACGGAGAAGGCCTTTCCCGAGGTTCCAACATGGAACGCCCCTCGATATTTTTCCCCAACTGACCGCCTCGCCTCCGGGGACCTTAATACAGCTCTCCACTTACTGTACTCCGCCTCCATAGTTTATTTCAATTGGCGACGAGGCGAACCCCCTTGAACGCTAACCGGCCCCCGGAGCCCCCCGTCATCCAGCAGCAGTGGTGGCCTTGGTGACCCCGGCGGCTCCTCTCGACTGCTGCTCCCGCCGCCTCCCCGGCTTCGCTGTCTCAAAGGAGGAGGGGCCGCCCGGCGGTCGTAGAGAACAACGGCAACGCTATACAAGGTACCGGTCCCTTTTAATTCTGTTTTGGGCCATATTTCTTGATGCCAGTATGGGCGCGCGCCGCATTATACGAATGCCCAGCTAAGTGCCGTGCGAGTAAAGGACCTCGATACGTGCTCTACGTGCGGCCCTTGCCGGTCCCTGTTTTCCACGGCGACAACACCGCGCTGCCCTCGGCGGTGCTACAATAAAGCCGTGCACCACAGCGCCACCACAGGCTGCAGAGCGAAGAAGCCTGACAAACATTTCAGCTTGGCAAACATTGCAGCCTGATAAACGTTACAGGCCAAGAACAATAAACAAAAAAAAGAGGGAAATAACAGCACCCCGGTGCAACCTCACCCTCAACATCACAATTCCCACAGCATTGGACGGTGCATAGACAAATACACTGTCAAGATACACTGGGCAACTGACAACTGCACATATAAAATAGGCTGCCAAACCGTCCACAGCGCCAAGACACGCTGTGACTGCGAGTACTGATTGGGAGTGGAACAACTAGTCCTTAGTGGCACAGCAACAAGAGTACACGGTCACCCCAGTGGTGCAACAACACGAGCATACCACCGTCGCCCCAGCATCTCACTCCCATCAGCCATGCAGAACGTGCCGCACCCTACCAAGTTCCTTCCCTGCCCTGGAACACCAACATGCCCTTGGGAGCAATGGCTTGATAGCTTCCCGATATATCTCAGGGCCATTGGCGGGAGTAAATTCAGTGACGACCTAGGAACCAAGGGCCTGAGGCTATTCAGGGCGCTTCCAGAGCCAGGCAGTGTTTGACACTGCCTTGGCCAAACACACCAAATACTTCAGCAGCAAGACAAACGTAGTGCTAGAAAGATACAAGTTCTTTTCTCGGAAGCAGGCTAAAGGCGAGTCAGTCGATACATACCTAGCTTCCCTCAGAGTACTGATGTCTACGTGTGAATTCACAGGTGTTAGTGACCAGTATTTGAGAGACCAGCTCGTGCTAAATGTGGCTGATCCCCCGCATACAGCAAAAACTATGGCAGACAAAAAACCCTTGCTTGAGCAAGCTACAGAAATAGTGAGGAGTATGGAATTTGGGGACCGTTGCACGACGGAGAAACTGATCCTGAAAGAGGGTGTTGAGGTGAAATCTGTGGAAGGCAGTTCTGGCTATGATCAAGAAGACACATTGGTGGCAGCTGTGAGAAGAGCGCTTCAAAATACCAGAGGAAACTCCAGAAGAGGGAGAGTATCACCCTATGGTAACCAAAACCCCACGCGCTGCCAGAAGTGTGGGTGGTATAAACGCCACAACGCTGGGAAAATGTGCCCGGCTAACCATGTTGAATGCTACAAATGTGCCCTGTTGGGCCATTTTGCCTAAGTCTGTCGAAACAACCGAGGAAGAGCAAGTAGATCTGACAACACCAACAGACGACCTGCCAATAGATATGGGTCCGTGAAGACAGTGGACTATGACCAAATGTCGCACAGCATGTTATCAACCAGAAACACCCGCAAGTGCAAATCCTCACGGTCACTTCTTTCCAAGAATCAAGCGGCCCATGGGTTAACATGTATGTCAACGACATACCGTAATGGTGGACACAGGATCCCCCTATACCATGGTAGATCTCGAAACCTTACTCTCTGGCAAAGTACATGCTCTACGGAGCTCTTCGGTGAGGGCCACAGGGTATGGAAAGACACCTATCAACATCATTGGGTATACATGGATCAAGCTCAGGTTCTATGACAGACAAACATACTGCAAGTTGTACATGGCCAAGAATGGATCCTCTGTAGTAGGAAGGGAAGAGAAAGCAGCCCTTCAAGAGAAAGTTCACCCCGGAGAAGATATCCCTGTACTGGACGTGTTCAAAAACAACACAGACATCAAATCCACTTTAGCGGAGCAATTTCCCAAGGTGTTCTGCAATAAAATAGGACTGCTTAAAGGTTTCCAACACAGAATCATATTGAAAAGAGGTGCTGTTCCCGTGGTCCATCGAGTACGTCGAATCGCCTTTGGGACCAAAGCAGCACTTAAAGAAGAACTCACACGTCTATGCAATGAGAACATTATACAACCCATAGAAAGTTCCGAATGGCTTGCCCCTATCATTCTAGTAAAGAAACCCGACAATTCCATACGGATGTGTGTTGATCTAAGGGACCTAAACAAAAACATATGGGTCGACAGACACCCACTTCCTAACATATCTGAACTTCTCACGACCATGGAATCGGCGAGTTTTTTTAGCACCTTGGACCTTTCATCAGCATACCACCAGATTGCTTTAGACGACAGCTCAAAAGCCCTCATCTCCTTCGTCACACCTTTAGGAGCATACATGTTCAACAGAATGCCATTCGGGCTCGCTTCCGCCGCTGCAGTTTTCCAGACACTCATGTCGCACCTCTTCGGAGGCCTCGATGGAGTACAATGTTTTCAAGATGATATTCTCAAATCGGCCAAAACGGAGGAAGAACACGATGCCAAGCTGATGGGTGTGTTTATGAATAATGCAAAGAAGTGGACTAACCCTCAAGTTAGAGAAATGCAACATCAAGTGCAGTCAAGTGTCATATCTTGGCCATTCCATCGATGCCAGAGGCATCCGCCCCAAGAAAAAACTCATGGACACTATTCTGAGTTTAGCTGAACCCTCCAACAAAGACCAGTTGAAAGGTTTTTTAGGGATGGAGTACTACTCCAAATTCGTGAGCAACTATGCCAACAAGACAGCAAACATGAGGAAACTCATGAAGAAATCCAACGGATTTGAATGGTCCACAGAATGCAAAAACGAATTTGAGAACCTCAAGTCCGACATCAACCGAGCTCCAGCCCTGAGCATGTTCGATCATAAAGCCAAAACGATACTGTCAGTAGATGCCAGCAAGTTCGGCCTTGGTGGAGTGCTAGAACAGAACGGCAACATCGTGACCATCGCATTTGCATCTATAGTATTAAGAGGTGCAGAATTGAATTATTCCACCATCGAAAAAGAAGCTTTGGCCGTCAAGTGGGCTCGACAACATTTCAGAAATCTTATTTGGGGGCCTACCCATCCTCCTAACGACTGACCACAAACCTCTAGTCAACATCCTACAATCCAAATTGCCCCACCTTATATCACCGAGAATAACACGCTGGTTTCTAGACATCATGCAATACAATCTTCAAGTTCACTACAATCCAGGTCCACAGAATCAAGTAGCAGACTGTCTTTCGAGACTACCCACCATTCAAGATGAACAAGACGTTGAAAATGAAGATCAAGAGGAGGACATAGTAGCCACCATAAATCCTGCCATCCCCTCTGATGAATGGACACGCATCACCAAAGCTGACACAGAACAGGAAAACAGAAGAGCCGTAATGAACGACTGAATTGGCACTGGACAAGAGTTGGCGAACTTCACACCATTTAAAGATGAGATATCCATAAATGAAAATCACATCTTTAGGGGAAATAGAATAATCCCAGCCGTGGCACTTAGAAAGAAGCTACTTGACCTAGCCCATGAAGGACATATGGGAAGGAGTTTGACAAAGAACAGAATTAGGAACAACTACTGGTGGCCCAACATGTGAAAAGAGGCCGAGGAGACAGTAAAAAACTGCAGTGCGTGCGCTTCCAGTTACAAATCGAAAAACTTAAGGAAAACCCCACTCCAGCCGGTGGAAACACCCAAACACGTATGGTCAAAATTGGCAATAGACATTATGGGCCCCTTCGAAAATCTAGAGGCAGTAAAAATATTCATCATTGTAATTGTTGATTACACCTCTAAATGGACCGAATGGGGTCATGGACTTCCTAACTGAAATATTTAACAGGGAAGGTGACCCCAGATACATAGTCTCAGACAACGGCTCCCAGTTCACCTCGTCGGAATTCCAAGAATTCCTTAAAAAAAAAATCCATCAACCACATCACTACATCACTCTACCACCCAATGTCCAATGGGTTGATGGAAAGAATGAACAGACTGATAGTGTCATCCAGTTAGCCACAGCCAATGCCATGCCATGGAGAGAAACCCTCAAAGAGGCTTTGCACGGATATAGAACAACGCTGCACTCCACCACTAACTCAGAACCTTTCACCTTGATGCGAGGCAGAACCGCAACTAACGAATTGAGACCAGCACGGATGATCTTAGAAACCGGTGAGGCAAGGAGGAACATGGAACCAAAAGTGGATATGGAACAAATCCATAAAACCATAAAGGAAAAACAAAAGAAGTACAAAACTCACTACGACCAAAAGAACGGAGCAAAACAGATGCTCCTTCAGGAAGGAGACTGTGTCTGTCAGAGAACCCAGGAAAACACTCAAGGGTGAATCCAAATTCAGATCTCCACAAAAAGTGATACAGTGCCACGACAAGTCCGCCATATTGGACGATGGAAAGAGATGGTCCCATGATGAATTCGTGAAAATAACCAATGACACCTGCAGACCGAGCACTTCCAAAAGCAATTACAATGACACTTGGTCAAAGGAGAATGTGAAGGGAACAAACGACACATGCAGACCCAATACATGCACAGACTCGTATGATGGTGTATGGTCAAGAAATGAACCCATTCCTGAGGAGACACAACACCTCAAGCATACAAAAAACTACGAACACCATCACCACGATGAAGAAAGATCCGCCAGGAGTCTGTCGAAAAGGAATCGCAAGATCATCTGGAATTTCAGCAACGATTTCATCTACTATTGACCGCACTGTCAATCCATGTTAATTTCCCCTGCCTATCCTTCCACCTCTTTTCCTTGTTCCCCCCCGCCCCCTCTTCCGCCCTCCTCTTTCCCATAGATAAGGAGATGTTGTAATGTTATGCATCACTCCGTTCCACCCAGAATGGAGAATGCCTTTCCCGAGGTTCCAACACGGAACGCCCCTCGATGTTTTTTCCCCAACTGACAGCCTCGCCTCCGGGGGCCTTAATAAAGCTCTCTACTTACTGTACTCCGCCTCCATAGTTTATTTCAGGGTCTTGTACTGATAGTGTGTATAGTTCTGACTTGTCTTCTAGAAGTGATAGGCATTGTTTAGGCTGGCTATGTGCATCGGCTCAAAGGGTGGACCCATGGAATTTGTGAGAACATTAAGGTCCTAACCTGGTGGAGGATTTGAAATGGGAGGGTATAGTATTTTTACTCCTCCCATGAATGCCTTCATAACTGTTACTTTCCACCATGACGCTTTGTTTTGAGACGTAGTGTAAGCAGTCAGCGCCGCCAAGTGTACTTTGATGGAATTAAATACTAAACCCGAGTCTAGTAGGTAGGTAAAGCATACAGTGAAAAATGTTGTGGTGAGCAGTCAATTGGATTAGTTTGATCTGCACCACATGACAAATCCTTTCCACTTGTTAAAGTAACAGTGTTGAGTTTCCGTGCTTCTTTGAGGATATCCCTACACCTTGGTGGAAGATTTAAGTGCCCATATTCTATGTTCATAATTGGAGGGTTTGGGTGGAAAGCTGTGCCCTAGTATTGAAGGGGCACTGAAGCTTCATTGGTCTGCACATTGCTAGTTTGAGTAGGTGTGGATACCATGGCTGTCATGCCCACATTGGAACAATTTCGGATTAGTGTGACTTGTTCCTTGTGCATCTTGTGCACTATCTTGAGTGGTGTCAGAGGAAAAGCATATGCAAATCTCCCTGACCAACTTGTTACAGGGCTTTCCCCTTAGACCCTGGTTGAGGAAACCTGGATGCGATGTCTGGACTTTGTGCGTATAGGTTTGTTGCGAAGAAGTCTAGAGGTGGATGCCCCCATTGGGTGAAGATAACATTTAAAATATCTTTGAATTCTGCGGGTATTAGGACGTCTGCTCAGAGTGTCTGCTAGAGCGTCGAGTTCCACTGGAACTTGTTGAGACTACAAACATGTTCCATTTGAGCGCCCCCTTGCAAATCTTTTGGGATAACCTGGACAGACTTGGAGAGTGTGTCACTCCCTGTTTGTTTAGTCAAATATGGCCATGGTGCTGTCTGTGAGGACTTGTACTGTTTGACCCACTATGTGTTGCTGAAAAGCTTGTAGTGCCTTGTGGACTGCTAGCAATTCGAATATGTTTGTGTGTTTTTTTTCTGTTTGTGTCCATACGCCGTGTGCTGTATGGTGAAGGTAATGATCTCCCCATTCTGAGAGTGAGGCATCAGTTCTGAGAGCGGCTTGTACTGGTGGGTTGCAAAAAAGGTTTCCCTTTTAACATAATGCCTTATGTCCACCAGCGTAGAGCTTGTACTAGGGTTTGCGGAACAACCACTGACCATTGACAACTTGCCCGAGACCATTGTTTCGCTAACCACTATGTGCAACCAGATAAATGCATGAGGACATCATCCCAAGGAGGTGCATTGTCATGCGCATGTTTTTTTTAAAAAACAATTTTTATTGTTTTATAACACAACACACAATACAATAACTAGGACTTCCATATTCGGGTCTAGCAAGGTAGCATTACAAGCTATGTTCTTCAGTCCCGTTAAAACTTGAGCCATAATGTCCGTATCATCAGCCTGTACCACCTCAGGCGGGTCTAGTGTCCTCATCTCATCCGTGTCATCATCACTGTGATCGGGCTCGGGAGGGCCCACCATGGTTGCCACCAGTTGCCTCCATTCGATGAGGGGTCCTGCCTCCTCCTTGCCGCCCCTGCTGATCGCTTCGAACCAAACCGCCGGTCCAGCCTCGGCCCACTTTAAGAGGTCAGCCCACCAAAGCTCCATCCTGGGCCTATGAGCTGCCTTCCAGCACATTGCAATCCTCCTTTTGGCCAGGATGTATGCCAGGTCCTTCATCTTGCTCATGTGCCTCAGATGACGTGGTCTAGGGAAACCTCCTAGAATGAATGCCCAGGCCGACTCCACCTCCAGCGTACTGCCCTTTTCTGCTAGGCATGTCTTTAGTTCAGACCAGAATCTGCCCCCCTCCGGACAAGCCCAAAACATATGTAACATCCTGGCTTCCTCCTCCCCGCACCTGGGGCATCTCTGAATCATCTGGCCCCGAACTTCGCAATCTTACTGGGGGTCAAATATGCCCTATGCGTAAAGTATAGTTGGATCTGTTGGAGCCTCGCATTTCGGGACACTTTCTTGTGATACCTTTTGGGCTCTATCCCATAACCTGTCCGACATAGGCTCTCCCACCTCTTCTTCCCAGAGCTGTCTCAAAAGGGACACTTCCTTGCCCACCTTGGACCCCAGTAGCTCATATATGCGGGATATCTCGTGCCCACCTTCCGAAATGTCATATATCATCTCCATGGTGGCATCCGGTTGTTTTATGAGCACCACCGCTGGCCATTTTTCCCGCACCCGCCTAACAATCCTGGAGTAGGTTATATGCTTCCCTCTGTGCACCCCAGTGTCCTCCACCAATTTCTGGAATTCTAGCGGCTCTCCCTCTTGCCATGTCTCCAAGAGTGGCCAGGCCCATAGGTTCCCAGTATCTACGGACCCCTTGTATCAATTGGGTATCCTCTCTACATAGCGCTACCAGTGGCACCTGCATAGAAAACTGAACCGGGTAACCTGCCATCAGCCATGCTCTGTGCCAAACCTCCCAGCCAAGCACCAACAGCGCGCCATCTCCAGTATTTTAGGCTTGGACACGCACACCACTTCTCTGAGGAAGTAGGGAGCCGGTTCCATGCCCAACAGCCGGGTTTCCGCTGTTTCTTCCTCAGTCACCTAGCCACATATTGCAATTGTCCCACTAGATAGTATACCTCGAAATTTAGCAAGTTTATTCCCCCCCTATCACATGAATTCTGTAATTTCCAAAGAGCCACCCTGTTCATGGAGTTGTGCCAAATAAAGCCCCTGCACAAGCTGTGTAGACCGGCAAAAAAGCGCCTAGGAATCACATGCGGGATATTTACGAAAAAATTTAACAGTCAGGGTAGAACCACCATCTTGATTAGAGCCGCTCTCCCTATCATGGCCAGGGGCAGTCTGGACCAGAATCCCATGCTATTTTTGATACCTTCCACTGCCTTCACCGTGTTTTGTTTATGTTCTTCTGCTGTCATGTGGTATATGTCGATTCCGAGGTACCGGAACAACTCCGTTCGCCAGGGTATTGGCAACACCGGCAAACCCCCTGGTGGGACATGTCTGTATCTCCCCAAGGGGCACATGCTAGATTTCTTGGGGTTTACCGCTATGCCGGAGAGGGCAGCATAACGTTCCATCACCTCCAGGATATATTGTGTGTTCTCTTCTGGGAAGTGCAGGTACAAAAGCATATCAGCGTATAATGAAATGAGACGCGGGCCTCCTGCGGTGCGTATCCCAATTTCCCCGTATTGTTGTCTAAGGCAGACCGCTAATGGCTCTAGCGTCATTAAGTACAACATGGCCGACTAGGGGCAACCCTGTATGGTGCCCCTGCTAAGTTGCCATTTGTCTGAGATCATGGAACCCAGTTTAACCCTGGCAATTGGGGAGCTGTATACTACCATTTTAACCCACCTAAGGTACCCGGGACCCATTCCATAGCCTTCTAAAGTCGCCACCAACCAGGGCCACCTTACTGTGTCAAAAGCCTTGACCACGTCAAGCGAGACAATCGCCATCTCACCCAGATCCTCCTTTGTCTGATCAATAATGTGATGCAGTCTCCTGTGGTTATCGGTTAAATTCCTACCAGGGACGGTGCCTGTCTGGTCAGGATGTATTAGTTTGCCAATAACGCGCTTAAGCCTGTTGGCCAGAAATGCCGTAAGGATTTTGCTGTCCTGGTTGAGCATCGATAGTGGTCTGTATGGCCCACAGTCTGTGCTCGGCTTGCCTGGCTTTAAAAGTGAAATTATCACTGCCTCTCGCCTTGTTAATCATTGCCAGCAATGGGGGAAGCAGCTCTTGTTTGTAGGTTTTATCAAATGTGCTCGGTAGCCCATCTGACCCCGGAGCCTTACAGGTGGACAGGTGAGGGATCACTAACTCGAGCTCCTCTGCTGTAATTGGGGCATCATGGTCTGCCCATTCTAAGTCATCTAAGGTAGGTAGGCCCATGTCTCCTAGCGCGTCCCGGGTTTCCCGGTCTCCAGCTCCCCCTGGGTCCTCATAGAGCCCTTTGTAGTATCCCAGGAACTCGCCATTTACTTCTTCCTGGGTGTCCAGGATCCAACCTCCCTCCCCTCTAATTTCTCAGATCGCGGGCCTTGGTGCCCCACTCTTGTATAGCCAGGCCAGCAACCTTCCAGGTTGGTCTCCTCCCGCATGCTGTCTCTCCGCATATTACATATAGCTTAATTTACACAACCTGTCCCAAAGTTCACAACTAGCTAGTTGGAGCTGTCTCGTCCTGACCCTGTCTTCCCTAGAAGTTCCTCTCCTACGCATAATGTCTTCCAGCTCCTCCGTTCCCCGCAGCTCGTGTTCTATGCCCCCCTGGAGCCCTCCGGATTTTGCTATAGCCGCCCCCCTCACCACCACCACCTTAAATGCTTCCCACACCGCTCCCATAGATCGGACACTGCCCATATTAATCTCAAAATACTCTGATCGCCTCCCTCAAACCCCCCGGAACCCCGAGTCCTGCAGGGCCTCAGCTCTGAGCCTCCACATCGTGATCCGTGCTCTAAGGGGTTGGTGTTGCCACTCCAGGACCAAAGGGGAGTGGTCCGAGAGCACCCTGGCCTTATGTTCCGCACCTCTCATCCCACTCACCAGATCGGCAGCAACAAACACGTAGTCCAGTCTCGTGTGCAGATCATGTGGTGCCGCATAGTGTGAGTAGTGAGTATTGCCTAGATGTTGGGTGCATCCACCTCCATATATCCACTAGATCAAAGTCTAACAAGAGGGCCCCTAACGCCTTTGCAGCTGGAGTGAGTTTGTCTAGCCTGTTGTCTGATCTGTCCACCTTGGGATCCAGTACACAATTAAAGTCTCCACCCCAAAGGATCCAGCCACCCAGTAGCGGGCTAAAATTACCGTACAGGGTCCGAAAGTAGGCCACTGTATCTTGATTGGGGGCATATAAGTTTACAATACTCACTTCCTGGTTTTCTAGCATCCCCTTCACAACAATCAATCTGCCTTCTGGGTCCCTGTGGACTGAAACATCTGGAATGGTACATGGGGTGCTATCCAGGTGATAACTCCTCTTGCGTATGCTGAATATGTGGCACCCACAACACTCCCCCTCCACTTCCTTTTGACCACCTCCAGCACCTCCCTGGTGAGGTGGGTCTCCTGCAATAAAACTGTCAACCCTCATCCTTTTCAGGTACATCATAACATTATTGCGCTTCAGATAACATTGAGGCCCCTAACGTTCCAGGTGACCACTCTAAGGCACCCTGACGCCATAAATGTTGTTCCTTCGGGCCCACCCCTCCGCCTCTTCCGCCCTGTATTTGAGATTACCCACGCGTTGCACTAAGGCGTGCAAGTCTGCTTTATGTGTTGCACAGTCCGCTGTGTTCGGGCCCACCTCTTTTTCCAGGTTCTCTGTGCGCTCTGCCAGCGACCTGACATCCTGTCGGAGTAGGTTCACTTCCTCCTGAACTGCCCCTACTTTCAGTTCTAGTGTTGCTTTCAATTCGGTCATAGCCAGACACAATTTGGTCCTCCAGGCTACTTTCAAATCTGCAACCGCCGCAAGGACTTCCTGATTGGTGCCCATGGGGACTGCGCTCCCAGCAGGGATTTTATCCTTGCTCCTGGCTCCTTCCGGGCCCGGCGGTGTTCTGGCGTACTCTTCCAGCGTGGGCTGCTTGCTTTTCGTTCTCAGTGGTTTGTTAGACATGTCGTCGTGCCAAAGAGTTGTGGGTGAGCCTCCCTTCTTTCCAGCCCCAATGGGATGAGCCTGCTTGCTGGCACCTGAGCCCGGGGCCATGCGCATGGTTATCTGGCGACCGGTTATGTAGTGAGGTACTTGAAAGAACATGTTTTGTATTCTCTTTTTGGCGGGGAAGACTAGCTCTTCTCGAGTCTTTATAATTGCTCCCAGGAATTGCTTTACTTGACTGGGGGCGAGACTTGATGGAGACCCCAAATTGCAACAACAGATTGATTCTACTTTGGGTGTTTGTGGAGTTTCCCCTGTTATTAGCCAGTCGTCCAGATAAGGGTTTGATTCTCTGCTTAGGTGCGCCGCCACTACTGCTACACTTTAGTGAGCATCCTTGGAACTGATCAAATGCAGAAGGGGAGTACCTTGAAGTGGTAATGTCTGCCCGCTATTTTGAAGTGCAGATATTTTCTGTGTGCGTGGAACATTGAAATATCCCTGCACTCTCCACATGCTCCAGCCCCACCAGTTTTTACAAATGTCATTACTCCAGAGATGGAGATTGGAGTTGCCGCTGGTGTTCCTGCGTCGCATGAGTCTTGGATTAGCCTCCCTTCTACGCCGGCCGCCAATGACCCCCCCCCTCCATCTACAGCCTACCCTACCGGCCATGGCGTCCACCGAGGAGGGGGCCCCATCCTCAATCCCAACCGCCCCAATAAAAAAAAAACAACTTTCAAGGTTTCCTGTTCGTCAACCAGAAACAACTAAAATAACATTACATTGAGACTCCCAAAACAAACAATGAAATCCTTTTTTCACACATTGAACCCTAATTCAGACAAAAGTAAGCCCGCTGAAGAAGTAGCCTGTACACTTCCGGTACCTAATAAAGAACCTTCGTCTACCTCGTCACTTGGACATGATCCACAAGAGCCCACTCCTTTGCTACAAGATTCAGTGGTGCCTCCGGTAACCAATCTTTTGGTACCAAAGAAGGAAATCTCCGCCATTTTGCCACTCAGACATGCTCCTCAAGAAACCTTTCCTGTGCCGCAAAATCTAGCGGTGCTCCCAGTGACTGGACTTCTGCCCCCCCCTCCCCACCCACGTTTTATCCCCCACTAGATGCTCTAATTCGAGAACTGGACCTTACAAACACACAGAGCACCAGAGCCTGTTAAAAATGCATCTGGGCTGGTATTCCGACAAAACATTGCAGTCCCCCCTGCTAAAACGAGTGCAAATGAGGCTTGTGACCTTGCAACTGTCCAAATACGCAAGGCGGTAGATTCTTATTTAGCGTCACGTACCCAGCCCCTTGCAACTACACCGACCCAAAAGCCCCGGGAATCGCATCCCAACCTGCTCCAATGGCTCCTTCCGAGTGCTGCCCCCCTGAATGTAGGTGGTTTAAGACATCTCCCCCTACCCAGCAGCATTGACCATCCCCCTCCCTCCCGGCACATGGAGGTCTTATCTCCCACGAAAACCTTATGAGCCAACTGTTAATTTTAACCCACAAGGAGACCCTGCGATGATGGCTAGACATCGTGCTTCAGATACCAGGAAATGCCATTCTCTCATTCTAAAATATCGAGGAGGCATTTTCGGCACTTATGATCTTAATAGACGCAGTGTGTTGATCTTCTCAGAACTAGTTGAGCTAGAAGATGTTTGTTCTAGTGATATCGAACAAATTGAGTTTATTTCTGAGTCCACTTGTTCAGTGGTGCGGCTGTGGATCCCCTTGGGGATTGTGTTAAATACTGTTTGGAAATCAAAAATGCAGTTGTTCAATATGGGCTTTCTACTACCTCAAGACTCGGCGCGCATGCATGTAGGAAATGATGTAAAGCAATTAATGCCTAACATGTCTAAGCATGAAATAACAGCGAGAAGTTCCTATCCTGATCATCCCTACATGTCATAACCATCAGTAACATCCGCAGAACGCCTTTTTGCCATTGTAAGCTGGAACACACAAGGCCATTCTCACCTGCAAGCCTCCATTTCCGGTTTTCCTATGGCATATGATGATATAGCACTGCAGGAAACTTGGCTTTTACATTCACCAGCATGGAATAATTATGAGATTGCATTATTACCAGCCATCGCAGGCACCAAGGGTCGCCCTTCCTCGGGTCTTCTGGTGGGGGTCAACATGTCAAAGGGATGTTCAGCCTTGGGATTCGGTGTCTGCCTACATACAACTTGTGAAAATCTCATGCCCTCATACATTAGCTTTGATTAACATCTATCGTAACTCTCTTGGGCTAACAGATGCTGCTTTCTTTGTTGGTATGACCAGACTTCTTGATCTTGTAATTGTCACTCCGGGAATCACAGACACAATCATTGTTGGAGACCTCAATCTCACTGTTTATATCCTAAAGGCAAAAATACCATTGCCAAGGTTAAGCGTTGGTCTTCATTCATGTTAGAACGTAATTTTCACATGACCAATGGCTCTATAGAAGGTGACATTCCAGCCCACCCGACTTTGCAAAGGGAAACCATGTGTAGCACTATTGACTATCTGTATACTCGCACCAATTCGAATAGCCATATACAATCTTTTGAAGTTAGTCCACAGGTATATAGCGACTATCAACTGTTAGTACTAACAATAAATTGGATTTGTGCATCATTCAAACCATTTCTCCAGCAGAATCTTATTGTCAATAATGCCAAATCTCGCTTTCGCTGGTCTGATACCAACCTACTAGCTTTTTCAAAGTTGGTCCTTTGCAATAACGAATCCTTTAACCCTATTCAGTATACAAAACTTCCGATCACTTTCAAGAATCCAATAAAAACCTCTAGTATCCAAGGGCCTCTTCACAAACCCTCATTCAATCCCCTAGTCAAAACCAGGAAGACCGAATATCAACGCGAAAAAAAGACTAATTTGTAAATTAAATCAGTCCTCTCGCAATCAACTGAGATCTGCTAAATGCAGATACCATAATTGGATGCAGCAACATCAAGCCCACATTCTGCAGCATGATAGTGAACACATGCTCGATTAATAGCAAACGAAAAAACTGCAGAAACATGGGCGTTATTCAATCAGTGTGCCCATCAGACTCAATCTTTTATGTAGATCCTTAGTGTCACTGAGGCGCAGTGGATCCAGCATTATACAAACCTAGATGCGGATCCTAGTTTTTCCAACTCCGCTTATAGACAAGAGGGACAGAAAAAGTGGTTTCTAGAATGCTCCCCGGCCATCCTTGAGGGATACGTTAAGCACATCAGTCCCTCTAGAGTTATGGGCCCTGATGGCCTTAGTAACTTGGTTTAAATCCAATCCTTCTATGTGGGCAAACATCCTGAATGATCTATTCCAATAGATCATTGCATCACGTTGTGTCCCCACTTCATGGAAAACCTCCATAATAGTGCCAATTCATAATAAAAAGGTGACCAGGCTCTCCCCTGCAATTATTTGTGACTTTAACAGCTGGACAAAAGCTACCCACGTAAGAGATCCTTTTCAGACGGGCTTCTTAGCAGGCATGGGTACGAACATTAACCTGCTCTGCCTCAATGCAGTCAAACTCCAAGCACAGGCATCAAAACGGGCAATTTATTTTGCCTCTGTTGATCTGCATACGGCCTTTGACGCCATCTCTCGCCCTCTGTTCTCTAAACTCGTAAGAGATAATTGCCTTTATACATTGCAGCAAATCATTCAATCCTTACATTGCAAAACATCGATCCGTATTAGACTTACCTTGGAAGGGTTGTTGTCCATGCCAATTCCAACTGCCCGTGGCCACAAACAAGGCTGTCTACTCGCCTCAGCGATTTTTTTTTTTTTTTTTTTTTTTTTTTTTTTTTTAAATTATTTCATGCATGATGTACGCCAGGTCTTTGAGGCAATGCCATCCGACTCACCCAAACTAAACCATGTCAAAATCCAGACCCTCATGGACGCTGATGATTTGGTGCTAATTTCAAAAACCCTGAGTGGCCTACAAAATCTACTTGATGCATTTAACAGTTACATAGAGAAAAATGAATTGCGAATCAACACCTCCAAAACCCAAATTGTCATCTATTGACCAAATAATCTGTCCAGACAAATCTCTATGGACAATCAATCAAATTACTCTAGCGACAGTCCCGAGCTATGTTTATCTGGGAATTACATTTGATGGTAGTGCCTCAGTTTCTGGCCATTTAGATATTGTAAAGCAAAAACTGGACACAACTATCTCGCAGGCCAAGGTTATAATACATCGTTATGGTGCTTTCACCATGAAGCCACCTGTCCTTTACTGGAAACAAAAAGCTACTCCATGCATCTTATATGGTTTTGAATCCTAACCCCTTTGGTCGCCAAACGTTCTAGATAAGCTGGAAGGCAAGTTTTGGAAAGCGATTCTCCATCATCCAGAATGCATCCCTGTGGTTTGGTTGCGCTAAGAATTAGGTCTAACCTCTTTACATGCGCAATATTCTTGGAAGGTTTGTGTACTACTCTGTAAATGTCTGTTAACTAGTGAGAATAACATTTTGAAATATCTCTCCGACTATATATTTAAAACCAATCATAACTTTGTCAAATGTTGGCTACGTGCCATATATACCGTCATAGCTCAACCGGAAGTAACCATTGAGATGTTACTTACCAACCCTGATAAAGTTAACAATCTAATTTATCGATATGATTGGATTAACACTAGATCCAAATATTTACAATGCAAAACAGCTATTCCTGAAAAATGAAAACATAAATGCCTAGGCTCTATGGAACCGTACCTTCTTAGGTTTCCCTGCAAAAAAATATGTTCTGGAATCCTAAGGATGCGCCTTAATCTGTGGCACACTCGTGAATTACTTGCTATACGCAATTGTATTGAGTTGGATCTAGCCTTCTGTCGATTCTGTCTAGACATTAAGGTCACAGAGACCTTGGAACATATATTGTATCTGTGTCCAGCTCTAATTTGTGAACGTCCGAAATTCTTCTTTACTCAATGTAATCATTTGGGAATACTGGACCCAGTACAAAGATGGTCTACACTGTTGTATACTACGAATGTTTCTCTGCAAATCGCAATGGTAAATTTTCTATATGCTGTGAATTTAACCTATTGAAAAATTGTATATTATGTCTTGCCTTACTAATCTTATCTGAATTTTCATTGTTCTGTTTGTATATCAACTATACTATACGGTTTTGCTTTTGTTTTAAATATGATTATTTTAATTGTAAAATTTTGTATTGAAAAGTTGATTTAATTCAACTATATTAATAAAAAAAATAGAAATATGAAAGTATGCATCTTGCATATCCAATGGTGCTAAGAAATCCCCCCATTTCAACAGCGGGATTACCTCCTGTAGCGTTGTAATACGAAACATTTGAGGTTTGACATGTTTGCTGGGCGTAAGTCTAGTACAGGGCTCATAGTGAAGTCCTTCTTTGGTCCAAGGAAGTATGTTGAATAGATACCCTTGTTTACCTGGTTTGCTGGCACTAGCTCTGTTGTGCCTTTTTCCAGCAGAGACTTTACTTCTTGTAGCAGAATACGTTTTTCTTGTGGTGTCATTTTCCGATGCTTTGGATGGTTTAGTGGTTTCTGCAGGCGGTAACCCCCTGCTATGGTGGACAACACCCACTTGTCTGACGTGACACCCTCCCATGCATGGTTGAGTTAAGAAATGTGACCTCCGACTGGAGTTTAATGGTAGAGAACCAGAATCTGGGCATCCTTGATTAAAGGCAGAGGAGCCTGTAGTGGCGGAGGCTCTACCTATACTTTTGGAACTTTTTATATCCTCTTTGAAAGTTTCCACTACTGACCCTGTATGTTACCCCAGGGTGGGGACTGGCCTCCTTGGTTATACCCCGTGGAGCGTTGTGAACCTTGTCCACCAAAAAAGTGCCATGTGTAAAGCACCCCTCGCTGGACGAAAGGTTTGTTAGTTATTTGGCCTGGTGATTTTTAAGGTGTCATGCTCTTTTGCACCTTTTGAGTGCATCCTCTGCTTTGCCAAATACGTTTGGCTCAATTGACATTTAACAGAGTGGCTTGCATTTAAAGTTTGAAGCATGATTGTCTTAACCAGGGATGCCGTTTGATTAAGGTGTCCTCAGCTATGATGCATCCAGCATTATCAGCTGTGTCCAGATTATTTTTTTAAGATATTTTGCAACCTGTCCCCCTCGTGGATGGTTTTAAAGAGTTAAGACTTTAAGGGCTCAGGGACGGCGTCGATCTGCTGTTGAAGTGAATGCCACACATGGCAGCTATAACTGGCCAGTAAGGTGGTGGTGTTTGCAATTGTTGTTTGATAAGCAGCAAGGCATGCAATGTTACTGCCAAGAGTGTAGATTTTTTTACTCTCCTTGTCGGGAGGTGCTTCAGCGGAAGCTTGGGGCATGCCTGCTCTCTTTCTGGTTGTTGCAACGGCTAGAGAGTAAGGTTTTAGTTGACCTCATAATATAAAAGGAAAATGTTGGTGCCAGCCAAAATATTTTCTCAATGGGAGTGGGGGGGGCGGGGTTAGCTGCTCTTCTAGGGTTAGGGGTCAGTAGACGGCTGGATGCGTCTCTGTACTGACTGTAAAATAGGGATAAATTGGGTTACTGATCTTTTGTCCCACAGAATGTAATCTACAAAGTCTTTATCATGTTGGACCTCCTGTGTCTCTATTTTAAAAAGTTGTGCAGCCTTCATTAGCAGCTTATTATATTGGAGCTGGTTATCTATGGGGGGGAGTCGGCCACATGCTGATCATGCTCGTCTGGAGATGGCATGATGTAAATGTCAGGGTCGTCGTCATATTACTGATCTTGACTTTGGTTATACTGGTTATCTTGTGACCCTGGATCCTGTGAGTCACAAGGGAAACTTATTGGTGTCCATTCTGTGCACTTTGGGAAAGGAGATGATGTAGGGTTAGAGGGATCCTGAAAGGGAGTCTGCCTTGTATGGTGTGAAGCCCCTAAGAGGGTATTATCCTCAGAGGGTGTATAGTCTATCTCCTGTGGTGTGTGAGACTTGGTTTTTGTCAGTCGAAAGACTAGAGGATTTCAACGCTTACGTTTAAGAAGTGTTTTTGGAATATGGTTTTTGATCAGTTGCTGCATTTTCGACACGCTTGAAGGGTGTGTCGAAAGTTTTTCTTTAGTCGCGTGTTCCTTGGCTGGGGGCTCTTTTGGGCACTGTCTAAAACTGGCCTACTCAGTGCCTGTTTAGGAGATCTTTCATGAATTGTGACCACGAGGGCACAGAGGACAGAGGGGGTTTAGGCTGAGTCTTCTCCTTGTACACTGCATCGCCGTGAACAGCCGTCAATGTGATTGGCGTTTGGCTGGGGTTGTGTTTTGAAATGTGTGTGCTTTTGCCACCGAGCGTCTTCTCCGTGGCAGGGCTGTTGCTCTGCTTATTGGAGTCGGGAGGCTTGCACCTGGGGTTGTCAACCCTTGATGGTCTTCAGCGTTACTGAAAACACACTCTGCCGTCATCTGATTTACCCAACACGTCTATGAAGGCCTCGGCCTGCATGACATGGGCGGCCAACGTTTCTTGCGCCAATCTTTTAGGGTCTTGGGTCGGAAAAGCTTGCAGGACTTGCAATGCTTCTCCACGTGATACCGTGGAAGACAATGGTGTCTTTACAGGGTTATTTTCCACCACAAGAAGGGCAACAATCAAAAGGTGTATTTTCCATAATGGAGGAAAAAGGCAGCCCAACGATAAGTGGCAAGGGAAGGAGAAATGGGCATTATCTATGATGGAGTATATGACCTCCCATCGCTCTCCCTAATGTAAAGGGCTGAAGCCCAGTTTAGGCCTGTGTAGGCCGCAGGCACTTTCCTTCGTACGATGGAATCTTTGACGCAGTGGTCGTCCGTCCATCGAGCGCCGTTGAAACACGTTGCTCAGCGTCTTCCTCAGTTCTGAGCCACAACAGCAAGGCATTGTGGGTATGCAAATTAGCCCAAATGCAAACTTTTTCTCCAGGAAATTCTTTGTCTAAGAGGGCAGTGATACTTTATACATGGCTTAATCAACCGAAGAAAGACATTTTGCAAGGCTGTCAAAACTACATACCTGGTTTCACCCTTATTAGGGATCATTGGTGCAGTATATTCCTGAGCATACCAAACACTCGATTTAGCAGCTTGGCTCCTGAGGTCATTTATGGACAAACTCTGGGAAGCACGGAAACCCAACACCAGACATTGTTACTCCAACACGTGGAAATGCTTTATCTGGTGCAATGATAAGAACGCCAACCCAGTTGACTGCTTTCCTGAAAAACTAGTCCTTTATTCAACAAACTTATTAGACTCAGGACTTGTTTTCAATTCCCTAAAGGTCCTCCTGGCCACTCTCGGCGTTTACCACGTCCCAGGGCAGGTTTCATGGTGAAAGATTCCTGTCATTAAGACCTTCATGGAAGTGGTAAAAAAGACTTCACCCCCTATTTCCAACCCAATGCCCAAATGGCACATGAATTTGGTTCTCACAAGATTAATGCGACCTCCTTTCGAACCCATGCACAAGGCTAGCCTTAAGACCCTCACCTATAAGACTGACTTTTTAGTGTCCATTACCTCGATAAGGGCAGTTGGTGAACTGCAGGCCTTTTCACTTCATTTTTTTAAACTTTTTATTGTTGCATACATTGTTTGCAAAAAAACCTTACACAACATAGGAAAACATACAATATACGAATTTCAAATACATTCGACTGTATATCAACACATTTTTTAGATTTTTCTTATCCAATTCACTTATAACAGATGTTAAAAAAACATTAAAAGCTAAAATCAAAAACATTAGAACCCCACTTGCATCAACACCACAGGAGGTTTGTTGACACATCTGTGTTACCGATATTGTCCTTAAAACACATTACCCGGTTGTTGGTAAAGTAGGAACACGTGGTGACGAGGTGTCAACGTTTCTTTGGAGTCCTCAACCCAAGGAATCTACAAATAGTTAGAGGAGTCAGAGAGAAACTGCAGTGGGGAATGCTTCCAATGCCTAATCCTCTCAGATGTGTGGAGTTGATTAAGCCTAAAACGCATGTAGGTCATGCGAATAGTTGCGCAAGGAAAGCGTTGGAGATATACAGGAATACATTCTCTCGCGTGCAAGAAGTGAGACTACTCAACATAGGTGGCAATACAGTCCGCAGTCTACACCATCAGCCCTGAATAATCTCAACTTTACAATGCCCGGGTGCTGCACAAGATCTATCTCTGTAACCCCAATAGAGACCAGTACAGTCTGCATCCTTATTTTTAGAACTTGCAACGAAGAAACAGATTCCGTCTGCATGGCTGAGTAGAGAATCTCAGATAGTTTTTCGGAGGATCAATCGTTTTCCTGTAAGTAGAAAGCTGTTTCCAGATGTATCTGGCCTTCAAAGACACAAGACATAGCTCATGTCTTATACCCGCGTTAGGGATAGCCAGGGGAAGACCCAGCACCTCCTTCCATAGCTTCCCTTGTATGATGAGCGTAGGGCCCATATCTTGGAGACACAAATGATGGCCATATAAGATTGCAGGTTCAAACTTGGCCAGATAAAAGCGCCTCAGAGGGAGCAGGAAAAATGTACATACTGTGTCTCAGAAATTTAAGTTTGTGAAACTTATATGGTGGTCTTCGCAAGAAGACTAGTCCTCAAATTCGAAGCTGACTTTGTTAGTAAGATTGTACCCCAGGTATGTGACGGCCTTGACCTGGTCCAAACTTTCTGGCCCCATCGCCCAAGATCTAGTCCTCACTTTGGTTCCCCTCGAGAAGACCAAAATCTTCGATTTTAGTCTGATTGGGTAAGAGATTATTGGGCAGAACATAAGTAAAGGATAGATGCATTTTCCTTCTCAGGCCTCGCAGAGTTCTGTCAAGCAGGATGAAATCATCTGCAAGGGCCATCCATTCCAGCCTAGTGTTTCCCAAATTTAACAGGCGTAATGGAAGGACCTTGCACTTCACACACATACAGGTTTCAAGAGTATCGGGGCCAATGTACATCCCTGTCTTACCCCAATAAACAAATGCATCTCCTGTGACAGGGACCTGTCCTTGGTTAGTCATACACGTATGGTGGTATTAGAGTGTAATAGTGCAAGTAACTGGACTAACTTTCGGGGTATGTTCATAGCGAGCAGTTTGAGCCAGAGCCTAGATCTGATCACGCCATCAAAAGCACTAGACATAGCCATGGATACTATAAAAACTCCCCCAACTTGTGTTTGATGTACATAGTGTCTAAAATGGGCCACAATGGTCGTGTTAATGGAGGTTCCCAGCTCTTCCCTGAACCCCACTTGAAACTGCCTAAAAAGATAGTCTTTTTAAACCACTCGATTAAGGTCCCTCAAGAGGTGGCTGGAAAAAACCTTGCTTGTAGCGTCTATCAAGGCAATGTTGTCGAGAACATCCCCCTTTTTATGAATAGGTATAATAGATTAGGCCCATGAGGCTGGAATAGGAGTCCCGAAGATATGGTCGAACATGGGCTTCAAAAGTTCAGACCATAGCTCAGGAGCCTCCTTGAGAACAAAAGGGGGATTTCACCCGGTCCCGGGGCTCGAGATGGCTTAAGTTTACCTATAGCCCAGGGAATGTCATCTCTTTCCCAGGGACACAGGCCTTCAACAGGTTTTCCCGACTCAAGGCCTCCGGTGTCACTAAAGTTCACAGGCAGGGAGTATTTGTTGGTATAGTATTTAGCCCATGTATTAGGCTATATTGGGCATTCCATGCCCCCATCGGTTGGCATTAAGAGTCCTGTTAATAGTTGACAAGAATTTTACATCCTTCCGCTTACAGAGATGTTTCAACATAGTCTGTGTTCTAAGATATGCATCCATCTTCAGAGATTTGACAAAGTTCTTGTGCATTTGGAAGATTTTAGATTTAGCAGCCACGTAATCAATTAAAGGTAAAGACTGCTTTTTTAGAGCAGCCAATTTCCTGCGTTTGAGTAGCTTTGATTGGTATATTTTATCATCGTCAAGGTAACTGCCACGCTTAGAATGAGAGACAGGACGTTGCCATCTGATTTTATAGATACAAGCCAAGATGATAATATAGTGAGAATCCTCAAAACCCTTTCTCGGATTTCGCCAAAGGGAAGATGGGCTCAAGTTCATCAAATAGACTGTCAATAGATGGTTCAATTTAAGGACAGTCTTTTTATTCCAGGTAACCACGGTCCCTCTCTTCTTTACAGAGAGCCCGACTAAGTCTGATCTTGGTTCCAAGGTCGGGAAGGGGATGGTCGGGGAGAAGCGTAGCTGTATATGATCCCCCATTTCGGTGGGGATATGTTTCAGATAGCTACATTTAGTCCTTAAACCATTAGAAATGTAGAAAAAATAAATCAGAGATCTACTGTCCCCTCTATGCCAAGTATGCCTAGAAGAATGCGTAGCTGGAGAATGATCCAGCAAGTACATATCCCATTCTGCAAGAGAAAGATCCCAACATATACCTTGTTTGGTGTTGTAAGGTGGATATGTGGGTGTAGCCCTAGTGTCATTCCACAGGGCTCCCTCTGCACAAAACGAGTAGAAATCACCCCCTAGCATGATATGCTTGCCGCAACCCATCTGGTCCCAGGCTTGAAGGATATCGACAAGGCACTCTTCTATGGTATCAAACGTAACCCTTTGGGGATTCCAGTAAAGGTTCAGTGGCAAGATAGGCTGTAGGCAAGAGCCCAAGTCCAGCTTGATCGCCAACAACCATTCTTTACTACACATGGTTTCCCATTTGATCCCCAAGTTGCGGTCGAAGAGTACCACAAGTGTGTTACGCTCACCTGGACCCCACAGGGGTGTCGATCGAACCCGGACAGCTGCGGTCTCCTTCAACGTGATGCGTAGTGCAGAGATGACTGTCTGGACTGGCCCGCTTAGTCTTGTCTGCTAGACCCGAAGAAGTATTTTCCTGCAAGTAGGGACCGGGATTAACCACCTGTGGGTTTTAGTGATGGCCTCCCAACTGTTCTCGCTCTCCCCCACTAATCACCTCCGATATCCCCTTAGCAACCTCACCTTATGTTCGTAAAAGATGAGTTCTCCATCTTGCGTGTCTTGCAGGGGCGCGTAGATACCAGTTACTTCACTGGTTTGAAGGCATTGGGAGAGTTCTGGTAAGTATTGACTCTGAAGTCCCTGGCAGGATTGGTAAGTATCAAGTTCAAAGAGTTCAATGTGCCCGATTTTCACTCTTGTCCCCTTCCTTCCTCAAGTTGCAACTGAGTTCGTGAGAAGGTCTCGTAGCTGCTGCTGGCGTTCAGGTAAGAGTCTGTTACCCAACGCTGTCTGGTAACTATTGCATGCGTTAACGTGTTGTTTTTCTGCCTCTTTACAGATGCAGCATATGAAAATGTGGAGAGTTATGGAATAATACCGCCAGTGGTAAGTCTATGGTGGTAAGAGGTTGTATTTGTTAATTCCCTTGGCTCACCTTGTTTTTTCTTGTGTCCCCTAGGTGCCGGATTACGGCGAAGAAATGGAGACGGTGCCGGATTGAAAGATGCTGTGAGAACTGGTGAGTATGGCGCTGTGCTGGAGCTGGAGAAGCAATGCGTGCAGGACTGATGTACTTTCCAGGTCCGGAGATGAAATGGTTCCGGAATTAGGTGAGGAATTTGAAATAAGTTTGTTTTCTAACCTTATCCTTTTCTTCTTCGTTATCCTAGGAGCTCCGGATTCGAGGCGGGCGTGGCAGAAGACTGGATGCTGGCTGCAGGCACGCGGGCGTGGCAGAAGACTGGATGCTGGCTGCAGGCACGGTGAGCGTCACGCTGCTGGATGCAGAATAACGTGAAGCATGTGCTGCTGTTCGGGTGTGGTTTAAATAGCCTCCAAAGTAGTTCCAGGTAAGAAGTTCCCTAGAGCCACGCCCGAGTAAGAAATAGTCCCTGTAACAACCAGCCAGGACTGATTTCTATGATGAACCTGGCGCCTAAGGTGCCAGGACTGAGCCCAGACAGCCCCTAGCCGGGGCTGCTGAGGTTTAAACAAATGTCTGGATGCCTGCTCCCGGAGCTGAGGGCCTTGGTCCTGATGCCCGGGGGTAGGCATCATGACAAAGTGCCCCTCTAGGACTCCAAGTTACCCTGCCCGCTGGGCAGGAGATGATATGAAATCCTTCTACCACAGGATGGGACAAAAGCATGGTCTCTTGAAGCATATAAATACGAGGGGAACCCGCTGTCAGGGGGGTTAGTAAAAAATGTAAGCATATTTATACCTCCACGTGTTCCACGAGATCACCTATAGTACGAGTAGTCCCCTCCACCAAAGGTTCTGTTGCCATACGCTGTTCCTCGGGCTCAAGGGAAACCTTGAAGTTGATGGATTCATTTTCACTATTTGACTGTTATTCAAAGAATGGTTACTCCTAGTTGGTAGAATAGTGCCTGCTTCTTGATTCTTTGTAGGCAAAGTTCCCTCTCCACTAATCGAAGGATTCACTGTGAGCTGTGATACAATAGAAACCCGGGCAGTGATCTTGCCAAAAGCAGTGATCTTTGTCTGCTTGGCCTGTGGCCGCTCAGGTTGAATTACCCCATTGCCCCCCCAATCCCCAACCCCCCGCATCGCATCCCATAGATGTACCTGGACCCTCCGTAGTCCGTTCGCCACGGGCCCCGGCCCGGTTGGAGGAGGTACCTTTTGGTTCGGACGACTCCTTAGAATCAGTGCAACCTCCCCCACGTTGATGCGCCCCGAGGGGGTTAGTTTCACTTTGATTGGTATGTTCTGATATTTGACGTAATCCTTTTGTTGAGTTCCTGCCTCTCAACTTGGCACATATTTTTTGTTTTTCTAACGTGTTCAGACCTTTTCTTACTTTTTGTGCCCCTTGGAGGTGATCTCCTCAGTGAGTGAGTTTTCATAGTTGGTTGTAGTTGGGGATAGTACACCAGTCACCAATTCAACATCTTGCTGTACCTAATCATAGTCCATCAGCCCCAAGATCTCCACATGAGCCAACGGACTATAAGGCGCAACAGCAGCCGGCTGGTCATATGTCTGTTTAAAGGCAGTCTGAGTTGACAACCTAGTCCACAGTTAAGCATTCAGGAGTATTTAGTGGGATGTAATCCCTGGAGGACAGCAATTCCAAAATCATTGACACCTTAGCATCCAAATTCAATAGTCTTTCATTGTATGCGTCTGGTATTACCTTGTTAGACTTTGTATTATTATTAGAGGGAACCATTCTCTTAGCAAAGCCTTCCAAGAATGCCGTACATACTAAACGGTCATTAAAGTCTTTTTGTTGACCGTCCAGTACCCCCCCCCACCCCCCCAAGATTCTCCTGCGTCTCACAGAGGGTTCTTAGGGCAAGGTTCAGACTAACATGCAAATTAGACAATAATGGGGATA
Source organism: Ambystoma mexicanum (assembly GCF_040938575.1). Classification (NCBI taxonomy): domain Eukaryota; kingdom Metazoa; phylum Chordata; class Amphibia; order Caudata; family Ambystomatidae; genus Ambystoma; species Ambystoma mexicanum. The sequence continues at coordinate 925,340,979 of NC_090933.1, read as the reverse complement.
TCCACTTACACCCCCATCACTTTAGTATGATTTGTACAATAAAGAATGCTCTGTGAATTGACACCTTCCCTGATGGCGGATGCCGCCTTTGTGGCAGAAACAGGGACTCCAAGCTCTATAGGGGATTCCATCTAGCCAAACAGCAAACCAAAACACCCTCCCTCGCCTCAGAGGCACATTAAGTGCCAGTGCTTAGAGCCATAATTAACTTGGATTTCTTTGCCATAATACATTGATCGAGCTTCCCCTTAATCCCCACAGGGGAGATTAGCTGGGCCTTATTTCCCGACCCATAAACCCTCTGGGTCCCAAGTTAGACACTCTACTGCTATTTGGATGTACCCACTCTCCCCTAGACCACCCACCTTGACCTATACCAGTAATCGATCCACACACACACTCCCCCGCCCCGATATAAGTCTACGTTCTCTTGTAGAAGTTGTCGCTTCAAGAATGGAAGGCATATCTAGATCAATGATGCTTTAAGCAGGTCCCTTGTGGCGTTAGCTGCTTGATGGAATGAATCCTCCAAACCAAGGCTCACTTGGTGCTGCTCCGAAGAGATTGGTTTACGAATTACCCGCTGTTTGTCCCTTAAACAAGGACTGAAGTTTCCCATAGACCCCCTCCCCCCCACCCAAGTTCAAACAATCGTGGGGGGTCTAGATTCAGACAGGAGTTACTCACCGGGTTTCCCAAAAACATTAGGATAGCCAGATGTGGAAGCCACAGTTGAAGCCATCACTTCACCAGGGAAACTATCAGTACCACTACTGTCAAATTAATTCTTGCAGCACATCGGGCCTCTAACTCCTGTCACCTTACTAAACTGGCATGTTTGCTAAGGTGTGGAAGCATGGAATCTAACCACCTTCCTCGTTACAAGGACAGGTGGAGCCGAAGAGCATTCTTGTAGGCATTCGGTATCTGTCAACTCCAATGCTCCCCCATTAATGTGCGTGCACTCTGTTTGCAGATCTGCATTGGTTTTGAACTTGGCCATGTACAGAACCCCCATCCGCCCTTACCATAATCAGTCATGTGTATCAGCAACCAGTACATCATCCTGCCCCAGGGGATCAAACTGCATCTCCAGTGCTCCTTTATTTTAATTTTATTTGTTTTAAACTTTATTTTTGCATTTTAGTAAACATGTGTACCAACAAGCCCAAACAGTGGGCTACTAACATGCCGCCGTTGCCCCCTCACGCCCACCCCCCGATAGTCCCATCACCCAGTAAGCAGTCAACGCATTTGCATTTACATAGGAGAAGTCTGTGGTGGCAGATCAGTTGTCTCGGTTGGTGCTGCGCTGGAGAGGAGGTGCGAGATGTACGGGCCCCATATATCTGGGGGTCTTGCGTGGTTGGGAAGTGTCTTTATAAATTCTGCTTCCGTTTCTTGGCAGTATGTGATGTCTCTTCCAGTTCGCAAGAGTGGGGGGTGCGCCTCGTCCCCACGCCATGGCCACTCTTCTACGTGCCAAAACCAATAGCATGCTTGCCAGTTTCTTGACGTGTGAGGACAGGTGTCTCGTTAGGCTGAGGAGAGCTACCATTGGTGAGTGTCCCACTCTCTCGCAGATTATTGCGTCCGTTTCGTCGAGCACGTCTGACCAGAATCTAGACACTGGCGGGCAGCTCCACGCTAGGTGCAGGAAGTCAGCATCCGGGGACCCGCATCGGTCGCCAGATGCATTAGACCCGGGGTGATGTCTGTTTCTCTTTTTAGGGGTATAATAGGTCTGGTGCAGATAGTTAAAGTGGCTTTGTTTGAAGCGGGAGTTGAGTGCCACTTTTTGAGTTTGTTGTAAGATATAGCTCCAGTCATCATCAAGAATGGGGGTTTGAAGCGTGGTTTCCCATCTTGTCTTTGGGTTCGAGGGAAGAGTGTCTGTGAGCAGGGTTTTGTAGATGGATGAGATTAGTTTGCCCTCCACTTGTGCCTGAAGGTGGGGGGGTTGTTGTGGGAATGATGGGATGAGGGCCTGCAAGGTGTACCGCACTCTGAAGTACAAAAAGATGTCAAGGGAGGACGTGCCCCCCTTCTCCCTCGCCTGCTGGGGTGTTATGAAGGTGTCCTGTATGAAGAAGTCGCCAAGTGTTTTTTTATTTTGCACTTGTCCGCCCAGATCAGATGCACTTTCTCGGCGGTGAGTGGGATCCCGGGAATGAATTTCGCGGGTAGAAGAGGAGAGTATCTAAGCTGAATCTTGTACTTTTGGGCCATTTTCCGCCATATTGTGTAAGTGGATTGCACTATGTTCAGCGTCGTGTGTGGCACAGCCCGATTGCTGATAATCACGGCCCTTAGCAAGTTGGGTGAGGCTAGTGCCCGTTCGACCTGTACGTGCGGTCTTACGAATTGGGGTTCGTACCAGTGACTAAGAAACTGAGCTTGTGCTGCCCAGTAGTACCGTTCTAGATCGGGTAGAGCTAGGCCACCCTTATTGACAGGAAGCACGAGGGATGAGTATGCCACCCTAGCGGGTTTGCCCGACCATATGAGGTCCAGAACTAGGCTTCTCATATTACCCAGGAAGCACCGGGACAGCAGGATGGGGATGTTGGCAAAAAGGTACAGGAGTTTGGGTACGATTACCATTTTTACCAATGAGGCTCTTCCCCAGAGGGTGAGCGGTAGCGATTTCCACCCGTTTACCTTGTCTCTTAATGATTTCAGTGTGCTTTCGTAGTTGTCTTTGAATATGTCTTGGTGGTTCAGGGACACTCGAATTCCTAGATATCGGACGTGGGCTGTCTCCCACTGGAAGTTAAAATCGTCTTGGACTATTTTGGCTTTTGTGTTTATAGGAAAGACGATTGATTTCGGTTGGTTAATTTTCAACCCGGATACCAGCCCAAACTTAATTATCGCATGATCGGGTTAAGGTTTTCGCTGGGGCTTTGCATGAACAGGACTATGTCGTCGGCATAGAGTGATATTATTAGCCGGTGAGGCCCTATTTTAAGCCCTCTCTGGATTTGGCGTTCCCTTAGGCCCTCTGCTAAGGGCTTCATCACAAGGGCGACTATCATGGCGGATAGTGGGCATCCCTGCCTAGTGCCGCGCTGGAGGTTATGTGCCGAGCAAGGCGACCCGAGCATGATTGCTGATTATAGAGGAGTGAGACTAGCTTGATAAACTGTTTCCCAAGTCCGAGCTGCTGTAGCACAGCGAACATAAAGGGCCACTCAACGGAGTCGAACGCCTTTTCGGCATCCAGCAGCACCGCCACTGCCTGCTTATCGGGGTCAAGTGCTGGCAGAACCACGAACATTCTGCGTATCCCGAATGTGGTGTTTCGGCCAGGTACGAATCCCGCTTGGTCAGCGAGTACCAGTGCAGGCATTAGTGGGAGAAGCCTATTAGCGAGGATCTTGGCCAGGATTTAGTTGTCCAGATCAATTAATGATATGGGGTGGTAGGACTTACAATCTTCGGGGGGCTTGTCTTTTTTGTGTAGTAGTATTATGTTGGCTTCTCTTAATGTCTGTGGGAGAATGCCGGATTCGGTCGCTTCTTCAACGACATTTAACAGGAGAGGGCCAATGAGAGGGGCGGAGTGTTTATAAAAGTCACCAGTTAGCCCGTGGGGCCCCGGGGCTTTGGATGGAAGTAGACTTTTGATGGCTTCTTGGATCTCTTCCAGCGTTATGGGCGCATTCAGTGGCTCACAGAGTTCCCCTTCCACCCAGTACAGTTCTGTGTCGTTAAGGTAGTTCTGGGTTGCATCGGAGTCTGCTGGGCCCCCGGCGCTGTACAGATCTTGGTAGAAAGCCCTGAATACTTTGACTGTCTTCTTCTTTGTGCAGCATATTTCCCTGCGGTGTCCGGATGCTGTCCATCCTTGTCGGCCTCCTGTCTGCTGCTATAAGACGAGCAAGAAGGGCTCCGGGCTTCTGGCCTTCGCTGTATCGTCTAATTCTGTGATTGTGACCCAGAAATTTGATCTCCCGTTCAGGCAGGTTTCTAAAGTTCAGAAGTTCATCTTTCAACCTCGCCTGGATGAGTTCTGAGTTGTGGGCGGCTTGCTGCTTTTCCAATTCCTTCAGGTGCGTTTCGCTGGTCTCTAGTTCGCGTCTGATAAGTTTCAGGATTCCGTATTCTTTGGCTAGGCAGAGGCCTCTTACGTAGCATTTGAGAGATTCCCATAGCACTCCGGCAGAGTTGACGGTGCCTTGGTTAATGTCAAGAAAGGTGTTGATTTCCTCGCTTAGCTCGGTGGCGAATGTCGGATCAGCGAGAGATCTGGGTTTGAAGCGCCATTGGGGAGGTCGTGGCCTGGTGGTCGGCAAGTGGCATTCGAGTGTTACCGTGGCGTGGTCTGAGAAGGTTTTGGGGAGTATTTGACATCTGCCCCATTGTCAGTTGCTGTGAGCGGAGACTAGCAGATAATCAATGCGAGAGTTCATATTATGAACACTTGAGTGGTATGTGTAGTCTCTGGCTTCCCAATTCTGGATCCTCCATATGTCCGATAGGTCAAACGCTTTGCAGATCTCCTGCACTTGTAGGCTAGCTTTGGACGGATGTGCGGTTGTTAACTTTTCAGTTATCTTTCTGTGGGTCGAGATGAGTATTCAGGTCGCCTCCCCAGACTATGGTAGCGTTTCGCACCTGGCAGAGGCGGGATAGCACCCAGTCAAAGTTGTTTGCGCTGTCTGTGTTGGGGGCGTAGGAGTTGACGAACACCACCTCCTCTCCCTCCACTATGCCCCGAACCAAAAGAGCCCTTCCTTCGTTATCTCTTTCTGTTTGGATCAGGCGAAACCCCAGTGAAGAGTGAAGAAGAATTGCGACTCTCCTGGCATAGGATGAATATGAAGAGAAGTAGCGATGGCATCCCCAGCCGCGGGCCCACAGGTGTTCGTTTTGCGGTTAAAGGTGGGTTTCCTGAATCATTGCCACCTCGACCTTGTGGCGTCTGAGTAATTGCAGGATCTTGCGTGTCTTGGCCGGGATGTTGCCCCCTCTAATGTTCCAGGTAGCTACTTTGAATGTACCAGTGATGATTTATGACACCTGATTGCAGCAAGGTCGGAGTCCCGACACATGGGACGGCTGGATTGCATGGGAGCAGCGTCAGGCGAGAGGGCTTGCGAGGGACGGCGGCGGTGCTCTGGGTGAGGCGCGTGGTTAGGCGGTGGCGCATTGTGCACGTTTCGAACGACAACAATAAAACAATTTTCCTTACACGGACAACCCCCAACTCGTCCGTTTGGAACCCCCCCAACTGGAACGTAAGGGGTGCTGTGCACGAGGCGCGGGTGGCCTTCCGAGGCTTAGTCCCCAACCTCCCGTTTGCGAAGATTGGCCTGATGGCTTGATTCCTGCTTGCTTTGGATCTATATCGCGGGTGTTTTGTCACGGCGGGACTCTCTCCGCTCTTTCTCTGTTTGAGGCTCCGGGCGTTTGGTTTGCGGATTTACATCCCCGCCGGTCGATGTATAATGTGGCTTCATCTGGGGAGTTGAAGAAGGTGGGTATTTCCCTCCAGTTGAATGCGAAGCCTCGCCGGGAAGAGCATCGAGTACGTAATCTGGTTGGCGCGTAGTCTGTGTTTCACATGGGTGAACAATCTCCTTTGGGCTTGGACTGACGGCGAAAAGTCCGGGTAAAACGATGTCGTCCCCGTCAAAGTATAGTTTGCCCTTTTCCCTTTCCATTCTGAGGATGGAGTCCCTGTCCTTGTAGCTTAGAAGCTTGGCAATGATCGGGCGGGCAGGGGCTCCCGGAGCAGGTCTTGTTGCAGGGATTCTGTGGGCTCTTTCCACTACAAACAATTGCGACAGGACTGTGGGACCGAATAGCTCCGTGCATAGTTTTTCGATGTGTTCTTCCATTCTGACTGGTAGTTGTCTTTCTCTGACTCCGACTATCCTGATGTTATTTTGTCTGGAGCGGCCTTCCAAGTCCTCGTTTTTGGCGAGTACAGTTTTCATTTGCCCCTCAAGCGTGGAGACAAGGGAAGTGAGTGCTGATGTGCCGTCGTCCAGATCTGACACACACTCTGTTTTACGGAGTCGAGCCTGTCGCTGTGTTTGTCGAGCCGGTGTTATAACAGGTCCACCTTGGACGAGAGAGAGTCTATCTTGCTGTCCAGGCCGCCTATCCCGACTTTTAGTTCCCTCAGGATTTCCCTAATGTCCGTTTGTTGCTGCAGCTCTGCCTCCGGCTGATTGTTCGGGGATTCTGGGCGGTGTTCCGGCCTGGGTGTTTTAGGCGCTGGGCCTGCATAAAAATTGAGTCGTTTCTGGGACTTGCCCGGCTTCCGCATCTTGAACTTGGCTGCGGTGTCGGCGGTCTGATTTTCGGGTGTAGCAAAGGCGATCAGATTTGGCCGCTTTGTGCCGAGACCCAGCCGTGCGGGGAGTCGCTATGGGCCAAAATGGCGGGGGCGCTGCGGAGCGACTCCGGTTTGTTGGCGAAGCATAGACTAGCAGTCCCGCCTGTTTTGCGTGCTTCTGTGGGTCTCCGCGCGCCTCCCGCCCCTCACCTGCGGGTGTTTCGCTCCGCCACCGTAATACTGTTGGCTGAGGGCACCCCGATTCCGAGCGATTCCCACCGTGCCGCCTTCCACTGGAGGTGGCCGCGGCAGGTCCCGCGGGTGGCTCTTGTCTGTCTGCGAAGGATTTTAGACAGGCGGGTTGGGGTTTCCAGGCCTCATGCAGTTCGTGGTTGTGCAGGCCGCACTACGCAGTGGGTTTCTCACGGAAGGCGAGTCCGATTCACTCCGAATTTTCGACAGGGATGAGGTGCTGCGCTATGATAGTGTATTTCTTGCAGATTTAGTGGTTTCGCCACAGGATTGCCACGATTAATCAGGATTCATGCGGGAGGTAGCCGGGAGCTCACAGGGGAGCGGCCATCTTGGTCGGCCCTCTAGCACCCTCTCTATCTCCAGTGCTCCTTCAGACAAAGAATTCCTCATATCACATGGATGACTTGTTGGCATTAATCTATGCAGTGAGTCTGAGAAAGGTGGTTACTTATCAATCATAATGGATGTCTTATTAGAGGCTAGGCCTGTCTCTTTCAAACCAATTTCCCCACTCTGGCCAAAGCCGTAACTCGGACTCAGCATATTTCCAATGTGGGGTGCACAAAAAAAGAAGAGAAAAGGGATGGTAAGGAAATAAAACGGAGCGTGGAAATTATCAATGCTGATGGAATAAAAGAAAAACACAACAGTGAAGGCACGTATAAGGTAGAATCCTTGATTGGTTGGCAGATTACAACTGCACTGCCAACATCAAATCCATCTCCCCACAATCTTGGACAGACCATTTCCTTGTGTCCTTTGAACTCTCCACCTCCAGACCACTCTCTCCAGCTCCCCCCATGGCCCCGCCATGTCCAACAAGGAATAAAAAGAGTATTACTAAGGATAAAGTGATTCCTGCCATCCTTCCCGTGCTTAACCAATTAGCAGATCACTTGGACCCGGAAACACTCGTCGACAAGTATAACAAAATTATGTTAACCACACTTGACAACATTGCCCCCCTAAAACTCAGACCAAGTAAACCCAAATCCCATCTAAACAAATGGTTCACCCCTGAACTAAAGGATTTACGACAACTATAGAGGGGTTGCGAAACTGCATGGAGGCTAACCCCGTCAGAAGACCATAAAAATAAACTAATGGAAATCTCCTCCCACTACAAGCGAAATTCATATAACAAGCGTATATCTATCTAATGCTAATTCAAGTATGAGGGAACTGTTCACCATCCTCAAGGAACTAGTCACCCATCCCCATACCGGATACATGTTCCAAAGATAAAACATGGTGTGCAAATATACAACAAGCACTATCAAATAAAGCAACTATGCTCCAAAAGAAAATGGCTAAGAAAAAAAGCCTCTCTCAATCAACCATCCCAGACCAACAACTTGAGTACCGACCCCTTCTTAAAGGAACAGGACTCAGCTGTGCGATTCATGTTCTCAAAAACCTCCATCCTCAAGGTAGAGAAAGTTATCCTCTCTCTCAAGCCATCCAATTGCCAAGGCGACCTCTGCCCGGCCCAGCTTATAAAAGACTCTGCCAGAGATCTCTCCCCATTCGTATCTAAACTTATCAACGCTTCATTCGCAACGGTTACCGTGCCTACCAACCTAAAACAATCTTGGGTACTACCGCTGCTCAAAAAGCAAACCCTAGACCCACTTATACCTACAAACTACCACCCCATCACGACAGTCCCATTCCTACTTAAAATCCTGGACAAGATTGACCAAATTCAAAAATTCTTGGAACAACAAAAACTCTTAGGAGTACGTCAATCAGGTGTCCGTCCCAAACATGGCACAGAGACTGCCCTTAATGAGTTGAAGGCACAAACAGATGAACTAATTGACAAAGGTAAAACAGCCCTTCTCCTGCTTCTGGACCTTTCGGCTGCATTCGATCTTGTCAACCACAAGGTCCTTTGCAACCACCTAGTTTCAGCTGCACATTTTTCCAAGGGGGCTATAACTTGGATAAAGTCTTTTCTCAGTGACAGGACTATGAGGGTGTTCTCCCCCTCGGCAGCAGCTGATCCGATCCCCATTCTATGTGGAGCTCCGCAGGGATCCTGCGTCTCCCCCACCTTATACAACATATTTGCAAAGCCCCTTTTTGATGATCTGGACCTTCTTGGTATCACCTACACTAATTATGCAGACAATACCCAGATTCTCCTCCCACTTTCCGGGGATTACAAGGATTTGGCCTTGGTAAATAGGGTGTATCTCATCATCCAGGCATGGATGGCAACCCACGGTCTATGCCTGAATGATGATAAAACAGAGCTAATCCTCCTGCGTACTCGCCCTAATCTTGAAAAATTAGGTCAAGACTACACCTCGTTTGAGATTGATGGCAATATCATCAAGGTGTCCAAGGAGGTGAAGACACTTGGCTTTTATCTGGATTCCACTCTCCTTCGATAAACAGGTGAAATCTATGGCATCAGCCACAGCTTACACTTGTAAGCTTATCCGAGCAGGTAAACACTTTCTCTCAGATGGCAACTGCATTATTTTAGTTAGAGCCCTGATTTTGTCTAGGCTCGACTATTACAATGCCCTATACATAAATGCCAACCAATCTATCATCCACAGAATTCAAATCTTACAAAACAATGCTTTATGAGCAGCCTTTGGCATGCCTAAAACATAGCATATTTCTAAGATTAGGCGACAAAACAACTGGATGTCTACCCAAAACAAAAGCCATTTAAAAGTTGCATCCCTGGTTCACAAAGCTTTGAACAATGCTGCACCTAGCTATCTTATGGACAGATTCCTAAAGAGAAGCTGCACCCGACCGGCAAGAACCACCAATGTCAATAGCCTTATCACACCACGATTCAGGTTGGCCAAGGTTGGGGGAGGCAGTTTAAAGGTCAGAGCGGCCCAATTATGGAACTCATTGCCACATCCTGTACGTGACTAGCAGCCCTTGCTGAAATTTAGATCTAACTATATCAATCTACTGAAGTCTGCCGACGCTTAGCTGCTCACTAGCTCCTCCCAGACTCCCGATACCTCCTAGTGTATATACATATATAGTCACTATCCTGTTGACCACCTGTACATCTTCCCTTCAGGCTGGTGACAACCTGCACATGCCTGTATATATTTTATCTTGCCTGCATTCTGTTTCTGATCTTCTTCGGACTGTATATATATTCTTCTGACTGGAATCTGTAACTGACCTTCTTTGGCCTTTATATATCTTATTATTGCTTGGAATCTGTAACCATGTTACCCTAATCCTTGCATATTCTGTACTGCTGCGCCCGGTTACCTTCGGGTCTGGTGCGCATTACAAGTGAATAAGACAAACAGTGAAGGCACGTAAAAGACTCGGACCCCACAAAGTCGAGAGTCAATAGTTAGGCCGTAGGCACAGCAGCACCAACTAACACAGAGCACTTGGATTTATCCTATTAGCAAAACCCTCTGTTGCCTCCTAGTCCAAGTGGATGCAAGCAGACACTTCCAAAGAGTAAAACAAAACAAGTCTAAGGAACTTTGCAGGCAGAGGCTAGCGCTAAAATGGCTCAAAGGCACAGTGCCCACAGTCTCCACCCAGCAGAGCCTCAAAAAGTATTGTTTTAATCCAAATGGGTATAATGGCTATGATATACAATGTAGCAGCTCAAAGGCATGATGCCAACAGTTGCTAAACTACAAGGCAGTTAGTGGATAATGAGAAAAAGGTTTCACTATTACCTTTACTGTTGCAAAGGACAATCGGGCTCAAAGGCTCTAGGCCCACAGTCATCTCACGTCAGTGTGGAGCTAGTACAGAAAAAAAGCAAGCTTGGAGGGAAAAGAAAACAAAAGTTCAAGAAATAAGCAAAGGTTGTAACAATTTACCGCTTAGTGGACCAAGTCGCAGTCCTTTTTATGATACTAGCAAGTCAGTCCCCCATACACTAGGGGTAGCGTTGTCCCTTGCGCCAACCAAAAGTGTCCAACACACAGGTGTCAAACTGTGACGGCTCAAAGACCTAGAGTCCACATTCACCGCCCTTCACCAGGTAAGCAGTAAGAGTAATCAGACCTAGCGCAGTTAGCAGTGTAGAAAGTTTCCAGGTTTCCAATTTTCCAAGATTCTTGAATGGGAAGGAATCGGACTGCTTCACTCTCTGAAACCAAGCCCCAAAGTCTCAGTCCCTCGAGACAACACCGTAGAACGTAGCTCAAGTGAACTGTTTCAAAACACCTTGCCGTGGTCTGGAGGAGGCCGGTCCCTTGATGGCAAGATTGGAGAGATCCTACCCCCTGCAGCTGGTATCAATGTAGTTGTAGATGTAAATGGGGGCTAAAGGTAGCAATGCAACAATGTAACAGATTTGCACACTCCCGTGTATGCACAGAGAGGTTACCTTTATAGTGGCCGGCGGCAAGTGTGCACAGACTGCTTTCTCCTTTACTCCGCTCTCGAGAGAAGCATTTGTACTTGAGGCTCCTCCCACAGCAAAACAGAAGAAAGACAGCAGTCTGCAGAGACTGCTTTCTCCTCAACTCTCCTCCATTCAAAGTTTATTTATTGTGCATTTGCAAGACGGTGTGTTTCAAAGCACCCACCGGGCAAAGGGAGGGAACATGGGACAAGGGCAATAAATACAAAATGAACAGGATAGAGGTGGTCCTACTAGGTCCTGTGAGCATTCGGATTGTGCAAGTCGGGACCCATTTGTGATTATCCACAAAGACAATGTGATTTTTCCGCACACACCCACGTTTTGTGCCTAAATTCATATTGAAGTTCCATGTGAATCAATTGAACTTTCCACTTTCTTCCAAAACCCCACTAACTTGGCAGAAAGAAGCGTCCATGCACTAGACGTGAGAAGGGCAGTAATATACTACCTTTTTAAAAACAAAGCTACTGAGAAAAACAAACCAATTCTTTGTCTCTGTGGCAGCTAGTAGAGAAGAGGACCCTGTCTCTATCAGCTTATTTACCCTCTTGCCAAGAGAGATCTAACCTTTACACCTAGAGCTCGCTCTACTCTGAGCACAGGGGCTACCTTAGCATTCATTGCAGACGCTCCTCTAGCTACCATTTGCAAAGCAGCAACCTGGAGTCCTGTTCCTACTTTCACCCAACACTACTTCATAGACACGCACTGCAAGTCTGATTCTCAGGTGGGTCAAGCGGTGCCAAGACATCTTTGCTACTGTTCCCTCACACATCCCACCGCCATCTACTGGTACAGCTCATTAGTCTATGCAAATCATGTGAGTCTATGCAGATTCACAAGCATCAGAAGGTCTACATTACTCACCGTAATCTTATTTCTGATGATTTCATCTGTTCAGATTCACATGCACCCACCCTTCCTCCCCTCTTGACTAGAAGGAACATAGACCGCTTGCACCACTCACTTCTGTAGTCACTCATGCATTCTGCAAGTCTCACTCACAGCAGAAGAAAAACAACCGGTGGGACCTCGACATGTGAAGGATTTTGGTTACAGTACATGTCGCGTTAGGGATAGTGTTATAGTCACGACCATGTTGACGTCCCTTTTTGATCTTTGAAAAAAATGCAATACTCCGCGATTACCACTAGATGTCGGACTATATGCACAACATGTGAATCTAAGCAGATACAATCATCGGAAATACTATTATTGTGAGTAATACATGTCATTTACTTTCACATAGAGAGGCACATTTTTGTGTTAGCCATCTAAAGAGGCCAGCTAGAGCAGTGTTGGCTTTGTCTGCATCAGTGGATGTATATAAATATGGGCAGGACCAGCTTCTGTTCTCTGCCCATGTCATGCTTTATATGTCTTCTAGAGGTTTATTTAAGATACACAATATTGTCAGATGCGTATATTTGTGTGGCTAGGTGAGCCAAAGGTAGCTCCTGTGGCTGTTGGAGCCAAGCTAACAAGGCTTGTATAGGCCTACTGCTGCCTGGCATCTTTTGATAAGTTGGGAGGGATTCATCCCTTTCAAACCAATGGCTGGATCTGCCACTGCCGGAGTTCTGCATGAACCCAACAGTACATTTGATAATGTTGCTAAATCGTGCCTTAGATTGGAAAAACCGAAGATAGACTTGCACAACTATTTGCATGACATCAGGGTATGCTAAACAATGGATCAATTATTTGTTCAAAACCAAGGAGAGGCTTAAACGGAGTGCGGGCCATCTGGCTCGACTGAAGCCAGCTATTACAAGCTGATCATTTGCATTAGGTAGCTATTTGAAATTGAGAAAGTGATTGCTACATGCTTTACCAGAGGTATAGTAGCCACAAAAAGGTTAAAACCGCAAATGCCCACGCACACCTTAACAAACTGCTAAGGTTTGTATATTGACTCATGGACTTGTGGACATGATACTTGAGCATTTTTCCACTTTCCGCTAGGTCACTTCTTGATACAGAATTTTTGAAATATGTACATCTATGGAATATATTCAATGCTGGACAAAAATATGTTTATTTTATACTCCAGGGTTCGTATCTTGATACACACCAAGCCCACTAATGATCTGCCTTCCTATCAAGGCAAATCTGCTTGTAAAAGTACTGGGCCTGCTCGATAAATTCATATGACTGTGGGAGTAGGGTTTAACCTCCATACTTCCATACATGCATTGGCTCAAAGAGAAGTCAACTAGTTATTGGGATACTAAAGTGAAACTCATTGTAATATTACTGTGCATTCCCATTTTGACAACCAAGTAATGTTCTTAACATTTGTGAAATATAGTAATAGTTTTATAGTTAAGTGATTGACATTCACCCCCATTGTTGCCTTGTGTGTTTGTGCTACTTAAAACTATTGTAGCATTGAGGAGCATATGGGAAGTTTTTTACCATGTCTATCATTAATGCAGAGTTGGACAGGTAATTATTGAGCCTCCTAATGTCTGTGCCCTAACAAATCTACAATCTTCAAGCACAGTTTTAGTTGAAGTGCAACATAGCCACACACTTCACTGCTCGAAAAGTGGGGGCAGCAGGTGATGTGCTGCAGTGTCTTATACAGCACATTTTGTTTTTCAACAATTTGGTTGTTTCACTCTGCTATTCTCACAATTTTACTATTTGGTGAGGATGTGAAATCAAAAGGCATACTAAATTAAAATCTGTCCTCTCCATTTCTGTGATTTGAAGATGCATTGAATGGTATCTCTCACTATTATCCATATGTTTCTTTTGGTTAGCATCAGATGATATAAAACCTTGCCCGCGATGTGCCGCCTACATAATAAAGATGAATGATGGCAGCTGTAATCACATGACTTGCGCTGTCTGCGGTTGCGAGTTCTGTTGGCTTTGCATGAAGGAGATCTCTGACCTGCATTATCTCAGGTAAGCCTACGAGATGGGTACTGTTTTGAATTATTTGTATATGCATGTAATACAGTTCATGCATATGAAGAATAGTGATCACATAGTTCATTCCTATGGTTATCATAGTACTATTGAGTAATCATCCCTGAGGTTTTGCTCCGCTACAATTTTAAGATCCAGAATTATATGTATTTGTAGGCTTTCTACAATGCACAATGATGTAGAATTCAGTTTTTTTTAAAGTCTGTTCTACACAGTTTAATATATACTCACTTCTTCGAACACATTCAAGAACATACTTGAAAATCACACTGTCCAGTTAAAATTGAGCATTTACACAATGACTGGGAGTGGACCATAATGTAGCATACAACTGTATTCAGCTCTTGATGATTTCTTAATACAATTCGAGGATCTCTGAACCTTGGGTGTTTTAATTCGAAAATGACTGATGTTTTCACAATCTTTTACCTGTGTTAAATGGATTTGTTTCTAATTTTGTTTTCACAAAGGAAACTTTATTCACAATTTCTTTCTGTTGAAGTGCATGTTGTTGACATTTGTTTCTTGATGTGAGCTATCTGCTTCCTATTGCCTCTTTGAGGTTCTAATGGGGCAGTGGTTTTAAATTAACAAATAGTTTACCACAGAATGGCTGATTGGTAGACATGTTGCCTGTATTTTCTGTTTCTTCTCTAGGCATCCTACAGAAACGACCAATTTATAGGGATATGCCACTAAGAACCCTTAAGAAGTAGACCATGACAATAAAATAGTGTTTGTCTTGAGTATAGGCTGTGTCCACCTCTCAAGAAAAGTCATTTTCCTACTGCCTTGATTTAGCATACCCTATCTTTATGGCTAGGACTGCTGAAGGGACATGTTCCATCTTTTAATGAGGCCTGGACAGATATGCCTCGCACTGACCATTGCACTCAAGACCTTAATTGCCAGTCCTATAGATTTCTAGTACAGGTCTATGTTCCATCATGGGTATTCTCGCCATGTTTTCACAATTCTGAGCAAAACACCTCGGTGTCTGCCTTTGGCAAGAGCATTGCCAACATTGATCAGGTTCTTCAGGACGTTTCAGAATTACATGTTCAATGTTTTTTTAAACTTCTCTTTCTCCAGCATGGGGTCTGGCATGGATTCACATGCTCATGAATATTCCCCGTCAGGCTGGGAATCCTCGGTAAAGAAAAATCAGTATCAGTTTCGTTTCTGATCTGTCTTTCGTAGTAGTAACCAATCACTGATCTCTGCGTCATACTGACCACAGCCAATGACTGCCATCTCCCTAAGCCCCGCCTCTGGCAGCCATCTTCAGATTTTTACCGCACGTTCAAGTGTTGGGAGTCCTCGTGCTTAGCTCTCGAGCTTTTGCTGCGTTTTTGCGCTTTTTCAGGTGAATTTTCACATTTTTCGGTTAATCGAGCCTCAAGCTCCACCGTTTCTACTCCCATTAACGGGTACCTGTTGCGGGATTTTCCTACGCCCCTCAAGGGTGAAGATTTCGTCGAATCAACCTTTTGGAGGATTCCAAAAGATTTGCGGACTACTTCGAGATGGCCCAGGACGCGAGTTCGTCACCCGGACCCAAGCTGTTTCGCAGCTGCCCTGGATGCGGGCTGCAGAATGTGTTTAAGGAGGACGAGCATTCGCAATGCCTCTACTGTCTTCATGGGGACAAGACTCATGTAGAGAAGGACTGCCAGTTCTGCAAGAACTTGTCGGAGCGGACCATGAGGGACCGTCGATCCCGTCTCGCCAGCTGGTTGGAGAAGGGCTCAGCGGGTGAGAAGAAGAAGAAAGGGTCAGAGCGGGCTTCTAAGTCCTGTGCGGGCACCCCGGCGACGGGGGCCCAACACCAGGCCAAGCGCTGCGAGTCCGCTAGCTCCGGGAGCGCCGAAAGGTTGGGCTCTTCGGTCGCCAGGCAGGGCACACCTTTCCCGGCACCGTCAACCAGCGCTCCGGTTTGGGGAAGAGGAAGTCCGAGACCCCGGTTAAGCTTCGGGAGAAGCCCCGTCCGATCTCGGGAGAGGGGGAGCGAGGCGTCGCCCCTCCCCCTAAGGAGAAGGCCCGGGATGCACCTAAGGTGGTGAAGGCCCCTACCCAGCAGCAAAGGCCTCTATCGAGGCGAACGCGGCGACTCTGGCCAAGCCGGCAGAGACCCCGCCAGCAGAGACTGCCTCCGGGACTAGAGTTTCCCTGCCACCAAAGAGGGAATCCTCTTTTCAGCCCATCGTCATGGCCACCATGATGGAAGAAGCGAGGGGGGGCTTGGTAGCCTCCTCGAGCTCGAAGTCCGCCTCGGCGGAGGAACTGACCGAGGCCGTGAGGAATTTCGAAGTCCAATTCGAGAAGGTTCGATCCCGTAAGGAAGATCCTCGGGAGATAACCGAGGAAGCCGACGATGGCGAGGAAGAGCAGCCTTCCCTTCCGGCGCAGCCGGAACCTAGGCCTCAGGATACCTCGGCGGCCATTTTGTCTGCGATCCAGTCCTTATGCTCTGAGATAAGGACGAGATTACCACGGCCCAGGCCGGAGGACCCGCAACCTGGCCAGTCGGGAAGTCCTCAGAACAAACGCCGGAGGACCCAACCCTCTCCTCCACTCGCCCCCGTAAGGCCTACAGTCCCCTCCTCATCCTCCCACGAGTCGGGAGATGGCGGTGCGGTGGGCTCGACGACGGGTTCTGAGGGCGACGGAACGGGTCTCCTGTCTCCCGTCGCACGGGCCTCTCCGCCCGACGAGATTGTCTCATTCCACGCCATGATCGCCAGGGCGTCCGAATTGTTCCAGCTCTGCCCGGTGGTGCAGAAAAAGGAAGGTTTCCTCTATCAGCGCCGGGAGGCCAAGAGGAAGACTGTCATCGCGGTGCCTCTAATCGATGACATCTGGGAGGAGGGCCTGTCGGTACTCAAGAACCCCTCCACGGCATCAGCCAAAAGGGACCGGTACGAGAAGAAATACCGGGTCCCCGAGACCGCTCCCCTGTGCCTCAGGGCCCAGCCAACGCCAGACTCGGTCGTCTCGGCAGCGGCGAAGAAGAAAGCGACGGGGTCAGGAGCCTCAACGTCGAATTCCCCTCCGGACGGCGAGGGTAGGAAGTTGGACGCCATGGGGTGACGGGTCATTTCATCGGCGGCGACAACGATCAAAGCTGCCAACGCCCTGGCGATCGTGGCCCGTTACGACAGGGAGCTCTGGTTTAAGCTGGCCCCCATATTGGACTTCCTACCGGACGACAAGAGGTCAGAGGCCCTGGAAATACTTCAAGAAGGCGAGGTGGCGTCGGACCACGCCATAATGGTGACAACCGTTATTGCCGATACCGGGTTCTGCCAGCTGGGCAACAGAGTTTGCCTACGACGACGGGGTTGGCTCCGGGCGACTGACTTCCGTCAGGACGTCCAGACCAGGGTTTTGTACATGCCGTTCGACGGCAGCAACTTGTTCGGGAAAGCGGTGGACAAATCCCTCCAAGCCATAAAGACGGACACGGCCGGAGCCCTTCAGCAACGACGGCCCTTTCGGAGCTCCGGAGGCAAACAGGGGGCCTCCAAGGGATCCAGCGGTGGCTCGTCATCCTACCGCCAGGCGGCACGCTCCTTGTCTCAGGAGGCCTACAGGGGTCGCGGCAAGCAGGGAGCGCCTCGCCACCGTCGGCAAGGTGGCCAGGGTGGCAAGGCCACCACCTCCAAGCAGGACTGAACCGGCCGTGGCCTCGGGCCCACACCGAAGCACCCCGGTGGGAGGCCGGCTGACGAATTTCGTCGGCGTGTTGAAGTCCATCTCCACCGACCGTTGGGTGCTGGATACCCTGGCAAGAGGACACTCTATCGAATTCTTGAAGAAGTGCCCTCACGTTCCACCTGTGGCCAGGAAGGAAAATCACGTCCCGCAACTGCTGTTGGAAGTACGGGCGATGCTCAGGAAAGGCGCCATCGAGCTCGTCCCGAAGAGGCTCTGGGGTGTACTCAAGGTACTTCCTCGTCAGGAAGAAGACTGGCGGCTGGCGCCCCATCCTGGACCTTCGTCGTTTGAACAAATACATCAGGTCACAAAAGTTGAAGACGGTCACCCTCCAGCACGTGCTGGGACAGCTGGAGGAAGGCGACTTTCTATCGTCGTTGGACCTGGAGGATGCATACTTCCACGTTCCCATCCTCAAAAGTCACCGAAAGTTCCTCAGGTTCGTCGTCCAGGGACGCCACTACCAATTCAGAGCACTGCCGTTCGGATTGAAGTCGGCCCCCAGGGTCTTTACCAAGTGCCTAGCACCTGTGGCGGCGCAGCTGCGCCTGCAGGGGATTCACGTCTACCCCTACCTGGACGACTGGCTCATCCGCTCAAGGACAAGGGAACTCGCCGTCGAACACACTGCGAGGACCGTCCAGCTACTCACAGACCTGGGATTCGCCATAAATTACCCAAAGTCCCACCTGGTGCCGTCGCAGGTGGCCCTGTTTCTGGGAGCGAAGCTCGATACAGTGAGGCGCCTGGCGGCACTGTCGGAAGAACAGACGAAGACCATTCTGGGCAAAGTGCAGCGCCTGCTAGCCACGGATGTGGCCAGGGTGAGGTCCATCAAGTCCCTCCTGGGGATGATGTCCTCTTGCATCTACGTAGTGCGCCTCTGCAGACTACGGATGCGCCCTCGTCAAGTATTTCTCGACGCCCGTTGGATGCAGGCGACGGGCACCTTCGAAGACAGGGTCCCCCTCAACGAGGTGTTCCGGCGGGCGATTCAGTGGTGGGGCGTTCGAGCGCCCCTCACGGCGGGCAAGGACTTTCAGACGCCGGCGTACCAGGAGACGGTGACGACGGACGCCTCCCTGGAAAGTTGGGACGCCCACACCAGAGATCTCCACACAAGAGGCCTCTGGCTCCCGGAGGAGAAGCTCCTGCACATCAACATCCTGGAACTCCGAGCCGTGTTCTGGGCTCTCAAATCGTTCCTCCCGTCGCTCAAGGGCAAGGTGGTGCGGATCTTCACGGACAACACCATGACAATGTTTTACATACGGAAGCAGGGAGGCACCAGATCCCCAGCCCTATCCAAGGAGGCACAGGATCTGTGGCACTGGGCGGTCGCCCAGGGGATGTTCCTGCTTCCCTTCCACCTGGCAGGAGAAAGAAACACCATCGCCGACTCGCTCAGCAGAGAGCTGCGCGCGTGTCACGAGTGGGAACTGCGCCCGGATCAGGTGGATCAACTCTTCCGGCGATGGGGCAAACCCCAAATCGACCTGTTCGCAACAGCGACGAACTCGAAGTGCCAGAGGTATGCCAGCAGGTTTCCCCAGCCGAGAAGCATGGGCGATGCGTTCTCGTTCCCCTGGGACGGCCTATACCTGTATGCGTTCCCTCCGTTGCCGTTTCGACTCATCAACCAGCTCAAGAGGTCCCGGTGCAGGATGATCCCCGTTGCACCGGCGTGGCCGAGGCAGATCTGGTTCCCGGACCTTCTGGACTTGTCAACGTCCCCTCCCTTCAAGCTGTCGGCGGACGCGGATCTTCTCTCCAGAGAAGGAGGCGCCATCTTCCACCACGACCCGGCGTCGCTGAACCTGCAGGCTTGGCTCCTGCAGCGCTAGAGTTTGAAGGGTACGATATACCGGCTGACTGCAGAGAGGTTCTTGCAAAGGCCAGGGCGTCCTCGACTCTCAAATGCTACGGTCACAAGTGGAAGAGGTTCTCTATCTGGTGCCGAGCACAGAAGATCAACCCCCTACGGATTACGACCCCTCAAGTGCTGCCGTACCTGCTATCGCTGGCAAAGGCTGGGCTAGCCCATGCCTCCATTAAGATTCATCTGGCGGCGATCTCCAGATATACCCGAACCACAGGACGGACGCCCCTGTGGTCCCATCGACTGGTAAAAGAGTTTATGAAAGGACTGTTCCGGTCGTTCCCGCCGGTGAAGGCCCCGCCCCCGGCGTGGGAACTTAATGTGGTGCTGACCAGGCTCATGGGGGCCCCCATTCGAGCCGATGCACTCCGCACCGATGAAGTTTGTGTCGTGGAAGACTGCATTCCTGGTGGCCATTACCTCCGCACGACGAGTGGGAGAGATCCAGGCCCTATCCTGAAAAGCACCGTACTTGACTTTCCATGCCTCGAGGGTGGTGCTTAGGACGCACCTCTCCTTTATGCCCAAGGTGCCGTCGGACTTCCATCTTAACGAGCCCCTGGTGTTACCTGTTTTCTTCCCGTCTCCTTTGTCGCCGGCCGAGAGGACTTTGCACTCGCTGGATGTGGCTAGAGCGCTGAAGTTCTCCGTGGACCGCACAAAGAGTTTTCGGAGGACATCACAGCTATTCGTGAACTTTGGACCTGTGAATCAAGGGAAGGCTCTCTCGAAGTCTTCTGTTTCCAGATGGCTCTCCGGCTGCATCATGCACTGCCACCGGTTGGCTAACCGACCGCTGCCAGGCCGTCCGAGAGCCCATTCGACCAGAGCGATCGCTGCTACTACGGCGTTCCTATCTGGTGTGCCCCTGTTGGACATCTGCAGGGCTGCTACGTGGAGGTCGACGCACACCACCACGAGATTCTACTGCGTCGATCGGGATTCCAGGGAGGAGTCCAGGGTCGGCCAAGCAGTGCTGCGCAACCTGTTCGCTTAAGGTGAGCCTGGTGAGGAGGTAAGAGATGCTTAATGTTGAGTTTTTTTGTATTGCTTAATGTTGAGCCTTTTGCCACCTCCCGTGGTTGTGCATGTGTGTACTGCTATGTATTCTTATATTCATGAGCATGTGAATCCATGCCAGACCCCATGCTGGAGAAGGAACAAGTTACTTTCCTGTAACTGTTGTTCTCCAGCATGGGTCTGGCATGGATTCACATGCTAACCCTCCTGCCTACCCCTCTGCGGCTCTTCACTTGGTCATACTGCCACTTCACGTGCTACCAAATCTGAAGATGGCTGCCAGAGGCGGGGCTTAGGGAGATGGCAGTCATTGGCTGTGGTCAGTATGACGCAGAGATCAGTGATTGGTTACTACTACGAAAGACAGATCAGAAACGAAACTGATACTGATTTTTCTTTACCGAGGATTCCCAGTCTGACGACGGGGAATATTCATGAGCATGTGAATCCATGCTAGACCCATGCTGGAGAACAACAGTTACAGGAAAGTAACTTGTTCCTTATTCAATTTTTCTCAAAAAATAAAACCAAACATATCATATCCAGCATAGGTTTCATAAAAAGTAACAAGAACGGTCTCAAGGTTCCACTTCCCTATACCAATACCCTGACTATGGGCACTCCCTTTTTCAACACCCCTGAACCACTCTGACTCCTTCACCCATCCAGCACATCCAATACAACAGCCTTTCCCCACAGTGGTTGCTACACCTGCCTTCATTGTCCCTTCAATAGTGCAATGGTCACATTCTTCAGCAAATGCCTAACAGAGCTTTCACGTCCGGGGAGGATGCCAGTTCATTCAGTAATTGCCACCAATCCATATGTGCCCCTTCCTCTTCATCGGGCTGGAGCAGCCTCCTCCGGCAATCAACCTCTGCCGTTCCCCATCTGTGCACATCCTGTAGACGTTGCCTAATGGTTGAGCATCGAGCAGCCTTCCATGACATTGCTAGTCTGCGTTTGACTAAAACTAACATAATCCTGTGTCCGGTTTTGTGGATCTTTTTTCCCTGGGATCAAACCCAATAAACATACAGTTGGAGAACATTTATAGGTACTATGCAACAAGTCTTTCAGATGATCAAGCACGCCCCCACAGTGTTTGCCGATTACCGGACATTCCCAAACCATGTGCCAAAATCCACTGAATCCTGGTCTACACCTTGGGCAGAGGGTTGATCATGCACAATTGAGCTGGGGTCATGTACACTCTATGTAAGTAGCTGAACTGGGTCAATTGGAAGCGTGAATTTCTAGAGACTTTCTTCCAACTTTCCCATAGTTGGGACCATTGCTTCTCTATATTAGTGGTCCACATTCTGCTCCTGCTTATTTTGACCCGCAATTCCTTGCTGTTTGCAGGGCCGCATACAATCTAGCAGTCCCCTGACCCCCTATCGTTAACATTGTCTGCATCGTACTCTCTCCCATAATTCTGCCAGTCTCCTCCAGACCAGGTTATATGCAAAAAAGTGTCCAGGCAACATGCCGAACTCGCCTTCCACTGATCAAATGCCAACAGCGGCCCACCATCAAATAGAACCCCCAGTGCTTTGCAAATACTTCCTGCTAACTTGGCCAATCTCACGGATCTCCAGGATATCAGCATTTGTCCAGGATATCAGCATTTGCGTATCAACCCCTATAGCCAGCTCATCACTATGAAGGCCTGCCACCTTTAGCTTCCACAATAGTCTCTGCAACAGGTCCCATACCACTGCCAAAACAGATGTACCCTTAGTGCCCATGGGATGCCACAATATCTCGCATGTTGTATGGGACAGAGAGAGCTGGGATGTGGTCTGTTGGTGAAATTGGTAGACCAGGGCTTTGGAAATCTGAAGACTGCAGGGTTGAGGCCGAGTCAGTTACATGTCAGGCAGGGCAAGATATGCACGATATTTCCCATATTGGGCTCTAGGCAGAGCTTACTTAATGGCAAATCTAACATTGCAACCAGTGTGTCCTAACAAGAATGGTAAGAGAGTTAGGAGCACTTTCCTGTGTGGACAGAATCTGCTGGTGGTGTGGGGTAGAGTTTGAATAGTGAAACAAAAAAAAGCCATGAAGCCTTGCATCCTCTAATGTGGTGGGACGGACGTGGGTTAAATGAAAGCAGACTGAGATATGGTGGAATTGAGTACTTATCCAACCTGGTATTGCCTTTGTAGCGCTTGTGGGTTCTGAGCAGATTGAATCGCACGTCAGCCTTTCCAACGTGTGATTAACCCGTCAACTCTAAGGCCTCTCTGGGAGAGTCCTCTCCTTCGTTTGGCCTATGAAGGGGTTAATGGGGAATAACTGGGAGATGGTGTCCAATCACCTCACAAGTGAACAAACCCATTTTATGTTTCTCGAATGGATTGTCCTCCCACGTATTCATCATCTTTGATAGATATAAGAATACAAGCTTCAGCTGCTTTGGATTTCTTTTTCCGGCAGTGGGCGCTGTGCTTCGATGCAGTCGACTCGCTGTCCCTCGAGGGCCTCCATCTGGACGGTGTGGTCGTTGAAGGTATATATAGCACGTGCAGCGCCCGTTGGCTTCAGTTCAATTTTTTTGAGTAACCCTACGCTTCAAGAAACTACGGCGCACTTCTATTGTTTATTCACGAAAATGTCTTCTTCCTCGACACCTACTACCCAGAAGACCGGGTTCAAGAAGTGGCTCCAAGATGTCGATAACCGACCCACAACGGGTATGCTTGTGGTGTCTTGCTGTGGAGCACAAGACCTCGGCCTGCTCGAAATGCTAGTTGATGAGCGGAAAAGCTCTAAAGAAGCAAATTGCCGATAGGTAGAAATCCCAAAAAATCCCCATCCACTACCCTGTCTAAGAAACCTTCTTCGGACGATGCGAGAGGCGACTCCTCGAAGGAAGAAGGTGAAAAGGTCCAGGTCGAGTAGTGGTTCCCACCACTCATACGAGGAATTAAAAAAAGAGGCACCACAGGTCGCCTTTGTTGTCGGACTCCTCTCCTGAGATAACTTTAGCCTGTCCCACAAAGGCCTCCACTCCTGCCAAATGGCAAGCATTTGGGTTAGGAATGCAAAAAATATTTGAGAAACACAAACCCTCGACAAGCCATGCTCCTACCGTGCCTTCTAAAGGCCAGTAAGGAAAAGGCTGGAGCCAAATCCTGTGCGCCGTCGAGCCTGGGACGAAGGCCAGATCCTCATAGAGGGCAGTCGAGGAATCAACACAATGAGAAATCATTGAAGGATCCTTTGAGCCGTAAGTCGAAGCATAAGTTGAAATCGAGGTCATTGACGCCAGCCACGCCATCTGCACCAATGGCACCTTTGACAACATCGAAGCCGAAATAGACTTCGGTCAAAATATTGATGACTCCTCGAGCGTTGTTAGAAATTTCTGAAACCATCGATGCCCATTACAGATAAGACTTGTACTCCTTTACCAAGAAAGTATTACTTCAAATCACTAACCTCAATATATGAGTAAAATGAGCGATCGAATAACGATGCGCCATTTGTGCTACAATATGGTACACCAAATGTTCCTGAGAGTTTTATATCCGAGGAGTCAAGGCTAAAAGATCTTTGATAACTTGCTAACAGCCAGTGAAGTGGACACTTCACCAGAGCTAGAACTTGGTAAACCTGAAGCTGGTGAGCATGATGATGCATCATATAGGCAGTTAATGTATACGGTTGTAGACTACTTGGGATGATATGATATGGCATTTATAACGTGCCTATGCACAAGTGTATCAAGGCGCGACGAGGCCTGGGAGGGGAAACGGAGGGAAGACAAAGACAACGATCCTAATCGGCCAGGTGATCTTAAGATCACGCAAGTGCAGCGGAGGGGGGGGGGGAGTGCGAGTGCGGAAGGAAAGGGGAGGGGATAGTGCAGTACATAGGAGAACAGTAAGCTAAATAAAGACAATAAATAAAAGGGCGGCCACCAGGTGGCAACTGCAAGGGTAAGTGCAGCCATGAGGTGTCAAGTGCTAGTCAGGGCTGTAGGGATACAGAACAGTCCCCGAGTGCAAGGGTTGCCAGGGGGGCAATGTAGGTGTGGAGGGGACCTGGACCCGAGATCAGAGGGTAGCCAGGTAATCAGTGCAGTTTCAGATTCAGTCAGGAGATTAGCAGGGGAGAGAAAGCAGAGGCAAAAACCAAGGTATTGAGGTGCTTCCGGAACCAGAGATGGTTCTCAAGTTTGAGGGGCCGGGAGGCTGTTCCAGAGGGAGGCCCCAGCAGAAGGAGAGCTACCACCAACTCGCTGCTTGGAGAAGTGACTGACCCTGATGGAGTTGGAGGTGGATGAGCTAGAGAGGACAGATATTTAGGAAGAGCGAGTTGAAGGTATTGAGGTCCCAGACCCCAGAAGGCCTTGTGGACAATGCAGAGGGTTTTGAACTTAATCCTCGCCGCCACTGGGAGCCAGTGCAGAGATTTCAGTCCTGGGGAGATGCGATCCCTGGGCTTGAGGCCAAGGACAAGTATGTCTTGTTTTTGATGAGTTGCAGAGGGCGGAGAATATAGGCAGGCAGATTGAGAAAGAGGCTGTTGCAGTAGTCCAGCCTAGAGAGAATCAGAGCTCTGGAGACAGTGAACTTATGGGGGAAGGAGAGGAAAGGAAGAATACCTCTGAGCAGTTGCAGCTGGTATTGTGACTTCTTAGAGACCTCAGAGATGTGAGGAGAGAAGGAAAGTGTGGAGTTGAAGATAACCCTGAGGTTTTTAGCCTCACAGGTGGGAGCGGGAAGAGGACTGGGGGGGGGCGGCCAGAGAGGGACAGGAAAGGAGGGAGCAGGTGTGCTGATGAAGAGAATCTCGGTTTTACTGGCATTAAGGCAGAGATCGTTGGCAGCACCCCACTCCTGGATAGCAGATAGACAGAGATGAGAGAAGTAGTAGTGGCGGAAGGGAGCCTGAAAATGAGTTGTCATCTGCATGGAAGAGACCTACACTCCCCTAACAGACATTCTTAATAAGGGTCCACAAATGGATCCCATTTTACCATTCCACATTGCTCTTCAAAAAGGTGACGGCCAATTGGGAAATGCCAGAATCAAGTCTGGCAGTAAACAAAAACCTAACTAGAAAATACTGCCCATCTAGTAGTGACCCCATCTACTTGTCAAAACACCCCACCCCAGAAAGTCTGGTGGTGCAGGCAGCTTGCAGCAACTTTGAAACGGGCAGCTTACCCAACCATCCCTCCCCGATAGGGATGACAGAGTAGATGCATGGGCAAGGAAAGTATTTTCTGCAGGGAGCATGGCTCTTAAATCGACCAAATCAACGTGTGCAAAATTCTCATTTACTCTATGGGACTGTATTTCCATGGCGGCTGAGCACATTGCTGAGGGGTGGGGGGTATACGGATTCTCCAGCATGGGGTCTGGCATGGATTCACATGCTCATGAATATTCCCCGTCGTCAGGCTGGGAATCCTCGGTAAAGAAAAAACCAGTATCAGTTTCGTTTCTGATCTGTCTTTCGTAGTAATAACCAATCACTGGTCTCTGCGTCATACTGACCACAGCCAATGACTGCCCTCTACCTAAGCACCGCCTCTGGCAGCCATCTTCAGATTTTTACCGCACGTTCATGTGTTGGGATCCTCGTGCTATTGCTCTCGAGCGTTAGTGCTTTTTTTCGCGCTTTTTCACAAAAAACTTCAATTCTTTCGGTCAAAAGAGCCTCAAGCTCCACCGATCCTACATCCGATCAACGGGGACCCGTGTCGGATTCGTCTGTGCCCCTCAAGGGTGAAGATTTCGTCGAGCTACACTTCGGAGGACTCCAGAAGCTTCTCAGGCCCGGTCTCGGAGATGGCCCAGGAGAAGGGAAGCTCGACGCCCGGAAAGCTGTTCAGGGTCTGCCCTGGATGCCAGCTGCAGAACGTCTTTAAGGAAGACGAACACTCTTTCTGCCTTTACTGCCTTTATGAGGACAAAACGCACGTGGAGAAGGATTGTGCGTTTTGCGGCAACATGTCGGAACGGACCATGAAGGACCGTCATCAACGTCTCGCCAACTGGCTGGAGGGTAAGAGCCCGTCTGGCGAGAAGAAGAAGAAACCCGAGCGGTCTTCTAAGACCTTTGAGGGCGCCCCGGCGACGGGGGCCCAACATAAGGCCAAGCACCGCGAGTCCGCTGGCACCGGGAGCGCCGAACGGTCGGGCTCTACGGGCGCCAGGCAGGGCGCACCCTCCCCGGCACCATCAACCACGAGCCAACGCTCTGGGTCGGGTAAGAGGAAGGCCGAGCACCCGGCGAAGCTCCTGGAGAGGCCCCGGTCGAGCTCTAAGGCAGAGGAGGAGCGTGGCAGTGCCCCCTCCCTCAAGGATAAGGCGGTGAGCGCACCTAAGGTGGTGAAGGCCTTGATCCATCCGACCAAGCCCTCTATCGAAACGGTCGCGGCGGCCCTGGCTCAGCCTGTGGAGGCTGCGCCAGTGGTGGCGACATCAGGGCCCAGAATCTCCCTGCCTCCTCGGAGGGAGTCTTCTTTTGTGCCCATCGATAGGACCCCCGTGAAACCCTCCGTGGGGAAGAAGAAGGGGGGGCAGGGCGTCGTCGTAGATTCGGCCTCAACCTCAGAAGAGGAGCTGATCGAGGTCTTAAGCCACGGCCTAGGCGTGGAACAAGGCCAGCCCGTCGGAATGGACCCCGACGCGGGTGACGACGACGACATCGTCGAGGATACCGACGGGGCCCCTGCTCGCCCGTCGGATTCCCCTCTGCCAGCGCCGCGAGACAACTCGGCGGCCATTTTGTTGGCCATACAGTCCTTATGCACCGAGATAAGGACGAGGCTACCGTTACCGACGGAGGAACCTCTCCCGTCGGGGGATCCAGAACCGGGACCTTCTGGTGTTCCCCCTACCAAGAAAAGAAGGATCCATCCTCCACCTCCTTTTCAACCGTCGCGCCCCGTCCAGCCCTCCTCCCCGTCCACCCGAGGGGATGATACGGGGACTGACACGGCAGCGACGGGTACGGACGACGAGGCATACGACGAGGATTTTCCGTTGTCGCCCCCCACCAGGGCTTCTCCGCCCGACGAGATCGGATCTTTCCACTCCATGATCTCCAGGGCTTCCGAGCTTTTCCAACTCTGCCCTGAGGAGAAGAAAAAGGAAGGCTTCCTTTATCAGCGGCGCGAGGCCAAGAGGAAGACGGTCCTCGCAGTGCCTCTGTTGGACGACATTTGGGATGAGGGCCTTTCCCTCCTCAAGAACCCTTCCACTACGCCAGCTAGAAGAGACCGGTACGAGAAAAAGTACCGGGTCCCGGACACGGCCCCCCTATGCCTCCGGGCGCAGCCTACCCCTGACTCCGTCGTCTCCGCGGCAGCCAGGAAGAAAGCGGGGGGGGGGGGGTGCGGCCTCCACATCGACTTCCCCGCCGGACGGCGAGGGAAAGAAATTGGATGCTATGGGACGTAGAGTCATCTCGTCGGCAGCGACGACGATTAAAGCGGCCAACGCCTTGGCTATCGTGGCCCGCTACGACAGGGAGCTCTGGTACAAGATAGCTCCCCTGCTGGATTTTCTGCCGGACGACAAGAGGGCGGAGGCCCTTCAGATCCTCCAGGAAGGTGAAGTGGCTTCGGACCACGCCATCACCGTGGCGACGGACATCGCCGACACTGGGTTCCGCCAGCTGGGCAACGGCGTTTGCCTTCGACGTCGTGGATGGCTCAAAGCTACGGACTTTCGGCAGGATGTCCAGACCAGAGTCTTGGACATGCCCTTCGACGGGAACAACCTGTTTGGGAAGACAGTGGACGATTCCCTTCAGGCCATCAAGGCGGATACTGAGACGGCCCGGGCCCTTGGAGTCCTGCAGCAACGACGGACGCCCTTTCGGAGCGGCGGAGGCAAGGGCGCCTCCAAAGGTTCCGGCGGCGGTTTCGCTTCCTACCGTCAAGCGGCCCGCTCGTCGTCGCAAGAGGCCTACAGAGGACGAGGCAAGTCTAGCGGACCCCGCCGTCGTCGCCAAGGAGGTCAAGGCGGCAAGGCCGCGTCCAAGCAGGATTGAACCGGCCGTGGGGTCGGGCCCCCACCGAAGCACCCCGGTGGGAGGCCGGCTGGCGGGCTTCGTCAGCGTGTGGGAGTCCATCTCCACCGACCGTTGGGTGCTGGACGCCCTGGCCCGGGGCCACGCGCTCGAGTTTCAAAGAAGGTGCCCGCGCGTCCCCCCCGTGGCCAGGAAAGAACTTCACGTCCCTCAACTTCTCCTGGAGGTAAAGGCGATGCTCAGAAAGGGCGCCATCGAACTCGTCCCAAAGAGGCTTCGGGGCTCCGGAGTCTACTCGCGATACTTCCTCGTGAAGAAGAAGACGGGAGGATGGCGCCCCATCCTGGACCTGCGACGGCTGAACAAGTTCATCAAGGCGCAGAAGTTCCGGATGGTCACCCTCCAGCACGTCCTGGGTCAACTGGAGGAAGGAGACTTCCTATCGTCGTTGGATTTGGAGGATGCCTACTTCCACATTCCCATCCTAAAGGGGCACCGAAAATTCCTCAGGTTCGTGGTCCAAGGGCGTCATTACCAGTTCAAAGCCCTTCCCTTCGGACTACGGTCGGCACCCAGGGTATTCACCAAGTGCCTCGCACCGGTGGCGGCGCAGCTGCGCCGCGAGGGGATTCACGTCTACCCCTACCTGGACGACTGGCTCATCCGCGCCAAGACGAAGGAGCTCGCCGTGGTCCACACGGCAAGGACCGTCCAACTCCTCACGGACCTGGGATTCTCCGTGAACTACGCCAAATCCCACCTGGTGCCCGCGCAAGTCGCACTGTTTCTGGGAGCGAGGCTCGACACAGTGTCCCTTCTGGCCTCCCCGTCGGAGGAGAGGACCAGGACCATCTTGGGCAAGGTGCAACGGATGTTGGTGGCCGACGCGGCCAAAGTGAGATCCATCAATTCCCTCCTCGGGATGATGTCTTCCTGCATCTACCTCATTCCCATGTGCAGGCTCCGGATGCGCCCGTTGCAAGAATTCCTGGATGCGCGCTGGATCCAGACGACTGGCAGCTTCGAGGAAAGGATCAAGCTCGACGAGAGTTTCCGACGAGCGATACGGTGGTGGGGCACCCGCGCGCATCTGACGGCGGGCATGGACTTCCAGACCCCAGCCCACCAGGAGACTGTGACCACGGATGCCTCCCTGGAAGGGTGGGGAGCGCACACCGAAAATCTGCACGCGAGGGGACTCTGGCTCCCGACGGAGAAGTCCCTGCATATCAACGTCCTGGAGCTCCGTGCAGTGTTTTGGGCCCTCAGGTCCTTCCTTCCGTCCCTCAAGGGCAAGGTGGTGAGGATCTTCACCGACAACACCACCACCATGTTTTACATCAGTAAACAGGGCGGAACCAGGTCCCCAGCGCTGTCCAAGGAGGCGCAGGACCTGTGGCATTGGGCCGTCGCCCAAGGGATTTTTCTGGTGCCGTTTCATCTGGCAGGGATAAAAAACACCATCGCCGACTCACTCAGCAGGGAGCTGCGCTCGTGCCACGAGTGGGAACTACGGCAGGATCTGGTGGATCGCCTCTTCCGACGGTGGGGCACACCCCAGATCGACCTGTTCGCGACGGCGACGAACACCAAGTGCCGGAGGTTCGCCAGCAGGTTTCCCCAGACGAGGAGCATGGGCGATGCTTTCTCGTTCCCCTGGGAGGGCCTGTTCCTCTACGCGTTCCCTCCCTTGCCTCTGCTAATCCGGCTCGTCAACCAGCTCAAGAGGTCACGGTGCAGGATGATCCTCGTCGCACCTGCGTGGCCGAGGCAGATATGGTTCCCGGACCTTCTGGACTTGTCAGCGTCCCCGCCGATCAAGCTGCCGGCGGACGCGGATCTACTCTCCAGGGAAGGAGGCGCCATCCTCCACCACGACCCAAAGTCGCTGAACTTGCAGGCCTGGCTCCTGCAGCGCTAGAGTTTGGAGGATACGACATACCGGCCGATTGCAGAGAGGTTCTTGCAAAGGCCAGGGCGTCCTCGACTCTTAAATGCTACGGACACAAATGGAAGAGGTTCTCTGTCTGGTGCCACGCACAGAAGATTAACCCTCTACGGATTACGGCTCCCCAAGTACTGCCGTACCTGCTGACGCTGGCCAAAGCTGGTTTGGCACACGCGTCCATCAAGATTCATCTTGCTGCGATCTCCCGATACACCAGAACCACGGGGCGGACGTCTTTGTGGTCTCATCGTCTGGTGAAAGAGTTCATGAAGGGACTGTTCAGATCGTTCCCGCCGGTGAAGGCTCCGGCCCCGGCGTGGGAGCTCAACGTGGTGCTGACCAAGCTCATGGGACCACCGTTCGAGCCTCTGCACTCGGCCCCGTTGAAGTTTCTATCGTGGAAAACAGCTTTTCTTGTGGCCATCACCTCCGCACGACGAGTGGGAGAGATCCAGGCCCTTTCCTGCAAGGCCCCGTACTTGACTTTCCACGACACGAGGGTAGTGCTCAGGACGCACCCCTCCTTCATGCCCAAGGTACCGTCGGACTTCCATCTCAACGAACCCTTGGTGTTACCTGTGTTCTTCCCGTCGCCTTCGTCGCCGGCTGAGAGGACTTTGCACTCGCTGGATGTAGCTAGAGCGCTGAAGTTCTACGTGGACCGCACGAAGGGGTTTCGGAAGACGTCACAACTCTTTGTGAACTTTGGACCTGTCAATCAGGGGAAGGCTCTCTCGAAGGCTTCCATCTCCAGATGGCTCTCCGGCTGTATCATGTACTGTCACCGGTTGGCAAACCGACCGCTGCCTGGCCGTCCGAGAGCCCATTCCACCAGAGCGATCGCAGCTACCACGGCGTTCCTATCTGGTGTGCCCCTGCTGGACATATGCAGGGCTGCTACGTGGAGGTCGACGCACACCTTCACGAAATTCTACTGCGTCGACCGGGATTCCAGGGAGGAGTCCAGGGTCGGCCAAGCAGTGCTGCGCAACCTGTTCGCCTGAGGTGAGCCTGGTGAGGAGGTAAGATGCTTAATGTTGAGTTGATGTGATGCTTAATGTTGAGCCTTTGCCACCTCCCGTGGTTGTGCATGTGTGTACTGCTATGTATTCTTTATTCATGAGCATGTGAATCCATGCCAGACCCCATGCTGGAGAAGGAACAAGTTACTTACCTGTAACTGTTGTTCTCCGGCATGGGTCTGGCATGGATTCACATGCGAACCCTCCCGCCTACCCCTCTGCGGCTCTTCACTTGGTCATACTGCCACTTCACGTGCTTCCAAATCTGAAGATGGCTGCCAGAGGCGGTGCTTAGGTAGAGGGCAGTCATTGGCTGTGGTCAGTATGACGCAGAGACCAGTGATTGGTTATTACTACGAAAGACAGATCAGAAACGAAACTGATACTGGTTTTTTCTTTACCGAGGATTCCCAGCCTGACGACGGGGAATATTCATGAGCATGTGAATCCATGCCAGACCCATGCCGGAGAACAACAGTTACAGGTAAGTAACTTGTTCCTTCTTGGCTATTAGAGACTACAAAGAAGACCTGTGCAAGTCTCTTCAGTCGGGTCTGGTTTCTGCTGACCGCATCAGCAGAGCCATGGCAACAAGCACCGTAATACGCAGATTTGCGTGGTTGAGAGTCTGGATTTGCGCTGGATGTGCAAATCAGGCTCCTCAACATGCCTTTTGACGGGTCTCCCCTTTTTGGCAGCAAGGCTGATGAGAGCTTTGAGATGTTGCAGACCTCGAAGGCTGCAGCTAAGCCGAGCCCTTTCAGTGGACTGCCTTGGAGGGGTAGATCTTTTCGCTACTGCTCCTCAGTTGGAAGAGCGAGAGGAATGCCTGATAAAAGATTACCTTGTTGGTGGATGAGGGAGAGGTGCAATGCCTGCTCAAGCAGGGGCATCATTAACAGCCACTGCTTCAGCCGCCTCAAAACCTCAGAGGTTTTGAGTCACGAATCACCAGTGGGAAGCAGGCTGTCGCAGCATCTGAAAGAATTGCGAGTCATTACTTTGTATGCTTGGACATTGGAAACCATAGCCCAAGGTTACTGTCTTCTTTCATTCAGAGACCTCAGAACCATCCACTGGGGTGCCATTCTTTGAGGTTTCCAGATCTGCTACTTGTGCAGGAAATTTTGATCCTGCTAGAGAACGGCGCTATAGAACCAGTGCCTTCAGCGGAGAGGAACAAAAGATGGTACACTCCTTCTCCAGCATGGCTTCACACGCTCCTGAATATTCCCCGTCATCAGGCTGGGAATCCTCGCTAAAGGAAAAATCCGTTTCAGTTTCACTTCTGAACTCTTTCTCCTAACAACCAATCACTGTTCTATGGGTCATACTGTCCCCAGCCAATGACTGCCCTCTACCTAAGCCCCCCTCATCTGGCAGCCATCTTCAGAGTTTGACCGCACGTTCAAGTGTTGGGAGTCCTCATGCTATAGCTCTCAAGCTTTTACTGCGTTTTGCGATTTTTCTAAGAGTTCTACTCTATTTTTCCCGGTCAATCGAGCCTCGAGCTCCATCGATCCATTTTCTGATTAACAGGGACCCGTTTCCATATTCTTCAGCGCCCCTCAAGGGCGATTTTTCATCGAGTTTCTTCCTGGAGGATTCCAGAAGCTTCTTCAAGGCCTACCCCGCGTGGGGATGGCAGAGAAGGAAGTCTCAACGCTTCTGTTCATGATTTGTCCAGGATTGCGGCCTACAGAACGTCTACTTGGCTGATGGGCAGTCTGTGTGCCTCTACTGCCTGCATTCAGACCAAATGCACGTGGAGGATGACTCTGTATTTTGCAAGGAGATGATCCCCCGCACCTTAAAGGACTGGCGCAGGCGCCTCACTGAGTGGCTCCAGGCCAAGGCCCCTGCTATGGGTGAGTCCCGGCAGCATGCCTCCCCCAGCCACAAGAAGAAATCTGAGTGGTCTTCTAAGACCTTTGAGATCACTCCCCTCCTGGACTTACTTCCCAATGACAAGAGCGCGGAAGTGTTGGAGATCCTGCAGGAGGGCGAGGTTGCATCAGACCATGCCATTACAGTGGCCACGGACATTGCCGACACAGGATTCTGCCAAATGGGCAACAGCATTTGCCTTCGCCAGCGAGGATGGTTGAAGGCCACCAACTTTTGCCAGGAGGTGCAGTTGAGGGTGTTGGACATGCCCTTCGACACGGATACCGAGACAGCTCGTGCCTTGGGCACGTTTTCAACAGCGACAGCCGTTCTTTCACACTTCCGGAGACAAATCCCAAGGTTCCTTCAAAGGCTTTGGTGGAAGCTCATCGTCCCATCGTCAACCGTCCCGCTCTTCCGCCCAGGAGGCCTACAGGGGCCGCAGCAAGTCCGGAGGAGATCGCCATTGCTGCCAAGGTCCGCAAGGCGGCGCCTCCGCGGCGAAAAAGATTGAACCAGCCGTGATGTCGGGCCCCCACCCACGCACCCCGGTGGTAGGCCGACTGGCGAACTTCATCAGCGTGTGGAGGTCCCTCTCCGCCGACAGTTGGATGCTGGATGCTCTGGCCCATGGACACACTGTGGAATTCCACCAAAAGTGTCCTCGGATACCACCCATGGCCAAGCAGGAATACCACGTCCCTCAGCTTCTGCTGGAGGTACGGGCCATGCTGAAGAAGGGCGCGATGGCGCTCGTTCCAAAGATGCTCTGGAGTTTACTATCAGTACTTCCTCATCAAGAAGACTGGCGGTTGGAGGCCTATCCTAGACCTCTGCCGTCTGAACAAGTACATCAAATCCCAGAAGTTTCGGATGGTCACCCTTCAGCACATGCTAGGACAGCTGGAAGTAGGGGATTTTCTATCGTCGCTGGACTTGGAGGATGTCTATATTCACATCCCCATTCACAACGGACAACGCAAGTTTCTTCGCTTCGTGATTCAAGGGCTGCATGACCAGTTTAAGGCCCTCCCCTTTGGATTGAAGTTGGCGCCAAGGGTTTTCATCAAGTGCCTAGCTCTGGTGGCGACGCGGCTGCGTCTACGAGGGATCCACGTATACTCCTACCTGGACGACTGGCTCATCTGAGCGAAATCGAGCGAGATCGCCGTCGAACACACGACGAAGACTGTCCAGCTGCTCACAGAGCTGGGGTTCTTGGTGAACTATGCGAAGTCCTGCTTGGTGCCATTGCAAGAAGCGCTGTTTCTAGGGTCGTGGCTCAAGTGTCGTGCCTGGCGTCTCCATCGGAGGAGAGGATAGTCGTCATCCTGGGCAAGGTACAACGGCTCTTGAGCCTGAAGATTGCAAGGGTGAGGTCCATAAAGTCCCTCCTCGGGTATGTCGTCATGCATATACCTCATTCGGCTGTGCAGACTGCGGATGCGGCTGCTGCAAGAGTTCCTCGACGCCTGTTGGATTCAGGTATCGGGAAGCTTCGAGGACAAGATTTCTCTCGGCGAGAATTTCCATCGAGCGATAAAGTGGTGGGGGAGTCCACCCGCATCTGTCAGACTGGCACAACGGACACCTCCCTGGAAGGATGGGGCGCACACACCGGAAGTCTCCACGCAAAAGGCCTGTGGCTACGGGTGGAGAAGTCGTTGGATATCCACGTACTGGAGCTACGGGCAGTGTTCTGGGCCCTCAAGTCTTTCCTTCCGTCCCTCAAGGGCAAGGTGATGCGAGTCTTCACGGACACCACCACCACGCTCAACATCCAGAAGGGGGGGGAGGGCACCAGATCCCCTGTGCTCTCCAGAGAGGCACAGGACCTATGGCACTGGGCCGTTGCACAGGGGATGTTTCTCGTCCCGTTTCATCTGGCAGAAGTGAAGAACACTATCGCGGATTCCCTCAGCAGGGAGCTGCGCTCTTGCCATGAGAGGGAGCTTCGGCAGGACCAAGTGGATCTTCTGTTTTGGCGATGGGGCAATCTCCACATCGATCTGTTTGCGACAGTGATCAACACCAAGTGACACAGGTTTGCCAGCAGGTTTCCCCAGCCGTGGAGCATGGGGGATGCATTCTCATTTCCCTGGGACGGCCTGTTTCTGTATGCGTTCCCTCCGTTGCTTCTGCGACTAGTCAATCAACTCAGATGGTCCCGGTGCAGGATTATCCTTGTCGTACCGGCATGGCTGAGACTGATATGGTACCCGGACCTTCTGGACTTGTCAGCGTCCCCTCCAGTCAAGCTTCCGGTGGTCGCAGATCTTTTCGCCAGAGAAGGAGGCGGGATCCTACATCACGACCGAGGGTCGCTGAACTTGCAGGCCTGGCTCTTGCAGCGCTAGAGTTTGGAGGATACGATATACTGGCGGACTGCAAGGAGGTGCTTGCCAAGGCCAGGTCATAGTCTACACTGAAATGCTTCAGACATAAGTGGAAGAGGTTTGCAGTCTGGTGCTGTGTACAGAAGATCGACCTTCTACGG
This sequence comes from Ambystoma mexicanum, assembly GCF_040938575.1. Taxonomy (NCBI): domain Eukaryota; kingdom Metazoa; phylum Chordata; class Amphibia; order Caudata; family Ambystomatidae; genus Ambystoma; species Ambystoma mexicanum. The sequence goes on along the minus strand of NC_090933.1, from coordinate 925,305,140 downwards.
AATACGTGTCGCGCTCACCTGGTCTCCACGGGGGCATAGCATGTAGCTGCACGAATGATGATTGCACTGGCATGGCACTGCTTGAAAGGTGTTTGCCCCCGTCTTCTCCCTTGTTATTACCCCAGGAGGCGTTTATCTGCAAGGTCGAAACAAGATATTAGTTACTGAGTGGGGCTGGATTAGTCCCACCTCCTTTAGCCTCCTGATGCCCAGCTCTTCTTCTGTCTCACCTTGGAGTTTTGTGAGGTAGGCTCTCCGTCCTGCAATCTCTAGCAGGGGCGCAGTAGGCACAGTCTTTCCCCGGACCTAGTTACTTCACTGATCCAGTGGCGCTGTTGCAGAGTCTGGAATTGCTGGATTAAGCAGGTAAATCTCTATGCCTATGGATGCTTGGTATAGGTGCTTAAGGTCCGTATTGCCCAAGTTTTAAACCTGTATTGTCTTTTCTTTCAGGCGCGGACTTGCGCGGATTTCGGATGAAGGATTGACTCTCCCTAAGATGCCGAGCAGATTTCCTTCAGGTGAGTATTAGCGCGAGTGAGTGGCGCTGAATGTCTGAATAACTGTCCCTTTTTGTGTGCGAATAACCTGCTGTTTGTTTTCCTTCTTTGCAGGTGCGGCGCGGCTCCAGGACAGCGATGGGAAGAAACGCTCCAGCGTATTCCGGAAGAGTGCAGACCCCGGGTGAGTATTGGATGCCTGTACGGATACATTCTTCTCTGCAAGTGCGGCAGTCCGGAGATCAGCTGAAGGTGCGACTGATTGGATGGAATACTGCAGGTGAGGCCTTCGTTGCTGTACTAACTCCTGTTCTCTTCTCTTATTCCCGATGGATTGGAATCTCAGAACGGGCGTGGCTGTAGAAGTTCGAGGACTGAGCAGACACGGTGAGCGTTAAGCTGCAGGAGTGCAGAATAACGCGAAGCTTGTTCTGCCTGCAGGGTGTGGCTTAAATAGCCTTTCAAGTAATTCCAGGTAAAGTAGTCCCTTTACCACACCCTGCCTTTCAGGTAAAGTAGTCCCTCAGCCACACCCTGGGCATGCAGAAAGGTTCAGCCTCACTAGGCTGAGTAAGTAGTCCCATACAGTTCAACACATATTATGAGCCTGGCGCCAACGGCGCCAGGACTGAGTCCAGGAGGTCCTAGGACACTCCTTTGGGGCTTGATAAACCCTTATGGGTGCCAGTGACTTGGGTGGGCCCATCAGTTCCAGGGTTTTTGAGGCATGCACTGTGACATTACGACTCCACATGTGCTGCCGTTTTTGCTGTCGCTGGCCAAAGCAGGGCTGGCACATGGTTCATCTGGCGGCTATCTCCCGCTACACCAGAACTCTGGGACGATCGTCGTTGTGGTCACACCGCCTGGTCAAGGAGTTCATCAAAGGACTTTCCGTTCGTTCCCGCCGGTGAAGGCTCCGGCCCCGGTGTGGGAGCTCAAAGTGGTGATGACTAGGCTCATGAGTCCACTGTTCGAGCCTATGCATTCGGCACCACTGAACTTCTTATCATAGAAAACAGCGTTTCTTGTGGCCATTACCTCGGCACAACGGGTGGGAGAGATCCAGGCCCTATCTTTTAAACTGCCGTACTTAACATTCCACGATACGAGGGTAGTGCTATGGACAGACCCCTCCTTCATGCCCAAGGTGCCGTCGAACTTTCATCTCAACGTGCCCTTGGTGTTACCTGTATTCTTCCCAATGCCTTTGCCGCCGGCTGAGAAGACTTTGCACTCGCTGGATATGGCTAGAGCGCTGATTATACGTGGACCGCACGAAGAGTTTTCGGAAGACTTCACAACTGTTTGTGAATTTAGGCCCTGTGAACCAAGGGAAGGCCCTCTCCAAGGCTTCCATTTCCAGATGGCTCTCCGGCTGCATCACCCATTGTCACCGGTTGGCAAATAGACCATTGCCTGGCCGTCCGAGAGCCCATTCGACCAGAGCGATTGCTGCAACTACGGCGTTCCTGTCTGGTGTGCCCCTGCTGGACATCTGCAGGGCTGCTACGTGGAGGTCAACGCACTCCTTCACGAGATTCTACTGCGTCGACTGGGATTCCAGGGAGGAGTCCAGAGTCGGCCAAGCAGTGCTGTGCAACCTGTTCGCTTGAAGGTCAGCCTGATGAGGAGGTAAGAGATGCTTAATTTGAGCCTTTGCCACCTCCCGTGGTTGTGCGAGTGTGTGCTACTATCCTTTATTTATGTGAATCCATGCCAGACCCCATACTGGAGAAGGAACAAGTTACTTACCTGTAACTGTTGTTCTCCTCCAGCATAGTTCTGGCATGGATTCACATGTGAACCCTCCCGCCTACCCCTCTGCAGCTCTTCTCTTGGTCCTACTGCCACTTTGTGCTACCAAATCTGAATATGGCTACCAGAGGAGGGGGATTAGGTAGTGTAGAGGGCAGTCATTGGCTGGGGGCAATATGACCCAGAGACCAGTGATTGGTTGTTAGGAGAAAGACAGTTCAAAAGTGACTTATTTTTTTTTCTTTACCAAGGATTCCCAGCCGGACGGGGAATATTCATGAGCATGTGAATTTATGCCAGACCCATGCTGGAGAACAACAGTTACAGGTAAGTAACTTGTTCCATATTTCCTAATACCCCAAAGGACAGAGGACTGAGACCCATCTTGAACTTGAGATACTTGAACAAGTTCCTCAGGAAGGGCAAGTTCAAGATGGTCACACTTTCTCAGATCCTTCAGGCCCTCCAACTCCAGGATTGGATGGTGTCATTGGACCTTCAGGATGCTTATTTTCATGTGCCAATCCATCTCAAGCACAGAGTACCTGTGGTTAGCCGTTGGTGGTTCTCATTATTAGTTTCAAGTTCTGCCTTTCGGACTGACCTCCCCCCGAGGGTTTTCACCAAGCTGATGGCGGTGGTGGCAGCGAGTCTCAGGAGAAGGGGAGAAGGAGGGGCGGGGGGAATTCACGTCTATCCCTACCTGGACGATTGGCTGGGGCGTGTTCCCCCAAACAAGCACTGGATCATCTCAAATTCAGACTGGGCTTCTCCCACAATTACAAGAAGTCCCATATGGCACCATCTCAGAAGCTCCAATTCATCAGGGCGGTGCTGGATACATCCTTTGGAAAGAGCTCGCTACCCGAGGTGAGGACTCAAGACATTCTGCAGATGGTTTCAAAATTTCAGAGTGCTCAGGGCCTTGTATATGTATATGTGTTTCTGAGGCTTGTGGAATCTGCTTGGATCACATGCTGTGCATAGGCCGACATCTAGTGGAAGCTGCGGAGTATTACAGTTTGTTTTTCGAAAATCGAAAATGGGCGTCGACACAGGGCGTGCCAGTAATACTATCCCTAGTGTGACGTCCACTGTACCCATGATCCCTCACGCGTCTAGGATCCCCAGATTGTTTTTTTCCGCCATTCTGGTCGGAAGCACTTCATCGGAGTTCCCTGGCTTTGCCATATTTTCACTCAAAATTAACTCTAATTTGCCCCGTTTTGTCACCCTTACGTCGATCAACATCTCGACGCCGAACCGGGGAGGAGATCAACTTCGAATACCCGACGGATTGGGCCTTGAGGCTTCCGCCTCGGCTCGGGCCTGGGCCGCTGGCCTCGGCCCTACAAGTAGGGAGAGTGGGGGGTGGTACACTTCCACACTCGGTTATATATATAATCGTATAGACACCTTCTTACCTACACACACTTGCCCGCTGCCCACAGGCGCGTATGGAGGGTACGCCCTTTCAGTTTTGCCCCAAGTGTAATAAGAAATACCCTTGGGTAGATAAGCACGCTACGTGCAACCTTTGCCTGCCCAGAGACCACCCCGAGGCGGGTTGCAGGGCCTGTAGTAGGTATAAGACCAAAACTCTTAAGGACCGCTCCACCAAGCGTTGGGCCCACCACGCCAAGCTAGCAGCTATGGAGGCGGAGGGTACCTTCAGCGACGGCAGCGACGCCGGACTTTCGGACGGCGAGGGCACCAAGGCGTCGAAAGACAGCCTAACGCACGTCCCCGGCCTCGGAAGGTCGTCCGTCCTGGCGACTATGGGGAAGTCCCCCGGCGACAAAAGCTTTACACATACACACGCTAAACACAAAAAAGCCACCCGAGATTCGACGTCGTCGAAACCTCGAAAAGAGGCACAGAAGGAGCGGTCCGAAAGGACGTCATCTGGGCGGTCCCGGTCGAGGTCGCCGCACGACGTCAGGCAAGCCTCCACACTTGCACATAGTGCCTCGCCCATTAACATCACGGGAGATCACTCGTCCGGAGACGAACACGACTTCCATCCCCAGCCTGCACCCCAGGAAAAGGGTACATCACTTGGGAGTAAGGAGGGCCCAGTTTCGAAGCCTAGTTCGAAACACAGGCATTCCACCTCCGATCCTCGACGCCAGGCGTCGAAAGATAAGGGAAATGGTAAACACACTTCCACCCACGGGGAAGGGGGTAAGCAGCAACGGAAACAACCCTTGCAATCCTCCACAACAAGAGAACTGACTTCCCCGTCCAAGTCTTCTCAGGGACAGTCCATAGAAAGTTCCAGCAAGGTCACCCCAAGCTCCAAACTCTGGTCATGCGAGGACATTGACAGAGTAATGTCAAGGATGTCTTCCTTGGCAAATTTCTTCGAAAGACACCCTGACCAACTCCTAGCTTTAAACCCTCAGGAATCTTCTCCCTCAGGTTCAAGGGACCCTATCCCTTCAAATAAAAGGCCCCGGGTCGAGACACCATTAAAGGCTTCAGACCCCTTTGAGGTCCAACCCTATTCTTGCCTTTTCCCTACAGGCCAAGGAGACTCTTCCCTTATAGAGGGTCAGGAATTTGAGACGCCAGAAGATCTCGCAGTGTCAGATTATTACGGGGAGGACGAAGACGAGGATGAGCCAGAAAATAGCCCAGATATTTTCAGAATGGACTCACCAGTCGAAAGGGAAGCCCCAGTGTCTGATTCCCCAATAGATAATCAGCCCCTCCTGAATGAACTGCTCTCTCGGGCAGCTAACCACTTCCACATAGACACACAAGGTGTCCAAGAAGAGAGGGACTTCGCGGAGGAACTAATAGGGGAAAGGAAGACAGTAGCCCAAACCATTCCCATCCTGAAATCTATTCAACGCAGAATAGCACCATCCCTTATCAACCCAAACCTGACAAGACCTGTAAACCCGAGAGTAGAGAAGCTGTTTAAAGCAGCCCAGTCGGACCCTCTATATATTAGAGGTCAACTTAAGCCAGACTCTCTAGTCGTAACTAACACCCGCAAGAGAGCAGGAACCCCATTATCTTCCTCTGAGGCTCCCCCCGACAAGGAAAGTAAGAAACTCTATGGTTTTGGTAGAAAAGTAGCTTCCACGGCAGCCTACCAAACCAGAATCGCGAATTCCACCACACTGTTGGCCAGCTACAACTGCCATCAGTGGGAAGAAGTGGCAGCACTAATAGATTCCGCTCCCGAACCCCTTAAGAGCCAGCTATCTCGCATTTGTGCAGAGGGAAGAAACGTCTCAGGCTGCATTTTAAAAGCAACTTTGGACGCCGCAGACAATGCGGGTAGAATTATAGCAGAGGGGACTGTCATCAAAAGACATGCTTGGTTGAGGCAGTCGGGATTCAAAGCAGAAACACAAGCTTCACTCTTAGACAAACCAGTGGAAAGTGATCTCCTGTTTGGAAAGGCAGTCGAGGACGCTCTAAAAAACGCTACGGAGGAATTCGACACCCTCAAATCCCTTGGCCAATTAACTACAAAACCACCTAACCAAAGAGGGAACGGCAATTTTCGTCGCCCCCGCGGCCAAAATTCCAATAGAGGAAATAGCTATTCCCACACCCAGGGTACACAGTGGAACACCAACTCACAAGTCTACCCAGGGGTATGGTAGGGCTAGTAGAAGAGGACGTGGTAGAGGCAGAGGCAGCCCCAGTAAAGGAGGCGGCACGCCTCCACCAAAGCAGTGACGCTCATTTCAGGGTCCCTTCCCATACAACCCCAGTAGGGGGACGAATATCCAGCTTCACCCAGGCATGGGAAGGGATAACATCCGACAGATGGGTGCTGTCAACGGTATCCAATGGGTACTGTATAGAACTACTGCAACGTCCCCGAAACCATCCTCCAAGACAAAAAGTCCACTCTTTGGAACATCAGAAGATCCTCCTCGAGGAGATCTACAATCTGCTCCAAAAGGACGCGATAGAAATTGTCCCAAGCCACCAGGTAAACAAGGGTATTTATTCAACTTACTTCCTTGTTCCAAAGAAAGACTTAACAATGCGCCCAGTATTGGACTTGCGGCCTGCCAACAAGTATGTCAAGCCCCAAAAGTTTCGTATGACTACACTACAAGAGGTAATCCCCCTCCTGAAAAAGGGGGATTACATGGCAACTTTGGATATGAAAGATGCCTATTTTCATATTTCCATGCTCCCAGCGCACAGAAAGTACCTACGCTTCAAGGTGGACAGTCAACACTATCAGTTCAAAGTGCTGCCCTTCGCGATAGCTTCGGCACCAAGGGTATTCACCAAGGTACTGGCGGTGGCGGCTGCACACCTACGCAGGAAAGCTATCCCAGTATACCCTTATCTGGACGACTGGCTCATAACGGGGGAAACCCCAGTGATTTGCAGGACAAACATTCAAAGGACTATCGACCTCCTTCACGAATTAGGCTTCTCAATCAACGAGAAGAAATCAAGCCTAGTGCCAAGCACCTCCAAACAGTTCCTAGGAGCTATCCTGGATACTCAAAGAGGGTTAACGTTTCCTTCAGAGGAAAGAATTCGGAATATACTACTGCAAATTCCGCAATATCAGGCCGGTCGCCAAATAACGGTACGCAGGGCAATGCGTTTGCTGGGCATGTTGGCTTCATGCATTTACCTTGTCCCCCACGCGCGACTGCGCGTGCGTCCCATGCAGGAATGGTTGGCGAAACAGTGGTCTCAGGCAAGGGGTCAGTGGGACGATCTAGTGGTCGTTTCGCCAACATTGGTACAAAGCCTTCACTGGTGGACAAGAGTAAATCTTGCTCAGGGGAAACCTTTTCACGATCCCGAGGTACAGGCAATAGTCACTACCGATGCATGCCTCACTGGGTGGGGAGCTCACCATCTCCTCCACACAGCCCAAGGTCTCTGGTCTCCCTCAGTAGCCAGGAACCACATCAACCTGCTAGAACTTCTGGCAGTATTCAGAGCACTTCTAGCATTCGAGCCCTACCTGCTCAACCTGGCAGTGCAAATCCGGACGGACAGCACAACAGCCATGTTCTACCTGAACAAGCAAGGAGGGACTCGTTCACCAAATCTGTCCAAGCTTGCCCAGAAAATCTGGATATGGGCACTCAAACGGAACATCTTCCTGTCATCACAACATGTTCCAGGGGAGCTCAATTCCCTAGCGGATGCTTTAAGCAGAGACTCCCTCCCAGAGGAACACGAATGGGTTCTACACAAAGAGGTCGTAGAAGACATCTTCTCTCAGTGGGGTTGCCCCACTATAGACTTATTCGCCACAAGCGAAAACAGACAATGCCCAGGATTTGCATCCAGGTTCCCCCAACCAGACTCCCAGGGGAACGCCCTGTGGATGAACTGGTCAGGGATGTTTGCGTACGCTTTTCCACCAACTCCTCTCATCAGGAAGGTGGTCAACAAGATGAACAGAGAGTCGATGACGCTCGTCCTAATTGCTCCCATGTGGGCAAGACAACCTTGGTTCCCACACTTACGCAGGATGGCGGTGTGCGAACCCATCAGACTTCCAACCTGGTACAACCTTCTGTCCCAGCACCAGGGTCAAACAGTGCATCCTCAACCCAACTCAATGAACCTCGCAGCATGGCTCCTGAGGTCATAGAGTTTGGACATCTCAATCTACCACAAAGATGTATGGACATCCTAAAAGAATCTAGGAAACCAAACACAAGGCACTGCTACTTTGACAAATGGAGGAGATTTGTTATTTGGTGCCAGAATAAACAAATCAACCCAATTGAATGCACTCCTTCCACTATTGTTACATACATGCTCCACCTGCTAGATGCAGGTCTGGTTTTTAACTCACTCAAGGTGCACCTGGCAGCTCTATCAGCCTACACCACCTCCCATAACAAGGTATCGTGGTGGAAAATACCAGTGGTTAAAGCTTTCATGGAAGGAGTAAAGAGACTTCATCCTCCAATTTCCAACCCACCACCAGGATGGGACCTGAACGTGGTGCTATCTAAACTCATGGGCCCGCCCTTCGAGCCCATGCATAAAAGTAGTCTCAAACATCTGACTTATAAAACAGCCTTCTTAGTAGCCATTACGTCTATAAGAAGGGTCAGTGAAATCCAGGCTCTGTCAGTGCAGGATCCCTTCTTTACTGTCCACAAGGACAAACTGGTTTTACGCACACACCCTAGGTTCTCACCTAAGTTTATCTCTAAATTCTACGTAAACCAGTCCATCGAGCTTCCGGCTTTCTTCCAAAACCCACAAAGCTCGGCTGAGGTGAAACTACACACACTAGATGTGCGTAGGGCGGTCCTCTACTATGTAAACAAGACCAGACCGTTACGAAAAACAGATCAGCTGTTTGTCTCCGTAGCTACAGGCAGAGAGGGGGATCGCGTCTCTAAGGGTGCCATCTCCAAGTGGATTATTAACTGTATCCAGCTGTGTTACTCACTCGCTGAAAAAACTCTGCCTTTCACGCCTAGGGCCCACTCTACAAGAGGTATTGGGGCCACTCTGGCTTTCATTGCAAATGTACCCCTTGACACCATTTGCAAAGCAGCTACTTGGAGCTCTATTCACACTTTTACTCAGCACTACTGCATTGACACTCATTCCAAGACAGATACACAAGTGGGACAAGCGGTTCTAAGACATTTATTTGCTCATGACCCTTCTCACACCCCACCTCCTTCAGGTACTGCTCGCTAATCTATGCACAGCATGTGATCTAAGCAGATTCCACAAGCCTCAGAAGGGATACATTACTCATCGTAATCGTATTTCTGATGCTTGTATCTGCTTAGATTCACATGCGACCCACCCTTCCTCCCCTCTGAGAGAAGGCGCATGGTTGCTTGTAGTCTTACCTTTCTACTTATCTGCTTGGATTATCTGTACTCACGCTACTCCTCATGCTACCTCATGTCAGGAAAAACACAATCTGGGGATCCTAGACGCGTGAGGGATCATGGGTACAGTGGACGTCACACTAGGGATAGTATTACTGGCACGCCCTGTGTCGATGCCCATTTTCGATTTTCGAAAAACAAACTGTAATACTCCGCAGCTTCCACTAGATGTCGGCCTATGCACAGCATGTGAATCTAAGCAGATACAAGCATCAGAAATACGATTACGGTGAGTAATGTATCCCATATATATATATATATTTCTGATGTTTGTTAATCTATATATATATATTTTTTTTTTTAGGTTGCTTGGCCTCATGGCATCCTGCATTTTGCTGGTGCTAGAGACTTGCCTGAGAATGACATCCCTTGAAAGGGCTCTCGGGACTCAATGGTGTCAGTTCTCGGGCATATAGAGATATGGGAGGAAACCCAGTTGACACTATGTAAGCACCTGCTAATAGTGTCAGTTCTATCTGTTCCGGGAAGGAATAGACTTTAGGAGTAGAACAATACAACTTATAAGGACAGGTCAAAGGTGAAACATTTTATAACAAACATATATTTTTAATATTTTATGACTGAGCCATAATATCGACATTAATTGTAAAGTTACTAATTACTGCAATCAATGATTTATCATGTCCTGCCTTTTTCTACGCTCCAATTGAAGGTTAGCCATTTAATGGCTATATGTCACAACAATTCTTTTTGATGACAGATGTTTTGAATTGATGTTTAATGATTTAATTCTTGTTTTATGAATGACTTAAGTAATTAAAAATATGTTTTCGTTCTAAAATGTTTCACCTTTGACCTGTCCTTTTTAAGTTCTATTTTTCTACTCCTAAAGTCAGTTCTTGGGCAACATGTCGACCTACTTAAGGTGCCAGGCAGGATCGCACAGGATCTTCTGTGGTGGGCCTGCGAGTACAGTATTCTGAAGAGAGAACCTTTTTGGCAACCATGGCCGGAGATTACTGTAGTGACGGAGGCCTCACTGGTTGGGGAGCCCACACCAACAATCTGACAATCAGCGGTCGTTGCAGCTGGTGCAAGGACAAGAATGTAGACAATTGACTCTGCAAAACAATAGAAGTATTATCTTTCTACTGTACCTAGCCAATCTTGGGCTCCAGGTTGGAACAATTAAGGGCTATTTTGCGGCACTATCAATTTTTAAGCACTCGTCTGAGGAATCTTCATATTTTAAGATCCCACTGGTGGTAAAACAATTTCTGAAGAGACTCCCCAATGTGCACACCCCACCCCACCGTTGCCTTTCCAGGTTCCAGTTTGGCACCTTAATCTTTTTGTGTGCACCATTTGAGCCTCTACGTTCATGTCCATTAAGGTTGCTAACATTTAAAACCATTTTATTGGTAGCACTAACGTTATCCCATAGTGAGTGAATTGCAGGCACAATCATCTAAACCACCCTTTAGTATCATCCACAAGGACAAGGTCTTCCTGAGGGTTAAGCCTTAATTTTGTCTAAGATCATTTCAGATGTTAATGTAGGGCAGAAAATTGTATTGTCCACTTTCTATCTTCCACCTCATCCTGGCAAAGAGGAGAGGTTACACAGATTGGATCCACGTAGAGCTTTAAGCCTCTACATATCCAAACTTCGTCTAGTTGATCAGCTTTTTATAGGCTATACAGGTTACAAATTGGGTCAGGCTGTGACAAGGACCTTATCCAGATGGATCATTCTAGCAATTTCAGAATGTTACAGGCTGGCGGGCAAAGATCCTCCAGAAGGCTTAAGGGCCCATTACACCAGGGGCATGGCTACCTCTACAGCTCTGCAAAGGGCTGCCCTGATCAAAAACATTTGTGAGGCGGCTACATGGTCTACTATACACACGTTCACGAAGCATTACTGCCTTGATTTTTCCCTAGGTCAGGATGGAAGCTTTGAAAAAGCTGTCCTCAATTCGGTTCATAAAAACCATTGAGGATATTCTTACTCCCTCCACCAAAACAAACCATTCAAAGAACAGGTTACTAACCTCTGGTAAGGTTCTTTTGACTGGTTGTTCCTCCCATGTATTCCTCATCGCCCTCCCAGCCTACAGCACAGTAGAATTTCCCATGCTATTACAGTTTATTCTCCTTCAAAGCTTAGTACGGTCAAACCCGTGGTTATGCATTTAGTGTCTACTGAAAGAAAAAACAGAACTGAAGCCAATGGGGGCGCTGTGCGTGCCATATATACCTTCGATGATATCGCCCTCGAGACGGAGGCCCTTGAGGGACATTGAGTCAACTGCATTGACACACAGCGCCCTCTGCCGGAAATAAAATTCCAAAGCAGCTGAAGCTGGATATCCTATCTCTCAAAGATGAGGAATACGTGGGAGGAACATCGTCGAAAGAACGTTACCAGGGGTAAGTAACTTGTTCTTCTATGTGACCTACAAGGAAGGTTTGAATGTCACCTTCCACTTCGGCTACCTTACAACTTGGAAGATATTGCAACATGTGCAATTTACAATGACCATTACAAATTACAACATCCATTTTGTGCAACCTAGAATTTTGTATTTGTGAAGCCTTCCACTTGCGTAGCACTGGTTTTTAATTTGTTCTTTTCTGGCTTCTATGCTTTAAATAAGAATTATATGTTGATTAAAATGTAGATAAACTTGAGCACACATTTAAAATAGTGCTTTAATTTGTTTTTAAAATTGTTTTTTCAAGATTGTAGCATGATTTAATAAATAACACTACTATTCAGCTTCAACCAAATACTTGACAAACTATTTGGTAATCGTTCAAACACGAAGTTTGCTATCCAGTACACCCCTACAGAAGACATTAGTGTATGGATTAGAAATGAAGATGGTAGCCGGAATGACAGCTATTTCAACAGTGCTTTGTTTGAGACAGGCAGGCACTGAAGACATCCTTTTTACGAGGTTGACTGGGAACAAGATCTTCACATTTATCAATAGCATACATCCCTGCTCTTGCTGATGGATACATACCCTCTTGTTTTAAGTCTATACAAACAATATAGATCTCTCAATAAGGGAAACCACTTCTAGGGTTCTTTTGCATTGTCTAAACATTGGTAACCTCTTCAACATTGAACATGTCGGGTGTGGCCAGCAGCCGTCAGATGTAGATGTGCTAAATTGAGGTTCGCAGGCCACCAGTTCTACAATCCTATAAGTTATCCTTTTTCCCTACCCAAATGGGAAATACTCCTTGCGGCAAAGGTTCTGTGTCCCCAAGGCTGCATTCAGGAGCAGTCTGGGGGATGGCTTCAGCGGGACCCGCAGCGTCTTGCTGCTGAGATGTTCAGTGGCACCATCTTTCCGCAGGGGAAAATGAGCAGCTCGATCGGGGCCGCGCCAGCAGAGGTGTGAGGAGCAAGCCTTCCACTGTGCAGCTCGGTAGCAGCAGGGGCCGTGCCGCACCTCCATCCATCCGTGGCATCTGGCATGTGGGTCTCCTGGCGGCGGGTGATGTGGCAGAGCAGCCCGCTGCTGGCAGGGGTGACTGCACAGGCGGCAGTGATGGCGCACCGGCTCCCTGTTGTATCTTGAGGGTGAGCCATGTTCAGATCAGAGTAAACGGGCAGAGGTTGCCGGCGGCAGGGAGAGCCATCGTTCACCTGCTTTTGTATTCCACCGCAGAGGCAATGTTCACACCCTTGCACCTTTGCTTAGGATGATGTTTTCTTCCCTGCGCTCCACATATGCGCTTGGATATAGAATCACTTTATAGCTGTACTCATTGACGAACGATTGAGCAACATGCAGACCAGTATTTTATTTCATTTGGTTTTACGGCCAAACCCTTAGGTATCACAGCGTAGGTTACAATCATTTTAGACATCTTGACAGTTTCATAGGCATTCAAATGAAACACAATTTGGTTGCACATATTGACAGAAATAAGAACGAGGGTATACTTGGACTAGTTGGTAGCATACGGCTAGGGAGGCATAACTAAGTGTGTAGGTATTGAAGTGAACTGGTGATGTTGGAATTCATTAATTCATAGAATTTTGAATGTTAAAATATGCTGCACTTAGATGGAGTCCTAAACCTAGCCTGCATCGCATCTAGATAGAATTGTGAATGTTAGCATGTGCACACACAGAGGGAATTCCTAAGCTTAGCATGCGCCACATCTAGATAGAACTGTGAATGTTAGCATGTGCACACACACAGGGAATTCCTAAGCTTAGCATGCGCCACATCTAGATAGAATTGTGAATGTTAGTATGTGCCGCACTTAGATGGACTCCTCAACCTAGCCTGCGTCGCATCTAGACAGACATATATTTCAATGATTGTTATACGACTCTCCTGCAAAGCCTGGACCAAGCGTGCAACCATGAATCAATAACCAACCCACTAACCATTTCACTCCTCTGCATACACCTCTCAAACCAAACACAACCACAAGCCTTAAACGCCAGCAAGCCGCACAAACTTCACTACACTGCAACAACAAAACAAACCGCACATAGACTTCCACAACAGCACACGACAACTTCCAACCGTGAAACACCCCAAGCTCAGCCGACGGACCCACCGGGCTGAGGCTGCCAACAGCACATCACTGCTATCTTTCACTTTTCCAGCTCATTCCCACTAACTCACCCTCCCTCCCTTTTCTTTTTCAGAGCCGCCAGAGCGCCAGGGGACCACTCCGGTGGTGATAGTGCGCGGTACAAATATCCTTTAACATTAAAAAGCCAAGTTTTTAATATCTTCTTGAATTTCGGGACGGAGGTTTTGTTGCCAGGTAGGTGGGTAGTGAGTTCCAAATACACGGGGCTGCTATGGGGAAGCTGGCGTTCCCTTATCTGGAGGTAGTAAAGCGTTGGATGGTAAGGTGCGTGTTGGTGCTGGATCTGAGTGTTCTGGCAGTGGTTTTGCGAGAGAGGCTTTGGCAGTGGAAGATATGGGCATTATCTGAGATGCATTTATAAGTGATGGAGTTTTGTGGAGTATTCTTGCTTGTAGTGAAAGCCACTGAGCTTCGCTTCCGTGTTGTGATGTGTTCTCTTCTGTTAATGCCCCGTGCTGCTCCAAGGGCTTTATTTTGGAGTAGTTGCAGTTTGTTTATATTCTTTTTTGAGGTGCCTAATAGAAGGATATTGCAGTAGTCCATCTTTGTTAAGATGAGGGCTCTGGCAAGTGTGAGGCAGTTTTCTGGGGAGAGAAGTGGCCTGCTTAGTGTGATTGGATTTGGCTGTGTGTGCTGTAGAAGAGGCAAGTGCACTAATATGTTTATTCATAGTGAGACTGGAGTCCAGGTATACTCCTAGTGTTTTGACTTTGTGAGATAAAGTGATAGGGGTACCATCTATAACTATGGAAGTGTATTCTGGGTGAAGCGTGCTAAGGCGGGCTGGGGGAGCCAACCATGAGGATCTGTTTTTTCTCCATTGAGGCAGATACTGTTGTTGGCCATCCAGTTTTGGATAAGAGTAGATTTTGTTAATACATGCCGTGTCATGTTCGAGGTTACCTGTAATAGGTATAAGTATTTGTGTGTCATCAGCAAAGTTTGTGTAAATTACCCCCATGGCATCGAAGGCTGCGAAGAGTAGCTTTGGGTAGGCGTTGTAGAGTGTGGAGGAGAAACGGGATCCTTGCGGTACTCCCAGTGGTACTGGGATGGGGGTCAGCTGCTTCGTCACCTAGGGTAACTTTAGAGTTGCGGTCAGAGAGGAAGGGTTTTATCCAAGTAGTGGCTTCCTTCGAAAAATGGAAGTTGGTCGGTAGGGTTTGGCATAGTTTGTCATGGTCGACTAAATTGAACGCCGCAGAGAGATTTAGTAATAGTAAAATACATAATTTACCTGTCCATCTGTTTTTTTTTAGGTCCAAAAGGGCTGTTTCGGTACTGTCTAGGGTGGAAACCTGATAGTCTGTCCCCTAGTAGGTGTTCTTTTTTTCTGAGTGGGTTTGTACTTGGGTGTATGCTACTTTCTCGATGTTTTGAGGAATGGTACTGTTGTAATAGGCCTATAATTGGTGGGGATGGTAGGATATAATTAAGGTTTTTTTGAGTAGGGGTGTAACCCAAGCTACTTTTATGGATGCTGGGATTTCACTAGTTGAAAGAAGCTTGAACAAATTTGGTAAAGATGGGTGTTAGGGTAGTGGCGCAGTCTTTGACTATTTTGGCAGGGAAACTATCACCTTTGCAGATGGATGGTCTAAGTGATGCTATAGTTTTGAGAACCTGGTCTTTGGTGACTGGGGCGAAATGGAATTCGGGTACATATGACTTAATATCTATGCCTGGTGGGTGGGGAGGATTGGCTGTGAGCTCTAAGCTTTTTTTGCAAGGCTATTTTGTTTTTCAGTGTATTCACTTTAGAGGAAAGAGCATCCGGAATAGTGGTACACCAGGCTTTACTAGCGATGACTGGGCAGGTGGTTAAGATAGGGGATGCAAGTTCTATGATAATGGTGAATTATTTTTAGTATTTGAAGCCACGTTGGAGTTTGATTTGGAGTTCTGGGGAGTGGGTTTTCCTAGATAAATGTTCTAAGGCTCTTTTACTCCTAAATTCAATGAGTTCGTCATTGACCCAGGGGGAGCTGCATTTGGCCTTGGGCAGCTTAGTTTTCAGAGCGGCTACTTCATTTATAGCTCTTTTAAGCCAGTGGTGGTAGTGATCTGAGATACAGTCTGGATTAACATTGTCTGTTGATTTGGAGTTAAGCAGGTTGTTAAGAAGAGGAGTCAGATTCTCAGGAGTGAGTTTACGTGTATTTCTGATCAGTATAGGTGCAGGTGCGCATTTTTTTGTTATTGGGTCGGTAGCTAAGTTTATGTTGACTTTGATTAAACAATGGGCAGTCCATGGCATCTTGAGGATGTTTACTATAGATACTGTAGTATTCAGGGTGAGTATCCAATCAAAGATTCTACGTTTTGAGTGGGTAGGGGCATTTACAATTTGCGTAAATTGCATTTCTAGAAATGTATTGTGGAAAGATGTGGCTTTGTGGTCCGTTGGGTCATTGTAACCTAGATTAAGGTCTCCTAGAAGGATGTATTTCGTTTTGGGTTTGATAAGGTGTAATTAGAGCGAAGTCTATGTCAGGATTGTTGGAGGTGCTCGGAGCTCTGTATACTATTAGGACATCAATAGTTACATTGGGGTTGATGGTTAGTTTAAGTGAAAGGAGTATGTACCCTGGTAGGGTTTCCATTTTATATTCCCTGAATTGAAGTGTGGTTTTGAAAATGATTGCCACCCCACCGTCTATGGCATCTTGGCGGTCTGTTCTAAGTAGGGTATACTCAAAGGGAATGGCTGGTGTGATCTGTGGACCTGAGGCTGTATGTAGCCACGTCTCTGTGTGCACTAAGTATCATTTGAATTCTAGGATACTATCCTGTATATCAATGGCATGGGCACCAAGTGGGTCTTATATTTAGTCATGCTCCTGATAGGGGCTGACTAGTTTTGGGAGAGCAGGGGGGTTAGGGTCGAGTCGGCCTGAAGGTGGACTGCTGTGATGCTGGGTGTGTATTTTATTTTTAAAGGGGTGTCGTTGGGGATGGTGATCCGTTGGGTGGTGGTATCAGGCTTGTCCTCGGTCACACGAGGTTTAGGCATTGCTATTGTATTAGCTTGTGGAGTGGCATACTGGTTTTAGGTATTTGGGTGCTGGTGATGGGTGCGTGCCGAGTGTCTGGTGTTTCGAAGGGATTGTGTCCTCCGGTGTATTCCTTATCTTTGATAATTCGTCTCCAGCCTGCTGGCCTTGGAAATATTTTCTCTGTAGAGGGCGCTGCGCGTCGACGTCCGCCGAGTCGATGTCCCTCGACAGCCACCGTATCGGTGCCAACGTCACCATGCCCATAAATAGCCACGCACGGCGTCCGTTGCTCAGTTTCGTTTTTCCGCGCTTCGTGGGGCCTCGGAATATCGTTGCTCAGTCAGATAAACCTTCTAGATTTACTCAAATACAAACTCGTTCTCGATGGCTTTTTCGTCGGAACCGACAAAACCGCGATCCGGCTTAAAAAAATGTCGAGACTGCAGTAAAAAAAATGTTGATAACGGATCCACAGGATCTGCTTGCGGTGCTTGGGAGCCGAGCACCATTGTTCGGAGTGTGAGGACTGCATGTCCATGACGGCGAAAGCCTTGAAGGAGCGTAAGGGGAAGCTTGAGAGAGGTAAGTCAATCAAAACCTCCTCGAACGCTTCTTCGGCTGAGTCGAGGCGTTAGTCTCCTCGTCGTCGAAAGCATTCTTCGTCTAGATCTCGAAGTAGCTCCCACCATTCGTCGAGATCGAGACACTCAAAGAAGAGATGTCGAAGATCCCCTTCCTTGTCATCTTCTATTTCCCCAGAAAGGGTCTCCTGCCCCACAAAACACAGCTCTCAGGCTGAGTGGGAGGAATTCAGGAAGAAAATGCTAATTGTCTTCGAGAAATCGGCCTAGACCCCCTCAGACAGCGGAGGGTGATAACCCGGGTGAAAAACCCAAAAAATCGAAACGCTGCAAGTCGCTGCACCCGGCGAAAGATTCCACCCGAGAGCGCCACGGCCCATCGGGTAAGAAGGCACCGTCTTCGCCGTCGTCAAAGATCTCTTCGACGCATGGATTGTCGTCATCGACGCTGTTGTCGAAGGGCTCTTCGACGCATCGGTCGATCGACTCGACACCATCGTCGACGCCGATGAAAGAGAAAACCACGGCTACTTCACAGCCAACGGTGATACCAAGATCCTCCGGCACGACGCCAAGACCGTCGTCGACATCCTCGAGTAGGATCCTGATCCTCTCGAGGCCTCCTCCAGTTTTCTCAAAGCCTGTCACATCGGCGTCAACGACATTGACGTTTTCTCGCCCAATAATGATGAGTTTGGCTCCTTCTGCCTTTTAGAAATGGGTTTTACACAATTTCCGAGGTCAGAGTACCCCGGATTATCTTCAATCTATGAAGAAGGGGAGGATTCTGACCAGGAAACCTTCGGGTTGCAGAGGACCACACTACCTGTTTCAGAGGATTTCACCTCTGAGGAAAGAAGGTTGAAAGACCTACAGGAGTCATTCCATGAGGCAAGTGGGCTGGACACTTCCCCAGAAGTGGAATTTGTTAAACCAGACCCAGGGGAAGATGCCGAAACACCCTATAGAACCCTGATGGCAGGGATTATTGAATTTATGGGTTGGTCTGCGCCTTCACCTGTTTTTCAACAGGATGACCTGACAGACATATTAGACAAAGGTCCACAAGGGGATCATGTGGTCCCCTTCCATGCAGCCTTACAAAGAAAGATTTCATCTAATTGGGAAACTCCTGAAGTTATCCCTGCAGTTAATAAAAGATTGTCAGCCAAGTATAGGGTAGCTGCGGCTGTCCCTGAATACTTATCAAAACACCCGACTCCAGAGAGCCTGGTGGTTCAAGCGGCAACTTCATCAAGCAGCAGGTTTGCTTACCCTACTGTCCCACAGGATACAGATGACAAAAGGTACGATTCTATTGCAAAAAAAGTATTTTCTGCTTGTAGTATGGCGTTGAAGTCCATCAACGCCACCTGCCGGCTCGCCAGGTTCAGTCACACACTGTGGGAGTGTGCTTCATCAGCGGCTGACTGCATACCTGAAGGAGAGGAAAGGGAAGCCTTCCTTAACATTATTAAAGATGGCAAAGATGCCATGTGCGAGTCACTTCAAACTAGCATCGATTCTGCTGACAGTATCAGCATGGCCATGGCGGCAAGTACGACAATCCGCAGGCATGCGTGGTTGTGAAAGTCTGGCTTTGCTCCAGATGTACAGGCCAGACTTTTGAATATGCCCTTTGACGGCTCTTCTTTATTCGGTAAAAAGGCTGATGACAGTCTCAAAGTTGCAGACATCTAAAGCAGCGGCAAAATCATTAGGAGCTGCAATCCGCCAAACTCCTTTTCGCCCCTCAGGAACCTCTGGAAGAGGAAAGTCCTTTCGCTATTATTCCGCATTCGGGAAAGGCAGAGGACCGGCTCAAAGAGGCCAAAGGAGATCCACCCGAGGTGGACGGGTCAAAAGTACTAAAGCCGCAGCAGCAGCAGGTGCCTCTTTACCCTCGGCATCAGCCGCCCCAAACCAATTTGAGGTCTTTCCACACAAAACACCTGTAGGGGGCAGGTTAACTCACCATCTGACGGAATGTCAGGCTTTAACGTCAGATGCTTGGGCATTGGAGACAGTTGCCCAGGGTTACTGCATACCCTTTCTGCACATCCCTCAGTCATCCACCGGGGCACAGCTCTCTAAAAGTTCCAGATCCGCTCCTCTTGCAGGGAATTATAGACCTGCTAGAGAAAGGTGCCATAGAACCGGTACCTGTAGCGGACAGGAACAAGGGCTGGTACTCCCTCCCCCGCCCCCCCACCTGTCCCCCCCACCCCAGCCTTCCCCTATTTTCTCGTACCACGTACCAAAGAAGGACGGAGGACTGAGACCCATCCTGGACTTAAGAGAATTGAACAAGTTCCTCAGGATGGAAAAGTTCAAGATGGTAACTCTCTCTCAGATCCTTCAGGCCCTCCAGCTCCAGGACTGGCTGGTATCTCTGGACCTTCAGGATGCTTATTTCCATGTGCCAATCCATCTCAAACACAGGAAATACCTGAGGTTCGCAATTGGCGACTCTCATTATTAATTTATAGTTCTGCCATTTGGGTTGACCTCCGCCCCGAGGGTCTTCACCAAGCAAATGTCGGTAGTGGCTGCGAGTCTGAGGGAAGGGATCCACGTCTACCCCTACCTGGACGATTGGCTGATCAGGGCTGTATCTTCGGAGCAAGCTCAGATCCAGCTAGATTATGTCTGCCACTTCCTTCACAAACTGGGCTTCTCCCTCAATTTAAAGAAGTCACAGATGATGCCATCACAGAGACTCCAGTTCATTGGAGCGGTCCTGGACACTTCCCTGGAAAAAGCCTTGCCACCAGAGGTGAGGGCTCAAGATATTCGGCAGATGGTCAACAAGTTCCAAAATGCCCGACGTCTCCCAGCCTTCTGCTTTTTGAGGTTGCTAGGCCTCATGGCATCCTGCATCTTCCTTGTGCCAGAGGCTCGCCTGAGAATGAGATCTCTTCAGTGCGCACTGAGAACTCAGTGATCGCAATTCTCAGGGAGAATGACATATCTCCTACGGATTCCGGACAAGGTAGCCCACGACCTTCAATGGTGGGCCTATCCAGAGAACATCTTGAAAGGAGAACTGTTTTGGCAACCATGGCCAGAGATAACAGTAGTCAGACGCCTCACTCACGGGGTGGGGAGCCCATGCCAACGACTTGACCATCAGCGGTTGTTGGTGTCCATCGGAGTCCAGACTACACATCAACCTATTAGAGCTGAGAGCGATCAGACTAGCGCTGAAAGCTTTCCTGCCATCAGTACAGGGGAGAAATGTCCTGATAATGACAGACAACACGGTGGCCATGCACTACCTCAACAAGAGGAGGCGTAGGGTCACTGCCACTGTGCAGAGAGGCAATGCAGCTCTGGTTTTGGGCAATTCAGGAAGGAATCTCTATATCGGCAGTCCACCTAGCCGGAGAGAAGAACTTGACAGCGGACGCTCTGAGCAGGCAGAGCACAGTCTCCCACGAGTGGGAGCTAGCTCAGGAAGTCCTTCAAGAGATCTTCGCCCTTTGGGGAACCCCTCGGGTGGATCTGTTCGCCACAAGCACCAACAGGAAGTGCTTTCTGTTCTGTTGAAGGGAATTTCCCCCGAGAGGAGCTCTAGGAGACGCGTTCGTAGTGGACCGGGAGTTCCCACTCCTTTACGCGTTTCCACCAGTCCCTGTTATTCCTCAAATGATCAGGAGGTTGAGAAGATTCCGGAAAACCATGATCCTAATTGCCCCGGACTGGGCCAGGAGAACGTGGTACCCAGAACTTCTAGATATGTCCATCTGCCCTCCAATCTGTCTTCCACTCAAAGAGAATCTTCTCTCGCAGAAGGGAGGTCAGGTTCTCCATCCAGACATCAGAACCCTCAACCTTCACGCTTGGCTTCTGAAATGGTGAGGTACAAGGATTGGGACCTCCCTGATGACATCATGGAGGTGTTGCTTTCGACCAGAAGGCCAGCAACAAAGTCTTTATACCGCTGCCGTTGGAACAGATTTTGCAGCTGGTGTAGAGAAGGGAATATCGACCCCTTTTCATGTGGTACACCAATGGTGTTATCGTTTCTACTCTACTTGGCAAACTCAGGCCTTCAAGTTGGCACTGTAAAAGGCTATCTCGCAGCGCTTTCAATCTTCAAGCGCACTGCGGAGGAACCATCGTATTTCAAACTACCTCTAGTAATACAATTTCTCAAGGGATTAACTAATGTTTATCCTCGAAGACCATTCCAAGTTCCCTTATGGGACTTAAATTTAGTCTTAAACTTCCTAATGGGTACTCCATTCGAACCACTCCACTCTTGTTCGCTGAGATTTCTCACGCTTACAACTGTCCTATTGGTAGCACTAACATCTGCTAGGAGGGTGAGCAAGCTACAAGCTCTCTTGTAAACCCCCCCCATACAATTTTCCATAAGGACAAAGTTGTCCTACAGGTGAAGCCTAACTTCCTCCCAAAGGTGGTTTCTGAATTTCATATTACTCAGAAAATTACCTTACCTTCGTTCTACCCTCCTCCCCATCCGGGGAAAGAGGAAGAAAGGCTACATAGGCTGGACCCAAGGCGAGCTCTGAGTTTTTACATCAGCAGACTGGCTAGGATTAGGCAAGCATACCAACTGTTTGTAGGATACTCAGGTCACAAGTTGGGACTACCCCTAACAAAACAGACCATTTCCAGGTGGATTATTTTGGCCATCCTGGAATGTTACAAACTGGCAGGGAAAGAGCCACCCCAAAATCTTAGGGCTCATTCAACCAGGGGTATCGCATCCTCTTCGGCCCTCCGAGGGGTACTGGTCCGAGACATATGTGCTGCTGCCTCATGGTCGTCCGCACATACGTTCACAAAATTTTACAAACTGGATTCCTCCGCTAGTCAAGAGACCAGATTTGGAAAAGCTGTATTACATGCGGTTCATTCCTAAAAGGGATACATGACATTATTACTCCCACCTCCAATTACATGGCACTGCTATGGGAGTCTATCAAAGATGAGGAATACATCGGAGGACACAATCCCTTCGAAGAACAAGTTACTTCTTACCTTGTAACGTTCTTTCGATGGGATGTTCCTCAGACGTATTCCTTATCGCCCCTCCCATCCATCCCCGCAGTAATACTTCCTGTTAGGGAGAATTCTCTGTTTAGGCTGAATTTCCTACCCTAGTGAGTCCCCCAGCAGCTTTGCTGGATTTTTGGGGTTTATTTTTTTCTCCTGCCAAGTGAGACTCTTTTACCCTCACTCTTGGACATGATTTGAGTGTGTCTTTTTGATTCTAGATGTGTTTAATGGGCTAGGGGGTATTTTACTCCATAGGGTTTCATGTGTTTTTGTGATGTTACACAGCACCCTCAGTGCAGTAACACAGGGGTGTCATAGTGACCCCCCAGTATAGACTCCATACCCTGGGACTGACTATTGTCTCCCAGGGCATGTAAAGTCACCATTGACTTTACTAGTCTCAAATTCTGAACGGAACCAGTACAAACCATCATAATGTAGACATACTGGCCGTGGCAATTCGATTGCCCCGGGGTCTGTTAGTCGAGAGGGCACGTCTCCGTCCCCCCTGATCGAGTTTTGGCTGGTGGCAGTGGATACTACTTTTTAAATTCGACCGCGAATATATCCCTATGGGATTTTCCCATTGTTCGAGGCTACTATCTTTATTTATTTAATTACGATGGCCTCGAACATACCGCCGGTTTATTTAATTATTATTAATTCTCTGGTTGGTATTTTTTGCCAAAACTCGGTTCTAAAATGGCGTTTGTGTTCTCTTCTGTGACTCCAACCCACGTCGAGCCCTTTGTTCCACTTTTTGGCGGGCTTCTCCATAGAAGCCCTCCAAAGTGGTGCCACTCTGTCTGGGGTACTTAGGAGGGGTGGAGAGGGATTTAGGCACCCTGGACTCAGTTGCCTAGGCAACTCAAGTCGCACTGCGTCCTGATTGGCCCAAGTGGTGAGCCGGCCGGCTCACCACTTAGCATGTTTGAGTGACAGCTAGGCTGAGTGAATGGGGGTTTTCTGCATAAAAGCAGGACTTTGGGGACTGGAACTTCAGAAGTCGCCACAGGACCTAAGAATCCAACGAGGGAGAAGCTGAGCCGACCTGCCACGACGACACCACCGGTGGAGCCCTGCTGGACCGTCTCGCCACTTTTCCAACGACAGAGGAGATCTCCCGCCGGTGAGTCTTCTTCCTTTGACTGGTGGGGGATAACCAGTTTCACTGTCTTTTCGCCTTCCCGACGCATCTCGTGGCCGCCTTGCCTGTGCCAAGCACCCCGGCAACCGGAATACCATGTTTTACTGCGAAATAAAGGGTAATATCTTTAACCGGAAAACTCTGCGGCTGGTTTCTTCCCTGGCAGTGCGACGTCCTTCATCTTCCCTCCAAGTCGAGATCTTCTCTTCCCCTGGACGACGCCGAGACTTGCACCCGCTGCCAGGAACAACTGCCACTGCTGGAGGATCCTTCCCACTTAAGGTACCGTGTTACGCCTGGCTTCCCTTGCCACCGACTGTACGGGGTAGATTTAGCCCCCGGCTTTCGAACCTGGGTTAGCCTGGGACATCCTGGCTAAACTTTTCTGAGCCTCTCTAAACTCTTTTCGAACTCTGCAAGACTTTCAAAGCCTAGTGTAACTGTGTGATCTTGGGCGCATTTGTGCTCTGCTCTCTCTAAGAGTGGGCCCAGCCTACGGACTTTGGCTCACAAGTGACTTTTGCTCTTCTGCCTTGCTGATAGTGTTCCTAAATCTTAGAGTGGTGTATCTTTCCATATTCTGTCTTTTTCCCTCCCTTCTTCATGAACTTATGGGAGTGCCATCTATAGTTAAGCGCTCACCTCTGTCTGGAAATAAGTGGCGTTAACTAAGACTTATCTGATAAGGAATAAGGGTTGTAGATATTATAATAGTAACTGTGTTTAGGATGTTTTACAATACGAGTGCTGGAGTCTTTCAAACAGTGTGTTTTTAAATAAATAATTATATACTTTGATACCAAAGCTCTGGTCAGTGTTTGCTTGTATTATTGTATCTATGTGCCTATTGTGTATACTTTGCATACTGCCTAACTCTTCTTGAGGGAAGTCTGACTGCTCAGCCACAGCTACCAGGTAAATCTGGGTGGTACAGACTGCTACTAAGTGGGTTTACTGCTAACACCTGTAGTCCTAAATATTTTGCAGTGCTCCCGAAGGGAACTGCACAGGTTTCTGCCTAACACTACTTCTCTTCGCATGCCAGACCGGTTTGTGGTCGATCTGCCCGTGCCAAGTACCCCGGCAGCCGGATAGCCACTTACCACTGGACCGCGAATCAACGGACCGCTCCTTGTACCTGAGAAACCCTGCGGCTGGTTTCTTCCCTGGCAGTGCAACAGACTCCTCTCTTCCTCCCCGACGAGATCCTCTCTTCCCCTGGACGAAGCACTGACTTGCATCCGCTGCCAGGAACAACTGCCCCCGCTGGAGTGGTCTCACCACTTTGAGGTACCATGTCCGCCAGGCCTCCCTTTCTAAAGATTGCTACAAGGTAATAATAACCCCTTAACCTTCTGGACTGGGCTGGCCGCCTTGACCCTCTAACTGGTACCTTTCTTTGGTCCAACTCCTTTTTGAACTGTTACAAGACTTTTGTACACTGCAACCGTGTGACCTTGGACACATTTTGTTTTGATCCTCTTAAAGCGGATCCGGCCTACTGACTCTGAATTCACGGTGTTACTTTGCCTTTCTCTCTTGTTGTGTTCGTGAAAAAGTGTTGGGATCTGTTTCAATTTATTCTCTGCTTTTCTCTCCCTTTTTTTAAAAAACAAATTATTAGAGTGCCATCTACGTTAAGCACTCACCGCTGTCTGAAAATAAGTGGGGCTTTACTTAAGACTTGCCTAATATTCTTTTAAGGGAGTGTATATCTTTTAGTGACCGTGTTTTTGAATTGCTTACTATTAGTGCCTGTGTGTTTTTATAGATGTGGTTTTAAATAAATAATTATCTCTTTTACACCAAGCTCTGGTCAGTGTTTACCTGTTCTGTTGTGTTCTCTTGACCTATTGTGAATACTCTGTATACTGCCTAACTCTTCTTGAGGGAAGTCTGACTGCTCAGCCACAGCTACCAAGTGAATCTGTGTGGTACAGACTGCTACCAAGTGGGTTTACTGCCAAACACCTGTAGTCCTAAATCTTTTGCAGTTGGCCCAGAGGGAACTGCAAAGGTTTCTGCCTAACAAATGGATATTGTAATTCGGAATTGCCAAACCTTCCTATTTGATGACCTAGAAATACATAAATGGGTTTGTTCACTTGTGCAGGACACAAGTAAAGGGTACATGTGAGGTGAGTGTACTCCATCGGCCAGCTATTCTTCATTACCCCTTTCATAGGCCAAACGAAGGAGAGGATTCTCCCAGAGAGGCCTTAGATTTGAAGGGCTAATCACACGCTGGAAAGCCTGTCCTACAATTAAATCTGCTCAAAACCTACAAGTGCTATAAAGGCACTTCCCTGTTTGGTAGTTACTCCATTCCACCAAATCTTTAACCCACGTCAGACCCACCACATTAGAGGATCCAAAGCTTTATGGCTTTTTCTGTTTCACTATTCAACCTCTACTCCACGCCACCAGCAGATAAAGTGCTTGATCCCTCTGTCCACACAAGAAAGTGCTCCCAACTCTCGCATCATTCTTGTAGGGGCACACTGGCCGCAATGCAGCCTGTTGGCAGTATTCAAATGTCCAAAGCGCTTGCCTACCAATTTCACCAGCGGAGCATAGCTCGGCTCGGCCTGTCCCATAGAGCGTCCTCGTTTTCTATACTTTGTGTTAGACTAGTTCACAAGGCAACGGAATTCCCAACATGTTCTTCTTCCGAGAGGCAACTTAAAGGGGCATGTCAGTTTGCTTCATATAGAACAGACTCCCCACAGACCTATAGGTTTCCTCTACCTTTTGTGAATTTGTTTCTCAGTAAGCATTTTCCATGGGAATTGGCAGTGCTCCCTTTTGTCATCCTCGCCACTCAATTTCTCCAAAAAGCAAACAATTGCACCTAAGTCCGATATGTTACAGGTCTAATTCCATTCTCTTTGCAAGCTGCGCTCCCGGTCTGCCTGAGTTGTTACATGCATTTAAATGAAATGTTAGCTGAAACCAAATGGCTTTTTTTCATTTTCTACTCTACGCCCCGACAACTCCTAGGAGGGGTCAGAGTAACAGTCAGATCCAGAGCACCATAAAACCAAAAGGGAGCTGCTGTTCGGAGTGCTTTAAACGAGACCTTGTGCAAGTCACTGTTTCCATGCAAAAAGGAAAGTCTGTTTTTGAAAAATATAAAAACAATGGCGTAAGCACTGGAGAGATGTTTTCCACAGACTAAAGTTCCTAGTGAGGAAATGTGTAGGTGCCTCTCAGACCACTAGACTATTAGAAAGTGATTCAGGTTGCTGGAACCAGATGCTGCCTGATGAAATATGCACAGGTACCTATGGCTCGAAGTGCTAGATAAAGCCTGTAGGTCTAATGTGATAGCAACTATTGGGCACAACAAAAGGAGACTGTGTCGGCAGTTTAACATGAAAGTCGACTTGTAAGCCTAATTAGAACGTAACCTTTTGTTATGCTTTTTCTGGAGCTCTGTTTAGGAAACTGCGGTTGTAAGAAAATTCCTGGCACCCTGAGGAATCTGCTTGATTACATGAGAGAAACAGGATGATGGATGGTTGATTATTTTCAGTGATTTTAAACATCGTACCATACTATAACAGTATGGGTTAAGCCAGGCATTTAAAAAGATCTTTGCTCTCATCAGCGTGATGCCAGTTGGTTTACACCTGCACTCAAGTGAAAAATCATCCGCATCAGCTAGAGATACGCAGCAGGGGCTTCATTCGACTCCCACAGATAAAATCACTCTTCTGTCTCACGTATCCTAATACAACACTTCGCTGATCTGAAAAGTTTATTGTATCCCTTGTGATGAATCCAGAGAATTCATCCCTTCTTCTCATGGGGGCGCGGGCCACCCCCATTGAGGCTAGCGAGGTGAGCCAGCTCAGCAAAACCCTCCCTAGGGATTTGGGAAAGCAGGCCCTCACTGGGAGTGACTCCCCTCGAGGGGACAAGGACTCCCGGTCCTATCAGGAGCTCCCTATAAGAAATACTGTATGTTAGATTTTTTCTAAAGTCCACATATTTAGGCCTTTATAAGAGAGACTCTACTTGGCAATACAGAACTCCAACTTTTAGTATAGGCCTGCACTACTCAAGATAAGGGTAGCTATGGCAGAGCAGCCAGGCTTATCTTGGTAGGGAGAGAGGGCTTTACGAAGGTACAAAAGAACATGTAGCATACATATGGTCCAAAGAAACACTTGTACACTCTGGGAGTTATATACAAATGATGGTTTATATTATATACATGCAGGCAAAGATAATTCTTCAGAAATGTAGTGTAAGGAACTCATGGTGGCAGCAGTAAAGACGGGCACAAGTGATCACAGTTCAAGGGTGTTTATTAAACTGTATACATGGGTGAGAAAAAGGCCAAATCTAAACCTAAATTTAAGGTGTCTCCCTTCCCCACGTTTTTAACACGGGACAAGGCAGGACTCTCGAGCAAGGCACACTCCTGACCTTCTCCAGCATGAGCTTACAGTTGGTTTCCAAAATATCAGTGTCTTCTGTGGCCAAGTCTCTTTTACACCAGGTCGTTTGCCTCACAGGGCCTGATGTACTATAAACAACAAACAAAAAGTTCCTTTTAGTAATTTTCCCGTCGGGTGATTTCCTTTCTCCCGTGTATCCCCCTCATCTGGGATCCGATCCTTTTTGTGATTTTGGCTTCCCTCAGTCTGGTTCGCATTTACCGGTTTCACACGGTTCTCTTATTCGTAATACCTTTTAGCCCCAGTCAGGCTTTCCACATTCATCGTTCGTACGGCGTTTCACTCAGCTCGGCGCACAAGCCTGTTTCACAATGTCAAAACTTTGGTAATAGGTTAAGGACTTTCAATTGTACAAGGGATTTTGGCACAACCCTTCTATGACCACCTTTACTCTTTATGCCGGCCATTGCTGCGGCTTCTTGTTACTATAATGGTCACAAGAAAAGGGGACGATTTCCGCCCCTGCTGGACCTTCAAGGTATAGTCCGGAAAAAGCAAAACTGTTGCGTTGCCATGTTTAATTGTGTGCGATGCATCTGGCTGCCTGCAACATTACCTCCTTGTTCCCGTAGTTGAAAAGCTGTGC
Source organism: Ambystoma mexicanum (assembly GCF_040938575.1). Classification (NCBI taxonomy): domain Eukaryota; kingdom Metazoa; phylum Chordata; class Amphibia; order Caudata; family Ambystomatidae; genus Ambystoma; species Ambystoma mexicanum. The sequence continues at coordinate 925,276,610 of NC_090933.1, read as the reverse complement.
GCTGTTGCTCCGGGATGAGTCCCTGGTGGTGGATGCTGAGCAGGTAGCCAGTGAGCTCTCCATTGTGAGGAATTGTCAGACCCTTTAGTTGAAGTAAGTCTGTGGCCCGTTTAGCCAGCAACAAGTTGACCAGTCCATCTTACTTTTCCTTTGCAAGGGTCACCATACAAATGTTATACTGTTTGCTGTTTCCATCTGTATCCTCTGCGTTTTCCTCCAGTTCCTGCACAAGTTTATCAAGTTGAAGAGGGACATCACCCATACAAGATAGTCCATTCTATCCTCTGCAGCTGTAACTTGGATTGCAATTTTGCATGCGTCATCCATAAATAGGACCACCTCAGAGCCTATGGTGGCATTGAGGGCATTTGTGTATTCTTGTACCACTTTAAGCATGGCTGCTATGGACACAGTAGAGCTGAAACTCTGGTGTGCAACTTCCCCCGTCTCTCCTATTGACCCTCAAAACAGTGGGCTTGCAGCTTCCAGGTCTGGCACCACTGTCTTCCAGGATAGGATATATTTCCTTTGTCTGGCCCCTGATCACCATAGGGTCACATCGTCTGGGTTCTCCCTGCCAGGGAAAAATCACCTGCAAGTGTGCTCTGACTCCTGCGTAGCAATGGGGATAGGGTACACCCATAATCGCCTCCGCTTCTCCCACCTCTTCCCCAGAGCTTCTGGCCCGCCTCACTGCGCCAATCCGCTTGCCATCTTGCGCCCAGGTCTTCCGCAGTGGTTATCTTCTAAATGTCCCTGCCACATTGCTTCAGCAAGATTCTGCACCAAAACCAGTGCTTGTGAAAGCTGGAGTCTATGGTGATCAGTCCCTTATGTGGTAAGGATTATGGAGGATATGTTAGAGGGTTTATTAGGAGCTCACATGACTCTTGTCCGATTGGTTTATGCCACACCCAAAATACGTTTTCTCATTTCTAGTTCAGAAAGAACTTTTAGAAATTCTCAAATTCCGTAACCCAGATGCTCTTGCATCATTCTTTCACCACAGTCAAACTGAGGATTTCTGCACTGGTAGAGAATAGTTTAAACTCTCCCGAAGTTCAAGCACGTGTGGCATATAGCCATTTACTTTGCTGGATTTTTGTAAGGTAACCATGGGCAAGTGGAGCTCAGGCGGTTCGCATCTCCATACTGTCTGCTGGCCTGGCCTCTACCAATGCCTTGCATAATTTATCATAAAATGCGATGTAGCTGCCACCCCTTGGTTTCCAGCTTTCCGTTTACACTTGGTTGTCACATGCAAACCTTTTTGAGCAAACACGCAGGATGTGGATTGAGTCACGAATCCCAGACACCGTTTCATTCATTCATCCAACCAGATCTGGGAATGTCTCATTTTAGTTTGCAGTCTGGATTCTTAGGAAGACCATGACCATGCATGTCCATGCCTTTGTTTCGTTGCTTACAGGGTAAACGGAGCGTTGTTATGAAATTTCACTGGACTTCAACAACAAGGTCACAATTTCAATGGGGATCTATTTGCAGGGAGCACGCTGCCAGGCTTTGTTGCCTGAAGAGTAATATTTTTCAAGAAGCATGCAGCTGCCGAAAAATACCCAAAGAACGATCACCAGCAAGTGAGTTATGCAAGAAGCTGAGCAGGGTGTCCTGCTCTTGGAAAAAAAAAATACTTGAGTTGCATCTTGATCTGGGGATGTAAGGGACTTCCAAAAACACTCAAATGACATTACCAGTGAGGCCCTGGATGGTGATTCACTGGGGGAAAATCTTGTTGGTTAACCACAAGTGCAAGCAAAAATCACAGGACTCTCATAAAGATGCAGGTTAAGATTTTCAAGCTATTTGTGATTGTGAGGGTGTTTTAATACCGCTGAAGCAGTTGTCCCTCAAAAATGCAGAGGATTGAAGCCGAGCAGGGAAGGCCGGAAGGAAAGGCCTCCCACGCTCTTATCAGCTCTGCTGCGAGCTCACCGACACACGGATCAGCAGGGAGCTGATCCGATCGAATTCGGATTCTCAGAGTGCTTCATCCACTCATCCCCGTTCGCCGCGTGTTCCACGGCCCTGCAACTTCCTAAGATGGCGCCCATGGTTGCCATGGACGCCAACACAACAACGGAGCCAGCTGCTAGCACCGCCGCGGGCCCGAGCGCCCATTTGCTGCCTTCCTCTGCCTGCCCCTCCCCTCCTGCTTTAAATGGAGGGGGAGAGGGCCGAGAGGCGAAGCCGAGCAGGGAAGGCCGGAAGGAAAGGCCTCCCACGCTCTTATCAGCTCTGCTGCGAGCTCACCGACACACGGATCAGCAGGGAGCTGATCCGATCGAATTCGGATTCTCAGAGTGCTTCATCCACTCATCCCCGTTCGCCGCGTGTTCCACGGCCCTGCAACTTCCTAAGATGGCGCCCATGGTTGCCATGGACGCCAACACAACAACGGAGCCAGCTGCTAGCACCGCCGCGGGCCCGAGCGCCCATTTGCTGCCTTCCTCTGCCTGCCCCTCCCCTCCTGCTTTAAATGGAGGGGGAGAGGGCCGAGAGGCGAAGCCGAGCAGGGAAGGCCGGAAGGAAAGGCCTCCCACGCTCTTATCAGCTCTTTGCTGCTCGTCTGCTGACTGCCCGGAATCCAAGCGGCATCTCGGAGGTAAGAATCAGAGCTACGAGTCAACTAGCTCATACCCATGCCCTCATACCAGATGCCTCAGATTGCGCACCCGCACGCTGCAAGCCACCTTCAAGTACAATCCCCTCCCCACGAACACCCGCAATGCACGGCTATGTTCACGCATCTTGCCGCCCCCACAACATGTGACCTCGAATAGACTCCTCCGCAAAAAGCCTACTGCTTCTATGGATATTGACAACATAGCAGATGATGACGTACGTGACCACACCCGCATGGGTGCCACCCCCATACAAAATGTGTTACCGCCTGTGCCCACCACCACTGAAAATGAGCCCCCCAGTGTAAAACCTGTGGTTTGCAATTCTTCTACCACCATTTTGAATGCTACTGTGCCAAATGTATTACCACCTGTGCCCACCACCACTGAAAATGAGCCCCCCAGTGTAAAACCTGTGGTTTGCAATTCTTCTACCACCATTATGAATGCTACTGTGCCAAATGTATTACCACCTGTGCCCACCACCACTGAAAATGAGCCCCCCAGTGTAAAACCTGTGGTTTGCAATTCTTCTACCACCATTTTGAATGCTACTGTGCCAAATGTATTACCACCTGTGCCCACCACCACTGAAAATGAGCCCCCCAGTGTAAAACCTGTGGTTTGCAATTCTTCTACCACCATTTTGAATGCTACTGTGCCAAATGTATTACCACCTGTGTCCACCCCCCCACCCCAGCCACTACCGGACCACATCTTAAATGCGCCTGGATTAACGCTAGGTCCATCAACGCCCACGCTTTAGACATCCATGACCTCCTAACCACCCATGACCTCGATCTACTCATGATCTCTGAAACATGGCTATACGATGCCTCTGGCCCAGCACTCGCCCTCGCACTACCACCTGGATACTCCATCACTAGACAAGATCGCCTCTCCAAAGGTGGAGGTGTAGCAATTATTGCCAAAGACTGCCTCACTATCAGAAAGGTAGAGAAATCCTTACTCAACAGTGACTACCGCCAAGTCAAAATCAACCTATCCCCCCAATGTACCATTACTGTCCACATTGTCTACCGCCCCCCAGGCTCAACAGGTGACTTCCAAGCCTCCCTCATCCACCTCCTCTCTGGCAACCTCAAAAAACAATCAAAAGCCATCCTCCTTGGGGATGTTAACCTAGGTCTCCTGGACAGGAAGGACCCAGCAGCCAAATCCCTGGACTCAGCCCTCAAGGCTCTGGGGTACAATAACACCATCTTTAGCCCAACCCACACCCAGGGCAGAACTCTCGACTGGATTGCGCAACACACCTGCCCTCTCATTATCACTGGCAACTCTCCCACCCCATGGTCAGACCACCACATCATCACCTTCAACATCCTCACTACCCGCTCCACCACCCCCCCACCCCAACCACTGCCACCCTGTCTTGCCAGAAGCTCCCGCCAACTCACTAAGGAAAAGCTACTGCCTTTCCTCCAAGGCCCAGCCTTCAGACCCCCTTTCTCCACAGACCCAGAAACACTCGCAACAGCCTACGAAGTTGCCATCAAAGCAGCCATTAATTCCATTGCCCCCCTTAAGCCCCGTAAGCCCAAACCCACCAGCCACTCCAACTCCTGGTTCACCCCGGACCTCCTCGCACTCCGCATTGAAAAAAAGGCCGCTCTCACTCAGTGGCAATTGTCTCACTCCGACAAAGACAAGACGACTTTTAAATCTTGCTCCACTAGATATAAAAAAGCAATCACCCTAGCTAAGGCCAAATCCTTTGAATCCAGAATCTCTGAAGCACAATCCAGCACTAAAGAAATCTTTGCCATCTTCAGGGAGCTTGAAACACCCACGCCCACCCCCCAGAACTTCACCAAAGACAAGGCCTGGTGTGATGCTATACAAACAGCCATGAAAAATAAATTGAACCTGCTCCAAAACAAAATACTAGCCACTAAGCAAGCCCTACCCAACACACACACCCCTGCCCCACCACCAGCCCCGGACCCCCCCCAACCTTTCTCATTCAAACCCATTCTAGAAAAAGACATCACCAACATAATGAGGAACATCAAACCCTCCAACTGCAAAGGTGATGCATGCCCAGCCACCATTATCAAAGACTGCTCTGAAGCGCTAGCTCCCTTCCTTACAGCCTTTGTAAACGCCTCCTTTGCTACTGGGAAAGTCCCTGCCTCCCTCAAGGAAGCCTGGGTCCGCCCTCTCTTAAAAAAGCCAACTCTCGACCCCACATCCCCCAACAACTATAGACCTATCACCACTGTCCCTTTCCTCCTCAAAATACTGGACAAAGCAGCCTACCTGCAGGTTCAACACTTCATTGAGGAGAACAAACTCCTAGGACTCCGCCAATCAGGCTTCCGCCCCAGACACGGGACTGAAACCGCCCTACTTGACCTGAAAATCCAAATGGACGATGCCAGAGACATGGCCAAACCAGCACTTCTCTTACTTCTTGACCTATCCGCGGCTTTCGACCTCGTGAATCATGACGTCCTATGCCACCACCTCTCCTCTACTGCCAAATTCTCCCCTGAAGCCACAGCATGGATCACTTCCTTCCTACAAGGCAGAACCATGCCAGTATTCTCGGACTCAGCATCCGCATCTCCAACTACCATTCTCTGCGGTGTGCCCCAAGGCTCCTGCCTCTCACCCACCCTCTACAACATCTTCACACGACCACTCTTTCTCATCCTCGACGCCATGGGCATTTCATACACTAACTACGCCGACGACACACAGATCCTCCTAACCCTCACTGGTAACTATGACACTGACTCCATGACCCTCAACCTCTACAACACCATCCAAGCCTGGATGGCAGACAATGGACTATGCCTCAACTCTGACAAGACTGAACTCCTTTTGGTAGGCTCACCTGACACACTGAAAAATCTAGACTCCCAATTCAGCCACTTCACCATAGACTCTATCAAAATACCTGTCTCAGAATCAGTCAAAACCCTTGGAGTCTACTTGGACTCCAACCTATCCATGGATAAACAAGTCAACGCTATAGCCTCTGCAGCTGCATACCATGCCAAACTTATCAACGCAGTCAGGCCCTTTCTCTCCAAAGAGAACTGCACTAACATAGCCAGAGCCATCACTGGATCCAGGCTTGACTATTGCAATGTACTCTTTCTAGGCACCTCCAACAGAAACCTAGAGAGGTTGCAAATCATTCAGAATAGTGCTCTCCGGGCAGCCCAAGGCATTGCCAAAAGGGAACACATCTCGGAGGCCAGAAAGCTAGCACACTGGCTCCCAATAAAAGAACGAATCATCTTCAAGACACTGACACTGACCCACAAGTGCATTCACCTCACTGCCCCTGACTACCTCTCCCAGAGGATCCACCCCGTCTCTTCTACGAGGCCAACCAGATCACCATATACTAACATGCTCTCTGTGCCATTAGTAAAAAAAGTCAGAGCGGGCGGATCCAGCTTCCCATATCTCGCACCCACGCACTGGAACGCCCTACCTCCCACAATCAGAGGCGAGTCCTCCCTCAGCACCTTCCGCAAAACCTTGAAAACAATCTTATTCACATAAGATGCGTTGCACTAGTCGAATACATCTCATATATTCCTAATGCATAAACTGTACTGTAATGACATACTGTACCAACCAAAATGTCAGCTCTATACTTTGTCGAACTCATAATGTACCTATGAATGACTATATGCCTGTAACTAAGATTTTTGCAAGTAACAGCGCCTCAATGCCCGTGGGTTACTTGCGCGCTATATAAATATAAATAAATAAATAAATTGTGAGTACATATGCTATTTAGTACTGTCCCTTACAAAGAGAACGTTTGAAAAGGGCTGAGTATATGCAGTAATCTGTGCCTACCCATATTTCTTCACAAACTCACTCACCTTCTGATGCGCAGGAGCAAAGGAATTAGTAGATTGTGTAAAAAAAGATTCACTTGGGAAGACCTTGAAGATATATTTCCTACAGGAGCAGCCCTGCAGGCGTAATGCAACGGCTGTGCCAGAAGCATGCTGTGACGCTGTTGCTGAAGTCTGTGTCCATATCTTACTTTGGACTGTGATGGGCGTGAATCCCTGGCCATCTTTCTTCAGGTCCTCCTCAGAATGACAATGATTTAAGAGGGACCGACGAGGCTAAATGGGCTCCTTGTAGCTCGCTCTCTCACTGAAGGAAGGTGACATTGCAACATTTATAAATAAAACTGATTGGAGTCGGAGGTAAACAACTCAGCAAATAATGGGACATGTTGGCATATATGAGCTTAAGGTCGTATGTGATGAAGCTCCTTCCACAGCCCTTAACATGCTGTTTTATCGGGATAACACAGCATCTGTTTTTTTTTTCACCCTCTGTCTTTAACAGGATGCGAGCCCAACTGAGGCCCGTTTTGTACAAGAGATGAGCCATAATGTGCTTCCTGTTCGTATGGAAGACAAGCGATCTCAGGTCTTACTACTTATGGGCGTTTACACAGCTCTTTAAACCCACAGATCCATAATAGCAACAAATGAGCCATATTGTATTGTTAAAAATCCATTAAGAACAAATACCCCCTACAAATGCTGATTTAAATGTGCCGTTTGTTAGGGAGTTTAACTAAAGTCCACCTGTGGTAGGACTTCAGAAAACTCACTCTTAGCAGTACAGGGCTCCAACTCTGAGGTTTGGCCTGAACTAGCCAAAAGGTTTGGTAGCCTGGACGAGCAGCCAGGCTTAGTCTAGGAGGGAGAAGGGTTGTAGGTGAGTACAAAGACCTTTGAGCACACGATAGTGAAAGAAACAATTTCACAAAGTAGTTATATACAAATTTAGTTATGTATTACATACACTAAGACAATGTTGACATAACTTTTCAATTATTTTAAGGGATGTTTTACGCATATACAGTAAGACATTTGCTTTTGCAATAGTCAATTCAAGACTTTTAGATGAGAAACTGGTAAGTATAAAGCATAGCCTCAGGTTGGCAAATCATTGATCAACCAACATTTACTTAATTGCAATACTGGTAGGTTAATAACTTTGTGTAGGCCTAAACTTTATAAGTCCAACCCTATCTGGAGAATGAGTGTTACAAATGTCAGATGGGCACACTGGGGGAACCAGTGACTCATGGGCAGCAGTAGAAAGGAAGGCAGACAAGGTTGTAAGTTCACCAAAGATGCTTTTTCATAGCTTTTTTCGAGAACACGGTTGGGTCGTCCACCCCAACGTGACGCAAACATCTCAGGAGGAGCTTACTGCCCAGGTAAGTACCAATGAGTGAGACAGTACCTTCTTTGGTGAAGAACAGCGATGTCTGTCTCGTCTCGAAGGTGAGGCAACAGCAGCCCTGGTTCGGAATTCTGGGCTTGGTGGCTGAAGAATGAACTTTTTGCAGGAGCGAGCAGTCCGACTTTGTCACAAGATGCCCAGCTAACTATCTTTGCAGCACCAGGTTTTGAAGGCTCGACAAAGGCTTTGTAGTAGCGGCGGTTGTCACCTGGCAGACTTTCTTCCTTCTCTCGGTCCATGGCTTGGCTAAAAGGACTTCTGACGGGATGGAGTCTAAGTAGGCCCAGGCAGATGCCCAAACGTTTGCAGCTGGAACTGCGCTTCAGGAGACGATGCACCGCACCAGTGGTCCTAGGGTATTCAGAGATTGCAGGCCCGGAAGGTCACAGCTCGCCGTGGAATGGCTCAAACTGTAGCTTGTCTCGAGACTGGTTAGTCCCACCATTAGAAGGGAGAATGTATTCCTGTCTGGATCTTCCTTGTCGCACAGAAGAAAGGGCTGGAGCTACAGTGTTCACTCAGTCGGCTTTAGCGTTGGCTGGTGGTGGCTTCAGGCGTCCTTATTTCTTCTTCAGAATAGATCTTCCATTGGCCTACTCCGGCTTCTGCATCAAGACCCTCACCTTATATACAGGAACCCAGCCAATCGGCATGCATGCTACATTCAAACCTTGGGTGGTTGCTGTCCCAAGGGGACAGCCAGGCACTCAGTCAGAACTGGCTCCATGCAGAGACACTGGAGGACAGACCTGCGGGTTTTGGTGGCCTTCCAGCTTCCTGTCCTCCCAGACACACTGGCGCCTTCGGGCGGATTTCTCAGTGGGAGCCTGTCAAAGAGTGAGCAGAACTCCTCCCTCTGAACTCCTTCTCAGGATAGCAGAAGGACAAGTAGTCGCGCGTTAGCGGGGCGAAAAAAAAGCCAGGCACCATTTTCAGTCAATGGTGCCCCATATGTCAACGCAGCTGCATATACACCCTGTGATGCAAGTTTCACAAAATCGGTAGCTAACCATCTACTGCCACCAGCCACTCAGACTTGTCACAGTAACTAGAAAGCTACAGGAGACGTGAGAAAAGGGATACAATGTGTCCCCTCAGCACTCCACATAAGGTGGGGTGTGCTGATCTCAATAAAAGAAAAGCATACATAGGATAAAAGTATCCCCCTGTCCTGGTAACTTAATCTTATCAGAGGAAAATAAAAGGAAACCAGAGAGGGAAGCTCGCATAGCTTCCAGGAACACTGCGCAGAAGGTGCTCTGTGCTGCAGTAGGACAATACAGATGCCCACAAAAAGCTGGTGGAAGCAGACTCATCGAAAATAACCAAAAGGGTTCTCAGAGTCACAGAGAAAGAATGAGCGAGTGAGGAACATTTTTCCTGCTCTCAGACAAAAATTCAATAGGCCAGCAAAAAGTGCTGGGGGACTCATCAAGTGGGGAGAATTACTTGCAAGATGAAAATGCTATCCAACACCGTTCACTTTAATAATTTTATTTCCCTTTTCCCCAAAGTTCATCTCTTTTGATTCCACAATTGCGGTAGAAAAGTGTGTATACAAACATTATACTACTGCACACACAGAAAAAAAATTGGACGCGACATTATGTTTATTGAATTTATATAGCGCTTTACACCAAAGCGTTTTACAGTATAACGGGTACAAAAGTGAGAGAAGCATATTTACAAACATGAAACGGGTCATTAGAACAATATGTAGAGCAATTTACAAGGAGGGGGGAGAGAAAGTGGGGAGAGGGTAGAGGAGGGGGTAGGTGAAGGGAGTTAGGGTATCTGATTTGAGGTCGAGGGAGGGGGAGGGGTAGGGGAAAGGGAAGGGGAGTGATCTGGTGTCCTCAATGCCCCCAATTGGTATTAGTTACCAATTTAAGGTCCGTGAGGAAGGGGAGAGGATGGGTGGGAAGGAGGAGGGGCAAGGGTTAGAAGGGGAGAGTGGTAGGGAAGGGAAGTCTGGGGGGGTGAGTGAAGAAGATGGGCTTTCAGGGAGTGGCAGAAGGATGAGTAGGTAGGGGTGGAGCGGATGGAGAGCGGGAGGGAGTTCCAGTGTAGGGGACATTGCACCTAAGCCTTCTCGCATGCCCCTATGTCTGTCGTCTGCAACAGTAGGTAGCACAGCGCTACCCCATATCTTGCCTTCCCTCTTGGACAGAACCCAACCAGTGTCTGTTAAGTCATATTTTCATATTGGTGATAAAGCCTCCGGACCTGTGTCGACTCCATACATTTTTGCTTGGAACTGGTGATTATTTTTCCTTGTTCCTAGGTGAGTGGGAATCTCCCCCCCCCCCCCCCTCACATAGTCTTTTACTCTTTATATGGATGGCCTTTTTATGTCTCTCCATGGTGTGTATGGATTTATAGTTCCCTAAAACCTTTGGGCTTAGGCTGGGTTGCCCCTTTGGACTTCCCTTTTTAATTTCTCTTATTACCTCTTGTGTGAACTACTGTTCCCAAGAAGTAGAGTGGGATCCCCATCCCCTTTACATTTTTTTCATAGTCAGCCAGCACACCCCACCTTATGTAGATTGCTGCAGAGATACTGTATCCCCTTTCTCACTTAACTGGTAACCTTTTTGTTACAATTACAAGTTAACCTGAATGGCTGGTGGCAGTGGTCTAACTTTAATGACTTTTTGTTCTTATTACTTGCAGGCTATCAAATCAGTTGCAGTAATGTACAGGAGGGTCACCATTCTTTTAGAATGGTGGGCGCTTTACTTTTTCACCGTTTCTTATTTGCTTGTTGTTTCTTGGGTAGTCTGCTGTCCTATGCAGGGAAAGATCCTGGTTGAAGTTTTGTCTTCAGCGCAAATCCTTTGTACTCCCTGCCGAGGCTCCAAAGTGTATGTGAAGGTAGAAAGCGAGGAGTCCAAAACTCTGCAGTCCTTTGTCTTTCACCTTGCCTGACAGGAGCTAGTTCCTACTGAGGAGCTGGCTGTTCTGATTGGACAGCCAGGTCCTCCTTTCTGTAAACTGCAAGGAGAGTTTGCAGAAGTTATGCTTTAGTACCTGACGATAAATAGTCGGATCCTGGAAGCTGCTGACAAGTTGACCACTGGAGCTGAATCCGAAGAGGAAGATGAAGACACGATGGCTGTAACTGATTCCACCGACCAGGGAGCCTGCTGTGTATACAGCCTGATGTAACCCTTGCAATCGACCTGGGGGATTATCTGCATTTCGAGCCATCCCTCGACAAGCTGCAACCTTGCTGGGCTGCAAACCGCCCAGTGCTCTGCTCCAGATAAGATTTTGAGGTGGGAGTATTTTACTCCCTTTTTTTAAACTTTGAGAGTAAATGTGATTTTAAGACAGTAAAAATGACTTTTCCCCTTTGCAAGAATAAAATGTATGTGACATCCAGCTGACGTGTGCAAAAACTGTATGGAAATCAATACAGTGCAGAAGCTTTCTGGATTGTGACAGAATACACCTTTCATTATTTCTCCAAGGTCTGTCCATTTATTCTCTAGTGTATATATTTAAATTTTGAAAACACAAAAACCTAGCCAATTGCATAGTAAAGCAAACATGCATTGTATTGTGTGTTTTGAGGTTCGATGGCAGAATTGACTTTTGATGTTTATTAAAAGTCCTCATTTCCTGGAGCTATTAATACCAAATGGTATGCCAATGTTATGGAAAAAAAAGTGCAAGGACTCCATGCTAAATTCTATATCGAATCTCATGGTCAAATGGTTATTTATTTAGCACTTTTGGCAAAGCGGTGTACATAGAACATATTTATCACAATTATCACCAAACCGAAGTCTGTACTCCTTTACTGACCTTGAAAGGAGTAAAGGCTGAGTTGGCCGTGCCAGGATTCGAACCTTTAACCTACAGATCACGCACAGATTGCAGCGAGTGCTCAACCGGCTGAGTTATCTTATTGGCTAACATCCAGTATCGACTGAGGTATAATAATCACAGTGCCTAGATGTTGGACCAACCATGTATGAAGTGCTACATAAAGTTAAATACCTATCTGCATTATCACAGGGACAGGTTTTGCTGAGTTTCTATTTCAATTACAAATGTATCTTTCATTTGTTTGGTTTTGAACGGCGCTTGCACTTCCTGGAGAATCAAGTTTTGGATGTTTTAATTGTACTCTTGAAGATTTGAGTGGCTAGAACACCTGTGATTGGTGTAATGACAATCACTCACCCTTGAGCAAATACTCTGCTACCACTGACCATTTATAGTAATGTAGCCAATTGACTGCAAGTTTGAATGGATGCAAACTAGACCGTGCATACTCATTTTACACTGTTTTTATGATTAAGAGTGCAAATTTAATCAAGTGTAAAAATGATCTGCCTCTGCATGATTATGCAAACAGCACAGGAACTCTGAAAAGTACAATTGTGCAATACTGGTTTGCTTTCACTGGAAAAGAAGCACAATTTGTTGAAAAATGTTATATCTCAATTGCAACTTAGTTTTCTATCTTATTAATTATACAATCCTACAATGCTAGGAAAATAAATATCCACAGTGCTTCTGTTTGCTCCATGAGAATTAACACAGCAGAAGCTGATTGGAAATAAACCATTCCTTTAATCACAGTGTGCAGTTGTTTTTTTAAAATACATTCTGTCTGTATCCATGGCTTGCATCCATGTAGATAAAAATCAAAACAAGTTTTCTGGTTCATGTCAAGTAACCTGACCTTTGCACTGCCCTCTGCTCTAAACTTGTGTGTAAATGTACACAGAAAAATAATAAAGCGGTCGTGTTTACAAGATTTTCATGCGTGAAAAGGTCTAGTACACACCTTATCTGGAGGCCTGAAACCGCCAATACCCAGGGACCTCGAGCCAGTCTGCGGTGCACGATCTTCCGAAGTCAGATTCCTTCTGAAACTTTTGTGGGCTCCTACGGGACCTCCAGAGACCTGTTTTAAATCCCTGAAGTGCCCTCACCAGAGTGCTGCACCAAGAGAGTGATGAGAATCCGACCAGCGATATTCATTCATCTGGTTCCTGTAAAAGGGCACCAAGTCCAGAGCCACAAGAAGCCTTGATGGATCCTTTGTTGGAGGCCTTTTCTGATGACTGCTGCAAGTTCCCATCAAGTGTCAGTTTCCTTCGTCACCAGACCAAGATTACAGGGACTGGGTCCTGTGCTGTTGCATTGTGAGGCCAACCACCCAGAAGCTCTTCCTTAGTGCTAACATACTGTGTTGGCTTGGGTAATGCCTCAAGTCTTGTCGATCCTGTGAGGCTGAGTGGGTGACACGTGTGTTTGAGAGTTTGCCCATACCATTCGCCCAGGCCTAACGCTGGAACGCCTTAAGGGACCCTTCGAATGGATTGTGTCCTGCCACATATTCCTAATCTTATAGGTCGTCGTCATCACTGTTACATAGCACGAGCAGTGGTCGTTTTGTTTTTCCATGATAGGTGAGGCTTCGAGAAATTATGGCGCACTTAGTTTCCAGTGAAACAGCAACATTTTTGAATAACGATGGCTTTTTCTTCGATTGGCCATTGACCCCGAAGACTGGGTTAAGAAAATGCCACGATTGCAGCGCTAAGATGTCTCGCAGATCCTCATCCAGTGTCTGTGGTGCCTGCGGGTGCAGCATCGGATGGCAGAATGAAGGTCTTTTCAGTCTGACTGGTAAGACTTTGAAGGAGTGAAAAGGGAAATTAGCTCTCGGGTAGGCCCTCTACTAAATCCCTCTTGATACTCCATCGAAAAAGCACTCGTCTGACGAGTCGAGAGGCGACTCTCCTCGATGGAAAAAGTCCAAAAAGCGCTCTTGATCCAGGAGTGGATCTCACCACTCTTCGTCTCCATCAAAGACAACAAAGAAAAGGCGACATAGATCACCTTGCACCTCCTCATCCGATACATCGCCTGAGAGGAGTATTACATGCCCAACCAAATCGTCGACTCCTGCTGAGTGGGAGTCATTGAGACAAGAAATGTTAAAGATCTTTGAGACGGAGGCCCCGACCCCCTAAAAAGAGAAGGTTAAAAGCTATGCTCCTGTCGTGCCTGTTAAAGCCGACAAGGAAAGGGCTAAGGCAAAATCCAGCGCGCCCTCTAGGCCGCAACGTAAGCCAGAAATCTCACGAGAACCATCGAGGTCTTGACTCGACGAAAAGTCGTCGAAGACTCCAGTGAGTCGGAGGGTTGTGCCCCTCAAGGGCTCAGTCATCGTCAAAGCCGTCGAGGACATTGACGCCATTTGTGTCAAAACAGTCTGCCATCAGTGTTGAAACTATAGAGGCCACTGTTGCCAAAACCTGTGTCGAAACCATCAACGCCTTTTTCCATGAAGGCTTCATTACCCTCTAACAAGATTAAAACATGTATACAAACCTTTACCTAGAATAGATTTTTTTCAAATCTTTGTCTTCTATTTATGACCCAGATACTCCTCCGTTTGGATTACAATTTGGTATACCGAACGTCTCAGACTTTTATCTCTGAGGAGTCCAGGTTAAAGGACTTCTACGAAAATCTGCAAATTGGATTGACACGTCACCTGAATTAGAATTTGGCAAACCACGCAGATGCCTCTTACAGGCAGCTTATGACTAAGGTGATCGATTTCTTAGGATGGGGGCAGACCATCACCCCCATTCGAGCAAGATGACTTGACAGATATATTAATTGTCCTCAGAAGGATCCTCTACTTCCTTTCCATATTTCCCTACAAAAAGGGTAAAGGCAAATTGGGAGGCTCCTGAATCTAGTTGGGCGGTGAATAAAAACCTCACCAAGAAATATAGACCTGCCAGCACAGATCCTGAATATTTGTCAAACATTCTACACCAGAGAGCCTAGTGGTTCAGATGGTAACATCTGCGTCTAAACAAGTGGCTTATCCAACTAGTCCGCCAAACTGGGAAAAGCATGTTGATGCTTGGGCTAGGGGGGCGTTTTCTGCTGGGAGCATGGCTTTTAAGTCTTCAAATGCTACTTGTGCCTTAGCCAAATTTACATTAACCCTGTGGGACTGTATAGCCATGGTGGCTGAGCATTTTCCCGAAGGGGAAGAAAGAAACGTCTTCCTGAATATTATAAGAGTCGGAAACAAGTCTGTTTGAGTCTCTTCAATCAAGACTAGACTCTGCTGACAGCATCAGTATAGCCATGTTGGCAAGCACTGTGATCTGCAGGTTTGCGTGGTTGAGGAAGTCTGAATTTGCATCGGACATGCAGTCTAGGCTCCTCAACATGCCCTTTGACAGCATTCAGCTGTTTGGCAGCAAGGCTAACTAAGCCTAGAGAAGCTGCAGAACTCAAAGGCGGAAGCCAAATCCCTTAGTGCCGCTATCAGACAGCCACAGCCATCTCACTGCAGTGGGACATCTTAGAGGGGTAGGTGCTTTCGTTTCTACTCCTCAGTTTGGAAGAGCGAGAGGACTGGCTAGTCAAAGGGGCCAAAGAAGATTCCCTTGTGGACGAGGGATGGGTGCCAAGTCCGCCCAAGCAACTGCTACCTTACCATCAGCCGCTGCTTTAGCCGCCTCAAAACCTCCCCTAGGCCTTAACCCACAAGATGATCTACAAGAATGTTTGGGTATTACTTCAGATGCATGGTCATTGGAAACAGTAGCCAAGGGTTACTGCCTCCCCTATCTAAAAAGGCCTCTGGATCATCCACCGAGGAGCCACTCGTTCAAAGTTCCAGATGTGTTCCTTTTGCAGGAAATGTTGAGCCTGCTAGAGAGGTGCTATGGAACCAGTACCTAGGAACAAGGGATCCTGAAGAAGGACTGAGGACTGAGACCCATCTTGGACTTCAGATTCTTGAACAAGTTCCTCATGAAGGACAAGTTCAAGATGGTTACCCTTTCTCAGATTTTTCCGGCCCTTCAGCTTCAGGATTGGATGGTGTCATTGGACCTTGAGGATGCTTACTTTCATGTGCCTATTCATCAAAAGGACAGAAATTACCTGAGGTTCGCCATTGGCGGTTCTCACTAGGAGTTCTGCCATTCGGGCTGACTTTTACCCCGAGTTTTCACCAAGTTAATGTCAGTGGTGACAGCGAGTCTCAGGAGAGGGGGGGGATTCACGTCTACTCCTACCTAGATGATTGGCTGATCGGAGTGCGTTCTCCCTAACAGGACCTGCAACATCTCTGCATAACCTGCCACTCAGACTAAACTTCTCCCTCAATTACAAGAAGTCCCACATGATACCATCTCAAAGGATCCAATTCATTGGAGAAGTCCTGAATGCTTCCTTGGTGGGGACTCCAAATTCTAGAGTGCTCAACGTCTTCCACCCTTCGACTTTGAGTTTGCTCGGCTTCATGGCATCCTGCATTTTCCTGGTGCCAGACACACACCTGAGAATGAGATCCTTGCAATGTGCCCTCAGGACACTGTGGTCGCAGTTCTCGGGCAAGATGTCAGATATGAATCCAGTTCCGAGCAGAGTCGCACAGGATCTCCTGTAGTGCAACTGCGAGAAGATACTGAAAGGGGAACCTTTTTGGCAACTATGGCCGGAGATAACAGTTACGGACGCCTCACTCATGGGGTGGGGAGCTCACACCAACGGTCTGTCAGCGATAGTTGGTCTCCATCGGAGTCCAAACTACACATCAACCTTTTGGAGCTGAGGGCAATCAGACTAGCGCTGAAGGTCTTTCTGCCCACTGTAGGGGCAAAGAATGTTCTGATAATGACAGACAACACAGTGGCCATGTACTACCTCAACAAAAGAGGAGGTTTAGGATCACTACCACTGTACAGAGAGGCAATGCAGCTCTGGTTCTGGGCAATTCAAGAAGGAATATTCCTGTCGACAGTTCACCTAGCCAGAGAAGAGAACACAGCGATGTACGCAACCGAGCAGTCTCCCAAAAGTGGGAACTAGCTCAGGAAGTCCTTCAAGAGATCCTTGCCCTTTGGGGAACCCCTCAAGTAGATCTATTCACAACCAGGAAAAGAATTAAGGAGATTATCCATTTTTAAATAACTCATCTTACATAGGAACAGTGAAGCCCCACCCTGAAGATGGATCATTAGATCCGAAACGCGTTGGTCATTTGTAAAATCCACAAAGGGCTTCCCTGGAGGGAGTTGATTGTTTACAAAACCCGCAAAGGGCCTCCCCAGAAGGAGATGATCGCCCCACGAGACAAATTGTCTCTGATTGCTGCAAACACTGTAACAATTGCATGATCTTTGTTATGCCTATGTTATGTTTCTTTGTTTGATTAGACAATCTTGTTAGCAATTTAATTTTGAAAAACATTGATTGGTCAATTAAAATGAACCATATCTCTAAATATTGTTGTAAATATTCGTCTACACATTTGGTCTATTGAACTACACACTTTGCATTGAATGAACCACTGAAAACAGCAAAGAATAACTCTCTCAAATTCAGAAAGACTTTTTGTAGTTTTCAGCATTAATCATAGCCCCTAGAGGCAAAAATCTACTTATGTGGTAATAATTGAACATTTGAACTTAGGTTCCATTATGTGTGCATTTGGACTTACTTCATAGCAATACGCAGTTCAGGTTTTGTACAATTTTGTGTCCCAAGTGGTCTTGTGACGTCAGCCCGCCTGTACCTGAAATCGTTTCTAAATACTCTTCTGAATTCTCTAAACAGATACCCTGAAGTTTGTTCACATTGAAACTATATAAATTACTTCAGTCCTAAAAAGCTGTGCGCCCCCACCCCCACAATGTGTTCTATTCACAACCAGAGTCAACTGGAAGTGCAAACTGTTCCGTTCCAGGGAATTTTCTTAGAGGAGCTGCGGGGGACGCGTTCGTAGTGGACTCGTCGTTCCTCACTTAATCAGGAGGTTGAGAACTTTTGGGAAATCCATGATCCTTTTTTCTCCGGATTGGGCCAAGAGAACGTGATAACCGGACCTTCTGGACATGTCCATCTGCCCTGCAATACATCTTCCACAAAGAGAATGACCTTCTCTGGCGAGAGTAGGGTTGGGTTCTCCATCCAGATGTCAAGACACTCAGCCTTCACGCATGGTTTCTGACAGGTTGAGATATAGGGATTGGGACCTCCCGGATGACGTAATGGAATTGTTGCTTTTGCCCAGAAGGTCAGCAACTAAATCCTTGTACCGCTGCCATTGGAACACATTCTGTAGCTGGTGCAGGCAAAGGGATGTGGACCCTTTTCAATGTAGTACACACCTGGTATTATCTTGTTTGTTACACTCCAGATTGGGACCATTAAAGGATACTTGGTGGCGCTTTCAATCTTCAGGCGCACGTCTGAGGAGGTATCCTACTTCAAGATGCCATTACTCATACAATTCCTAAATGGACTCGGTAATGTGTTCTGTAAGGAACTCATGGTGGCAACAGTAAAGACAGACGCAGTTCAAGGGTGTTAAACTGTATGATGGATGAGAGAAATGCCTAATCTAAATGTAAATCTAAGATGTGAGCAAGCTACGCCCATCAAATAATAATAAAGCAGC